>NW_027512769.1:0-322500 GCF_048772815.1 Callospermophilus lateralis
AATTTCAAAAACACAACAGTTTCACCAAGCAGAAAGAAACGCAAGCTGTATGAAAAGACAAGGAAAGAAAGGACCACAAGCAATGCAGGTCAACTCAACTTTAGAAGAGGTAATAGATGCAGCATATGGAATGTCAGATAAAGAATTCAGGATATACATGCTTCATGTGATCTGGAATCTCAAGGAAGACATTAGACAGCAAAAATCAGACAATGAAAGATCACTTCGACAATGAATTACATAAAAAAATCCAACTAGCAAAGATCAACTATACAGGGAGATAGAGGTTATAACAAACAAACAAACTGAAATCTTAGAAATGCAGGAAGTAATGAACCATCTTAAAAACTCAATTGAGAATACTACCATCAGAGCAGAATACTTAGAAGATAGAACATCAGACAATGAAGACAAAGTATTTCAACTCAAAAAGAACATACACAGCTCAGCAAGACTGTTAAGAAACCATGAGCAAAACTGCAAGAAATATGGGATAACATAAGGAGACTAAACATAAGAATCATTGGGATACAGGAAAGTATAGAGGTCCAAACCAAAGGAATGAGCAATCTATTCAATGAAATAATAGGAGAAAAATTCCTAGACTTGAAGAATGAGACAAAATCCCAAATCCTAAAAGTCTACAGGACGCCGAACGTACAAAATCATAAGAGATCCACACCTAGACACATTGTAATGAAGATACCCAACATACAGAATAAGGAGAGAATTTTAAAAGCTACAAGAGAAAGGAAGCAGATTATAGTTAGTGGTAAACCAACCAGGATAACAGCTGATCTTTCAACACAGACTCTGAAAGCTAGAAGATCCTTTAATAAAATATTTCAAATACTGAAAGAAAATGGGTTCCAACCAATAATCATGTATCCAGTGAAATTAAGCTTCAGATGGAAGATGAAATTAAAACCTTCCACGATAAACAAAAGTGAAAAGAATTTGCAGCTAGAAAACCATCTCTTCAAAACATCCTTGGCAAAACATTACAGGAAGTGGAAATGGAAAATACCAATGAAAACCAACAGTGGGAGGTAGGACATTAAAGGGGGGAAAATAATCAAAGAGGAAAACAAACTATGTTTAGTAACATAAATAAACAAATATGGCTGGAAGAACAACCCATATCTCAATAATAACCAAAAATCTTAATGGCTTAAACTCACCAATTAAGAGACACAGGCTAGTAGAATGGATCACAAAACAAGAACCAACAAAATGCTGCCTACAGGAGATGCATTTTATAGGAAAAGACATACATAGACTGAGGGTGATACTTGGAAAAATCATATCACTCTTATGAACTTCGGAAACAAGCAGGAGTGTCCATACTCATATCAAATAAAATTGATTTCAAGCCAAAGTTAATCAAAAGGGATAAAGAAGGACACTACATACTACTCAAGGGAACCATACGTCAACAAGACATAACAATCATAAATATATATGCCCCAAACAATGGTGCAGCTTTGTTCATCAAACAAACTCTTCTCAATTCCAAGAGTCTAATAGACCACAATACAGTAATCATGGGAGACACGAACACACCTCTCTCACCACTGGACAGACCTTCCAAACAAAAGTTGAATAAGGAAACTATAGAACTCAATAACACAATTAATAACCTAGACTTAATTGACATATATACAATATACAACCCATCATCAAGAAGTTACACTTTTTTCTCAGCAGAACATTGATCCTTCTCAAAAATACATCATATATTATGTCACAGGGCAATTCTTAGACAATAAAAAGGAGTAGAGATAATACCATGCATTTTATCTGATCATAATGGAATGAAACTAAAAATCAACGATAAAAGAAGGAAGGAAAAATCATTCATCACTTGGAGAATGAACAATAGGTTTCTGAATGATCAATGGGTTATTTAAGACATCAAGGAGGAAATTAAAAAATTCTTAGAGATAAATGAAAACACAGACACAATATATCGGAATCTATGGGACACATTGAAAGCAGTTCCAAGAGGAAAATTCATTGCTTGGAGTTCATTCCTTAGAAAAAGAAAAAACCAACAAATAAATGATCTCATACTTCATCTCAAAATCTTAGAAAAACAAGAGCAAACAACGGCAAAAGAAGTAGAAGGCAAGAAATAATTAAAATCAGAGAAGAAATTAATGAAATCAAAACAAAAGAAACAATTGAAAAAATTGACAAAACAATACATTGGTTTTTTGAAAAAATAAATAAAATCGACAGACCCTTAGCCATGCTAACAAAGAGAAGAAGAGAGAGAACTCAAATTACTAGCATATGAAATGAAAAAGGAAATATAACAAGAGACACTTCAGAAATACAGAAGAAAATCAGAAATTATTTTGAATTAATATACTCCAATAAAATAGAATATAGTGAAGGCATTGATAAATTTCTTAAGTCACATGATGTGCCCAGATTGAGTCAGGAGGATATAGACAACCTAAACAGTCCAATATCAATTGAGGAAATAGAAGAAACCATCAAAATACTACCAACTAAGAAAAGTCCAGGACCGGATGGGTGTAGAGCAGAATTATACAAAACCTTTAAAGAAGAACAAAAACCAATACTTTTCAAGGTATTTCAGGAAAAATGCAAAAATCCTAAAAAAAATTCTGGCGAATCAGACACAAAAACATATATAAAAAAAAAAAAATGTGCACCATGATCAAGTAGGATTCATTCCTGGGATGCAAGGCTGGTACAATATACGGAAATCAATAAATGTTATTCATCACATCAATAGACTTAAAAATAAGAACCATATGATCATCTCGAGAGATGTGGAAAAAGCATTCGACAAGGTACAGCATCACTTTACGTTCAAAACTCTAGAAAAACTAGGAATAACAGGATCATACCTCAATATTGTAAAAGCAATCTATGCTAAGCCTCAGGCTAGCATCATTCTGAATGGAGAACAATTGAAGGCATTCCCCCTAAAATCTGGAGCAAGACAATGATGCCCTCTCTCACCCCTTCTGTTCAACATAGTTATAAAAACACTGGCCAGAGCAATTAGAAAGACTAAAGAAATTAAAGGCATAAAAATAGGAAAAGAAGAACTCCAATTATCGCTATTTGAAAAAGACATGATTCTATACCTAGCAGACCCAAAAGGGTCTACAAAGAAACTATTAGAGGTGATAAATGAATTCAGCAAAGTGGCAGGATATTAAATCACCACGCATAAATCAAAGGCATTTTTGTATATCAGCGACAAATCCTCTGAAATGGAAATGAGGACAATCACTCCATTCACAATATCCTCAAAAAAATAAATAAAATACTTGGGAATCAACCTAACAAAAGAGGTGAAAGACTTATACAATGAAAACTACAGAACCCTAAAGAGAGAAATAGAAGAAAATCTTAGAAGATGGAAAAATATACCCTGTTCATGGATAAGCATAACTAACATCATCAAAATGATGATATTACCAAAAGTTCTCTATAGGTTTAATGAAATGCCAATCAAAATCCCAAGGTCATTTCTTGTAGAAATACATAAAACAATTATGAAATTCATATGGAAAAATAAAAGACCCAGAAAAGAAAAACAGCTCTAAGCAGGAAGTGTGAATCAGGCAGTATACCGATACCAGACCTCAAACTATACTACAGATCAATAGTAACAAAAATAGCATGGTAGTACTGGTGCCAAAACAGGCGGGTGGACCAGTGGTACAGAATAGAGGACACAGAAACCAATGCACAAAACTACAGCTATCTTATATTTGATAAAGGGACTAAAAGCATGCAATGGAGGAAGGATAGCATCTTCAACAAATGGTGCTGGGAAAACTGGAATTCCATATGTAACAAAATGAAACTGAATCCCCTCCTCTTGCCATGCACAAGAGTTAACTCAAAATAGATCTAGGAGGTTGATATCAAATCAGAGACACTGCATCTGGTAGAAGAAAACTTTTGCCACGATCTACATACTGTGGGGTCGGGCTCCAAGTTTCTCAATAGGACACCCATAGCACGAGAGTTAATCCCTAGAATCAACAAATGGGACTTACTCAAACTAAATACATTTTTCTCAGCAAAAGAAACAATAAGAGAGGTAAATAGGGAGCCTACATCCTTGGAACAAATCTTTACTCCTCACACTTCAGTTAGAGCCCTAATATCCAGAGTATACAAAGAACTCAAAAAAATTAAACAATAAGAAAACGAATAACCCAATCAACAAATGGGCCAATGACCTGAACAGACACTTCTCAGAGGAGGACATACAATCAATCAATAAGTACATGAAAAAATGCTCACCATCTCTAGCAGTCAGAGAAAAGCAAAACAAACCCACCCTAAGATACCATCTCACTGCAGTAAGATCGGCAGCCATTATGAAGTCAAACGCCAGCATGTGCTGTCGAGGATGTGGGGAAAAGGGCACACCTGTACATTGCTGGTGGGACTGCAAATTGGTGCAGCCAATTTGGAAAGCAGTATGGAGATTTCTTGGAAAGCTGGGAATGGAACCACCATTTGACCTATTCCCCTTCTAGGTCTATTCCCTAAAGACCTAAAAAGAGCATGCTACAGAGATACTGATAAATCGATGTTCATAGCAGCACAATTCACAATTGCAAGACTGTGGAACCAACCTAGATTCCCTTCAATAGATGAATGGATTAAAAATGTGGCATTTATATAGAATGGCTTGTGACTCACAAGGTGCAGCCAGCAGACCCTTATATGTAAAGGCAAATTGTTATATGGTTTGGTTTCAGGTAAATGTTCAGAATCAGGTTGCTATGGACACGGGGGCAAACTATGAGAGATAGAATATTGGATGGTGCATTCTCCTGCAGACCCTGACCATACACACGTGACAGAACTCCCTCCAGCACTGTGTCCCAGTTGAACTCCTTGTATTTCGTGATGCAAATACCAAACTCCCAGTGCAGCAGCAAGAAACACCACGAAAAGTGGAGGATGACCAAATGGCTTCACAGTTCACACGGGGAGACACTTAGGTTCCAGTGTCCACAGTTTACTTAGGAAGAGAGAATTCAGCACTATGGTCTCATGTTCATTGGAAAATAAGAAACCATGTCCTCCAGGTCACATAGATGCAGACCCATCTTTGATGGTCTCACTACAAAGGAAGCTAAAGCTCCTTACAACAAAATATATTTCAAGTGCCCAACCTCAGAGGGACTTTCTCAAGAAGTCTTTAGGCCAGCAGAGCTCCATGTGTGTGGACTGTTTAACCTTTCCCTTACTTTTGGAAACTCCTTTACCACCTCCAATTTTTTGAACTACTGAGTATATTTTATTCCACATATGAATTCACAGAATTTCTAACTCTTCTCCTCTAATTGTGTTTTACTAGGGTCGAAGGTAATGACAAGGCATTGTTCTTGATGAGAGTTGGAAGATTTTTGTGTAGCATATGTTTGCGTACACATTGGATTCATTTTCCTATTTTCCATCCAAAATACTGAATCTCTGACACTATTCCATACCCTACTAGACTTTGACGATTAATCCTAATATGGTGAAGAAAAATAACCCAAAGAGAATAGAAATACAAGCAGTTCAGAGGAGGCATGGTGTATACTAGGTCTTGCCTTTTGCATGATAAAGGGTAGGTATTATAAAAATTGTCAATTTTTAATTGAAATAGTTCTACATGTGTTTTTAAAGGTAACAAATATGTGACTTCCTGTCTCCTTTTCTCTGTAGCCTATTCAGCACATGTGTTTTTATACGCACATATAGAATCCTACCTGGTATCACACATAATTTCTTTTGAGGCTACTGACTTGGAAGATAAAAATTGTGAGTAGAGATCATTCCTCCTAAACGCTGTTGGAACTGAAAATTCAACCTATGTCAGCTTCTTAGTAGAACAACATTATACATGAATCCATGTTAAGCAAAATGAATATTTTTCGATATGTGGATTATATATATTTCATGATGAAATGCGATTGGCATATATATTGCTACTTTTAATGTCTGTGCGTGTGTCTGTGTGTGTCTGTGTGTGTGTGTGAGACTCTCCAAGTTTTTTAAAATATGAAATATATGTGTATTATATACACTCCCTAAATTCATTCATGTTCATATATGTGGATTTATAATCAACTTTTCAGAAGATTATTCTCAGAAATATTCATCCACCTTGAATACATATTTGTTTCCCATTACTGAAATCTGACTTCAGTTAATGGTTCATACAAATCCTAACATTTCTACATTAACTGACCCAGTTTAACATCAATGCAAGTAGATTCCTATGGGACATGATGTCTATTTTGAACTTCATTTCTATTCAACACTGCTACATTACTATTTCTTCACGTTTAGCCCATCATAGCATATATATTTCATCCACAAGTTCACATATTTAGAGGCATTTGGTTCACTTGAAATCCCTTCCTGCTTTAGAACACATGTATTCCTCCAGGTTTCTTGACTGGAATTTTTTGAGACTTCTTTCCAAACACATTATTTTCGATTTCCATAATCCTTTTGAAGAAAATCTCACACACCCTTCATGATAAACCATAACCTAATATTACCATTAGATGTATAACTGGTTGGAATGAATGATTGTATATCAATATTAGATTTCCTGTATATTTTCAGATATCAATTAAATGAATTATTTAAAGTGGAACCAGTTATATTATTTATTCACAGTATGGTCTATTTGTGCATTATCTCTATATTCACAGACACAGCGTACACCTCTTTGTACCCCCAATACTAATTTATACGTCTTCTCAATATTGCTCCCGGAAATGGTGGAAGAAATACTCATGTCACCTGATCTACATATACATTTTATCACAGTAATATTCTTGACAAAACTGCAAAGGTCACACTTATGATTTTTCAAAGCCTAAATGGAAAGTGAGCATGGATTACTAAAAACATCCATGTCCAGGTTGCCTAATGCTCTCAAATGTCATTCTTTGGTGACTACATATTTTTTTCTTCCTAAGATTATATATTCAAACTCAATCCTGTTGAAAATGTCTAATCCTAACAATCACTTTGTACTTTGCCTAATTTCCTATTGTCTTCCTTGATATTTGCTTTCCTACATTTTTTCCCTAGTTCATCATTGTGAATGACTCTTCACATGTGCTGACATTGGCATTCACTCTCTAATCGAAACCCTGTTGCTAAAGAATTTTTTTTTTCCAAATTCTATACTCACACTTCTTCCGAAAACTACCGACTATCTTTCTAATCTTACCGACTATCCCTTTTGGAGTTGATGTTCCCTTCTAAATTCAATCATCCAAGGTACAAAGTCTTATGCCATTGTATATTGATTTATCCAAGAAATCTCTGCTGAAGGTAATTCAATGCTAAGTATCCCAATCAAGGGCCCAATTCCCTTCTGGGCTTCAAATCTTACCTAGATTTCTGTTTTCATACATATATTTAACCTCTATGTTCTTATAAATATAGCAGATTCCCAATATCATTATTCATTCCTCAGAATAATTCCTAACCCAAATTGAACAAGTTATTAATGTTAACCATACACTGTTCCCTCAATCTAACTTTACAGAAGAGCGGGACCGAGTTGGTCTTACAATACAGGAATATAGGGGATCTTCCACCTGCTGAGAACCTCAAAGGTCCATGCAGATATGACCCCTGGAGAAAATGTAGGCAGATATGAAGGACCAAACAAGGCCTGTGTGGAGAGCTGTTCCCGGGTGCCTATGGTTGATATACCATTCTAACTTGTGAAAGTGTCACATGAACTAGGGGTAGCCACCAGCACTTGTCCCCGTTGAACTCCTTGTATTTCGTTAAGCAAATACCAAACTCCCAGTGCAGCAGCAAGAAACACCACGAAAATGGAGAATGAACAAATGGCTTCACAGTCCACATGGGGAGACACTTAGCCCCCAGTGGCCACAGTTTACCTACAAAGAGGGAATTCAGTACTGCTGCCATATTTTCATTATAAAATAAGATACCATGTCCTCCAGGTCACATAGATGCACACCCAGCTTTGATGGTCTCACTACAAAAGAAGCTATAGCTCCAGACAACAATATAAATTTAAGTGCCCAACCTCTTAGCCAGTTTCTCAAGAAGTCTTTAGGCCAGCAGAGCTCCATGTTTGGGTTGTGTTTACAATGTCCCTTACTTTGGGAAACTCCTCCACCACATCCAAAGTTGTGAACTCCTGAGAATTTCCCATTCCAGATTGGATTTATTTTGCAATTTTCCATTCTACAGTAACTGACCTAGTTTTACATCAATGCAAGTAGATTCCTATGGAACATGATGTGTATTTTGAAGTTCATTTTTATTCAACACTGTTACATTACTATTTCTTCAGTTTATGCACATAATAGGATATATATTGATTCCACAAGTTAGGAAGTTTATAGGCATTTGTTTCACTTTCAATCACTTTCTGCTTCAGAACACATGTATTCCTCCATGTTTCTTGACTGGTCTTCTCATGAGACTTCTTTCCAAACACATTATTTTCTATTTCCGTAATCACTTTTGAAACAAAACTCACACACCCTTCATTATTAACCATAACTCTAAGATTACCATTAGATGTATAACTCTTTGGAATGAATGATTGTATATCAATATAAGATTTCCTATATATTTTCAGATATCAATTCAATCCATTATTTAAGTGGAACCAGTTATATTTTTTCCCAGTATGATCTATGTATGCATTATCTCTATATTCATAGACACAGCATACACCTCTTTGTACCCCCAATACTAATTTATTCGTCTTCACAATATTGCTCCCGGAAATGGTGGAAGAAATACGCATGCCACCTGATCTACATATACATTTTATTACAGTAATATTCTGGACACCAAATGCAAAGGTCACACTTATTATTGTACCAAAGCCTAAATGGAAAGTGAGCATGGATTACTAAAAACATCCATGTCCACATTGCCTAATTCTCTCAAATGTCAATCCTATTCGTGACTACATATGTGTTTCTTCCTAAGATTATATATTCAACCTGAACCCTTTGAAAATGTCTAATCCTATCACTTTATAGTTTGCCTGATTTTGTAATGTCTCTATTGATATCTGCTTTCCTACATATTTCCCAAGTTCATCATTGTGATTGACTCTTCACATGTGCTGACAAATATATTCACTCTCTAACCAAAACCCTATTGCTAAAGAACTTTTGTTCCAAATACTATACTCACTCTTCTTCCTATACCTACCGACTATCTTCCTAATCCTACCAACTATCCCTGTTTGACTGGATGTTCTCTTGTACATTCAATCATCCAAGGTAGAAGATCCTATGCCATTGATTATAGATTCATCTTAGACATCTGTGCAGAAAGTAATTCAATGCTAATTATCCCAGTCAAGGTCCCAATGCCATTCTGGGCTTCGAATCTAAACTAGATTTCTGTTTTCATAATTATATTTCACCTCTATATTCTTTTAAATATTTTAGGTTCTAAATACCATCATTCATCCAGCAGAATGATTTCTAACCCAAATCAAACATGTTGTTAACCTTAACCATTCACTGTTCCATCAATCTAACTTTACGGAAGAGCAGGGATAGAGTTCGTCTTAAAACACAGGAATGTATGAGATCTTTCACCTGATGAAAACCTCAAAGGTACATGCATAAATGATCTCTGAAGAACATGAAGGCAGCTATAAAAGACCTGAGAGAGAAAAAGTCATCTTCAATGGCAAACAACCTGGTCAGGATGAAGAGTTCTGACTGAATCAGCCTCTCTCTTCTTAATGTAGAGAAAATGGACCAAACCCAGCCTGTGTGGGTAGCTGTTCCAGGGCGCCTATGATTAATATACCGTTCTATCTTGTGAAAGTGTATCAGGAAGTAGGGGCAGCCTCCTTCTCATGTGACACTTGGAAGCCACTGGTAGGACAAAGTGGTTGCCAAGGCAGTAACCTCATTCAGTTCCTGAAGGAAGTGACCTCACCTCACTTCCTTGGTGATTAAAATCTCTGAACTTGGGATTCATGAAGCCAGTCACCCATAGCCAGTCCCAGTCCCAGTCCCAGTGGTCACACTTGTTTGGATTTACCAGAGACACAGTCAGTCTTTCTTGGTAACTACTGATGTGAGGATGGCCAAATGCCAGGAAAGCTTTGAAGAGGAGCCGTTTCTGAGAAAGCAGGTAGTGGCTCACCTCTGGCTCCTGACACCTTCACAGAGTTAGCCAAGGAGACCAGATCTGACACAGGTCAGACCATTTCAGGGGAACATAGTATGGTCCACCAGTCAGAGGACACTCTGGATATTCACAGACCTACTTGAGTAAAGGAGGTGCCTTTGTGGGTGTGGGTGTGAGTTTGTGGTTTTGTCTCTTGTTCTGAGAATAGGTAGGAAAGGCGGTTTGTTTGGAATGGAGTGGAGTGTTTCTAGTAAGTCGTTAGACAAGGCGAGTGCTTCTATGTCTGTATTTCCCACTCTGTCAGTGGTTGTAGACATTAGAAAAGAGAATGCATCAAGGATGTGTCCTGTCTAGGAGAATGCTTCCCAGCATTCTTCCTGCCCGATTTAGGAATGGACTGTGGCTCGCCTTATGCATGGGAAACACCTACTAACTTTCTAAGTTCCTGTTTTCTTCCTGAATTCCGGCAAACCTCAAGAATAGGCCCATGGTTTTGAGTCCAAGATATGTACCACCTCCAAGCTCTGTGACATGGCCATGTGCTTGATAGCTGTAGGGAATGGGAACATCTTAGAAAACTCAAATATCTGTGTGACCAGTAAACTCTCAGTGGAGAAACCCTGCTTTGGTTCATTTGCATACTTATGGTTATGTTGCCCTGAATATCAAGAAGGTCTTTGCCTCAGGCCACCCCTTTGTGAAGCCTGAAGAAAACTGTTTTCAAATGGAAATAAATGGGCATAACATGTGGCTCTTTGCTTAATTGCTTTGAAAAGGGACGTGTCCGAATCAGCCTCTTGGGCCTGTGTGAGGTTGTGGCTTAGATTCTCAGCACATGATAGATCTAAAGATAGATTCCATGTTTGCAATCAAAACAAAAATGGCAAAAAATCACTCATTGTGGATGAGTCTCTTGCCTTCCTCTGTTAGGTTCTTTACCTCCATCAAGTGTGAATAGGAATCCTTTAGGTCAAACGAGTTCTTCAAATCCCTGCAGAGGTGCTTGTGTTTTCTCAAGATTCCATATCACATAAAGAATCTATACCTGAGAGTCAGTAGGCCTCAAATTGGAGAAGGAGAGCAGTATTAATGGCAGGCCTATTTGATCACTCCTGGTTCACAGGAAGGGTGTCCATGTCACCCTGACTTTAGGCAAATGAGGGGCAAGCGACATTATTTTGGACACTCTCTTGGGATGCATCCTGCATGGTAACCTCCAGCCAGAGGTTATGATGAATGTCTATATTTAAGAAGATGAGGGCCATGTGGGTGTATTTTGGTTTTAATTGTGGTCATTCTTGTGGCAATTGGAAGAGATGACTGGATCCACCTGGGCTTGAACTCTGGTGTCATTCCCCTTAGAGACTGAGTTCTGTAACATACATCAAAGAAGAATTGCCATAAATTGTGTGGGGATTTTAAGAGGCCACGCATGAGAGTCGCCCTTGGAAACTGAGATCTATGCCCACGGTGGCTTTCCACAGAGCACTGGGAATCTCAGACAGGATATCACATGATTTAATTCTGAAAGACTTGGCAGCCATATTTGATAGTCAAAACACACATGGACCTCAATTTTAGACCTCAATGGGCGTGGCTTCATGTGACCTTTTGGCCACTCTTTGGGAAGCCTTGCCTGTGAGAGTTCTCCAGAGCTTTCATTGAAATGATCTTCCTCAACATTGAATGATTCCTGAATGAATTGAAATAAATAGTGCCTCCAACTTCATCCTTGAAAATTGGCTAGATAAATACCATTAAATTTTTAAAATTCCAATGACCAGGTGGCACTGAAGAACCTTTGGATGTCCTGTTGCTGATCATGAGTGTACCACACAGTGCCTTGATTAACTGGTTTTCATGAATATGGTGTAGATCAGAGATGCCAGTAATTTGGAGCCTGCAAAATAGTGGGCCTAGAGCAGAGGTGATTAAGTTTGTGATAAAACATCTGTGGTGGGGTCATGTGGATCTGCCATTGTCTTCCAAATGGCTTGTGACTGACATGGTGCAGCCAGCAGAACATTGTATGTAAACGCATCATGTTATATGGAGAGGTTTAAGGGCAATGTTCAGAATCAGGTTGCTATGGTCACGGAGGCAACCTATGTGGTATACAAGCCCTGTTGGTGCATTCTCCTGCAGACCCTGACCCACCACATGTGACAGAACTCCCTCCAGCACTGTGGTCAAGTTTAACTCCTTGTATTTCATGAAGCAAATACAAAACTGTGAGTGCAGCAGGAGACATTATAAAAAGTGGAGGATGATGAAATGGCTTCACAGTCCACATGGGTAGACACATAGCCCCCAGTGGCCATAGTTTACCTACAAAGAGAGAATTCAGCACTGCTGTTTCATGTTCATTGGAAAATTATAAACCATGTCCTCCAGGTCACAGAGACGCATAAAGAGCTTTGATGGTCTTACTAGAAAAAAAGCTAAAGCTCCTGAAAACTACATATATTTCAACTGTCCATCTTAGAGGCAGTTTCTCCAGACGTCTTTAGGCTGGCAAATCTTCATGTTTGTGGAGTTTTTACATAGTCCCTTACTTTTGGAAACTCCTCTACCATCTACAAGGTTGTGAAATCCGGAGCAGTTTTCATTTCAGGTATGAATTCAAAGATTTTCTAACTCTTTTCTCTAATTGTGTCTTACTTGGGGTGAAGGTAATGTCAAGTTACTGTTCTAAATGAGAGTGGGAAAATTTTTGTGTAACACTAATTTGCATACACATTGATCCATTTCCAATTTTCCATTCGAAATACTGAATCCCTGACAGTAACTCATACCCTACTATTCTCTGACTACTAATCCTAATATGATGAAGAATAATACCCAAACAGAATGAAAATACAAGCAGTTCAGAGGAGGCATGGTGTACAGTTGGACTTCCCTTTTGCATGATTAAGGGTAGGTGTTATAAATCTACTCAATTTTTAATTGAAATAGTCCTCCATGTGTTTTTAAAGTTCACAAATATGTGAATTCCTGTCTCCCTTTCTCTGTAGCCTACTCAGCACATGTATTTTTATATGCACATACAGAATCCTACCTGGTATCACACGTACATTTTCATGAGTTGGCTGAATTGGCAGATACAAATTGTGAGAAGAGATCAGTCCTCCTAAACCCTGTGGGAACTGAAAATTCAAACTATGTGTGAGCTTCCCAGGAGAAAAATATTATACATAAATCCATGTTCAGTATAATAAATATTTTTGCATCTGTGAATGATGTATATTACATGATGAATTACGATTAGCATATATATTGATACTTTTTAATGTATATTTGTGTTTATTTAAATATATATATATATATATATATATATATATATATATATATATATATATACACTCCAGATTTCTCAAAATATGAAATATATGTGACTTATACACACTCTGTAAATTCATTCATGTTCATGTATATGGATTTATAATCAACTTTTCAGAAGATAATTCTCAGAAATATTCATCCACCTGAAATACATTTTTGTTTCCCAGTACTGAAAACTAATTTCAATCAATGGTGTTTTCAAATCCTAATATTTCTACATTAACTGACCCAGTTTAACATCAATGCCAGTAGATTCCTATGGGACATGATGTCTATATTGACCTTCATTTTAATCCAACACTGGTACATTACTATTTCTTCAGTTTTTGCACATCATAGGATATGTATTTCTTCCACAAGTTTACAAATATATAGGAATTTGTTTCACTTTCAAACACTTCTTGATTCAGAACACATGTATTCCTCCATGTTACTTGACTGGTCTTTTAATGAGACTTCTTTCCAAATACATTATTTTCAATTTCCATAATCAATTTCAAAGCTAAACTCACACACTCATCATGATGAACCATAACATTAATATTAACATTAGATGTATAACTGGTTGGAATGAATAATTGTATATCAATATAAGATTTCCTCTATATGTTCACGATTCAATTCAATCCATTATTTAAAGTTGGAACCAGTTATGTTTTTTATTCACAGTATTGTCTATTAATGCATTATCTCTATATTAATAGATACAGTGTACTCCTCTTTGTCCCTTCAATACTAATTTATACGTCTTCAAAATATTGCTCCCAGAAATGGTGGAAGAAATACTCATGTCACCTTATCTATATATAGATTTTATCACAGGAATATTCTGGACACAAAAAGCGAAGGTCACACTCATGATTGTATCAAAGCCTAAATGCCAAGGGAGCGTGGATTACTAAAAAGAACCATGTCCAGGTTGCCTAATGCTCTCAAATGTAAATCAAATTGGTGACTACATATTTGTTTCTTCCTAAGATTATATATTCAACCTCAACCATGTTGAAAATGTCTAATCCTATCACTCACTTCATACTTTGCCTGATTTCCTAATATCTTTATTGATACCTGCTTTCATACATATTTCCCCCAGTTCATCATTGTGACTGACACTTCACATATGCTGACATTTACATTCACTCTCTACCCAAAACCCTATTGCTAAAGAACTTTTGGTCCAAATCCTATACTCACTCTTCTTTCTAAACCTACTGACTATCTTCCTAATGCTACTGACTATAGTTTTTTGACTCGATGGTCTCTTCGACAATCAATCATCTAAGGTATAAGGTCCTATGCCATTGTATATCAATTTATCTGAGACACATGTGCAGAACATAATTCAAACCTAAGTATCCCACTCAAGGGCCCAGTTCCCTTCTGGCTTCAAATCTTACCTAGATTTCTGTTTTTATACCTATATTTTACCTATATATTCTTGTAAATATCACAGGCTCCCAATACCATTATTCATCCGGCAGAAAGATTCCTAACGCAAATCAAACATGTTATTAACCCTAAACATACACTTTTCCCTCAATCTAACTTTACAGAAGAGGAGGGACAGAGTTGGTCTTACAATACAGGAATGTAAGGGATCTTCCACCGGCTGAGAACATCAAAGGTATATGCAGAAATTATCCCCTGAGATGATGTAGGAAGCTATGAAGGACCTGAGAGAGCAAAAGACATCTTCCATGGCAAACTATCTGGTCAGGATGAAGGGATGTGTCTGAATCAGCCTCTACCTTCTTAATGTAGAGAAGATGGACCAAACCAGGCCTGTGTGGAGAGCTGTTCTCAGGTACCTATGGTTGGTATACCATTCTAACTGTGAAAGTGTGACAGGAAGTAGGGACAGCCTCCATCTCATGGGACCCTTAGAAGTAACTGTTAGGACAAAGTGGTTGCCAAGTCAGTGACCTCATTCAGTTCCTGAAGGAAATGACCTCACCTCACTGCCTTGGTTATGGAACTCTCTGGACGTTTGATCCTGGAAGACAGGCACCAAGAGCCAGTCACAGTCCCAGCCCCAGTGGTCTCACTTGTTTTGATTTACCAAGAACAGAGTCAGTCTTTCTTAGTACCTACTGATGTGACGATGGCCAAATGACAGGGAAGCTCTGAAGAGGAGCTTTTCCTGGGAAAGCAGGTAGTGGCTCACCCATGGCTCCTAACAACTTCAAAGTGTTGGCCAAGGAGACCAGATCTGATCCAGGACAGGCCATTTTTGGGGAACATACAATGGCCCACCATTCCGAGGACATTCTGGATAGTCACAGACTTATTTGAGCAAAGGAGGTGCCTTTGAGTGTGTGTGTGTGGGTTTGTGGTTTTGTCTCATGTTCTGAGAATAGGTAGGAAAGGCTCTTTGTTTGGATTGGTGTGGACTGTTTCCAGTAAGTCGTTTGACAAGGCGAATGCTTCTATGTCTGTGTATCCCACTCTGTCCGTCATTGTAGACATTAGAAAAGAGAATGCATCAATGGATAAGTCCTGTCTAGTAGAAAGCTTCCAAGCATTCATCCTGCCCAATTTACAAATGGACTGCAGCTTGTCTTATTGAAGGGCAACATCTGCTCTCAGTAGTTTCTGTTTTCTTCCTGAATTCTGGAAACTCTCCAGAATAGCCTCATGGTTTTGTGTCCAAGATATGTACCACCTCCAAGCTCTGTGATATGGTGATGTACTGGATTGCTGAAGGGAATGGCGAGCATCTAAGAAATATCAGTGGGACCTGGAAAGTCTCAGTGGAGAAACCCTTCTTTGGGCCTTTTGCTTACCTATTGTTCTGTTGCCCTGAATTTCAGGAAGGTCTTTACCTCAGGACACTAATTTGTGAGGCCAGAAGAAAACAGTTTTCAAATGGAAATTAATGGGCATCACCTGTGGCTCTTTGCTTAATTGCTTTGGAAATGGATGTTTCTGAAACAGCCTCTTGGCCCTGTGTGAGGCTGTGGTTAGATACTCAGCACCTTATACATCCCACGTGTTCATCCAAAACCAAAATGGCCAAAAGAGCAGTCCTTGTGGATGAAGTCTCTCCCTACCGCTGTAAGGTTCCTGTCCTCTATCAAGTGAGAATAGGGTGCCTTTGGGTCAAATGAGTTTTTCAAAGCCCTTCAGAGGCTAGCCCATAGGTGATTCCAATGATTCCAATTCACATGAAGAATCTAAACCCCACAGTCAGTAGTCCTCAAATTGGAGAAGCAGAGCAGTATTAACGGCAGGCCTATTTGATCAGTCAAGGTGTTCAGGCCACTCCAACGTTAAGCAAATGAGGGGCAAGGGAGCTTATTTTGGACACTGTCTTGGGCTGTGCCCCTCACGGAAACCTCCAGCCAGAGGTTAAAATGAGTGTCTATATGGAAGAAGATGACGGCCATGTGGAAGTGTTCCGGTTTTAATTGTGGTTATTAGTGTGGTTGTTGGAAAATATGACTGGCTCCACCTGGTCTTGAACTCTAGTGTGATTCCCCTTAGAGACTGAGTTCTGGAACTAATCTCAGAGAAGTATTGCCATGAGTTTTGTTGGGATTTTAGGAGGCCATGCATGAGAGTCACCCTTGGAAACTGAGATCTGTGCCCAGGAAGGCTTTCCACAGAGCACAGGGAATCTCAGCCAGGTTATCACATAATTTATTTCTGAAAGAATTAGCAGCCATAGTTGAGAGTCAAAACACGCAAGGATTTTACATTGTAGACCTCAATGGGCCTGGCTTCATGTGACCATTTGGCAACTCTTTGGGAAGCCTTGCCTGTGAGAGTCCTCCAGAGCTTTCATTGAAATGGGCTTCCTCACCTTTTAATGGTTACTGAATTAAATGAAACCCTCAGTGCCTCCAACTTCAACCTTAAAAAATGGGCTCAATAAATACCATGAAATTTTTGAAATTCCCATGACCAGGTGGCACTGGAAAACCATTGGCGATCCTGTTGCTGATCATGAGCTTACGAGAAAGTGCCTTGATTGACTGGGTTTCACAATAATGGTGTAGAACAGAGATGCCAGTAACTTGGAACCTGCTGAGTAGTGGGCCTACAGCAAAGGTTGGTAGGTGTGAGATAAAACATCTCTGGTGGTTTCATGTGGATTGGCCATTGGCTTTCAAATGGCTTGTGACTGACATGATGCAGCCAGCAGACCCTTATATGTAAAGGCATCTTGTTATATGGATAGGTTTCTGGGCAATGTTCAGAATCAGGTTGATATGGTCAAGGGGGCAAGCTATGTTGGACATAAGCCTGGTTGGTGCATTCTCCTGGAGACCCTGTCCCACCACACGTGACAGAACTCCCTCCAGCACTGTGTCCCAGTTGAACTCCTTGTATTTCATGAAGCCAATGCCAAACTCCCAGTGCAGCAGCAAGAATCACCACAAAAAGTAGAGTATGACCAAATGGCTTCACAGTCCACACGGAGAGACACTTATCCTCCAGTTGCCACAGATTAACCACAAAGTGAGAATTCAGCAATGCTGCCACATTTTCATTGGAAAATAAGATACCATGTCCTCCAGGTCACATAGATGTTGACCCAGGTTTGATGGTCTCACTACATAGGATGCTAAAGCTACCGACAACAACATACATTTTAAGTGTTCCAACTCAGAGGCAGTATCTCAAGAAGTCTTTAGGCCTGCAGAGCTTCATGTTGTGGAGTGTTTACCTTGTCTTTTACTTTTGGAAACTCATCTACCACCTCCAAGGTTGTGAACTCCTGAACATATTCCATTCCGGGTAAGTATTCACAGATTTTCTAACTCTTATCCTCTAATTGTGTATTTCTTCCAGCGAGGGTAATATCAAGGGATTGTTTTTAATGTGAGTGGGAAGATTTTTGTGTAGCACATATTTGCAAACACATTGGGTTTACTTTCCTATTTTCCATTCGAAATACTGAATCTCTGACACTAACCCATACCCTACTAGACTCTGACTACTAATCCTTATATGATGGAGAATAGTAACCCAAACAGAATACAAATACCAGCAATTCAGAGAAGGCATGGTATGTAGTTGGACATCCATTTTGCATTATATTGTGTAGGAATTATAAATATAGTTAATGTTTATTGACATAGTTCTCAATGTGTTTTTAAAATTAACAAATATGTGAATTCCTCTCTCCCTTTTTCTGTAGCCTATTAAGCACATGTATTTTTATATGCACAAATAGAATCCTACCTGGTATCACATGTACATTCTTCTGAGGTGGCTGACATGGCAGATAAAAATTGTGAGAAGAGATCACTCCTCCTAACCTCTGTTGGAACAGAAAATTCAACCTATGGGTGAGCTTCCTAGTTGACCAACATTATGCATAAATCCATTTTCAGTAAAATGTATATTTTTGGATAAGTGGATGTTATATATTTAATGATGAATTTCGATTGGCATATATATTGCTACTTTTTAATGTCTCAGTGTGTGTGTTTGTGTGTGTGTGTGTGTGTATATATATATATATATATATATATATATATATATATACTCTCCCGATTTTTCAAAATATGAAATATATGTGTCTTATTATACACTTCCTAAAATTATTCATATTCATGTATGAGGATTTATAATGAACTTTTCACAAGATTATTCTCAGAAATATTCATTCACCTGAATTACATATTTGTT
Source organism: Callospermophilus lateralis (assembly GCF_048772815.1). Classification (NCBI taxonomy): domain Eukaryota; kingdom Metazoa; phylum Chordata; class Mammalia; order Rodentia; family Sciuridae; genus Callospermophilus; species Callospermophilus lateralis. Next base: position 19,150 of record NW_027512769.1, read on the forward strand.
TCTTAATACTGAAAACTAACTTCAGTGAATGGTGCATACAAATCAAATATTTTGAGATTGCAAGATGGCCGCGAATAGAGAGCATCATACCCAGTGTACCGCGCCACTGCGCAGGTGACTAATGACTAAGAACGACAAAAAACTATCTTGTTAGGAACTTACAGCAAAATGGGGGTGCACTAAAACCTAGAAGAAGGATTTCTAGCACTGAGGTCCGGTAAATGAGTCTCAAACACGAGCCAACTCTGCGACCGGAGATCCTGTCTGACTGATCCGCGCAATCCGTCCAGTGGCTACAGATGGCGGGGCACCACCGAGATGCGATCAATAAGCACGGAGAATCGTTGATGCAGATTCTGTGGAATTCTGCCAGTAGAGTCCCCACTGAGCCCTGGGCTGAGTTCAGGGTTTCAGATGGGGAAGGAAGTGGTACAGTTCTAACCCCCACAATGGAAACTGCACAAAGGAAACCAACGGCCACCATCTTGGTGAGCTGAAGTAACGACAGCCACTCTCCTACAGATTGCAACAATAAAACAGGTGCTGTTACTCAGCTCATTTCCCATACTTCTGGGAATTTGCATCAAATCTCTCCTAGGCTTTCTGGGGGAGAGATTATCAGAGCAAGCTTGCATAAAGATAGGGGAAATCTAGAGGCACCTGACTTTCAACTCCCCCTCCCATCAGCGGTGAAAAAAACCTGTCTAGCCAGCGCTGAGGGAGGGGCAAGCGGAAAAAAAAATCAAAACAATAGAGTGCCGGGTTTCCCAATAGCCAAATGTGCAATCAGAGATCCGGGCTGATTGAATCATGCAGTCAGGCTTGCTGTTACAGATGGCGGGGCACCACTGAGAAGTGACCTGCAAGCAGGGAGAAATGTTGCTGCGGATTCTGTGGAATCCTGCCGGCTGAGCTCCCACTGATCCCCGGGCTGAGTTCGGGAATTCAGACAGGGAAGAAAGTGGTATAGTTCTATCCCCCACAAAAGAAACTCCACCAAGGAAACCAGCGGCCACCATCTTTGAGATCTGAAGTAACCACCGCCCCTCTCCAATAGATTGCAACAGTAAAACAGGTGTGTGTTACTCAGCTCATCTCTCATACAGCGGGGAATTCGCATAAAATCTCTCCTAGGCTTTCCGGGGGAGGGATTATCAGAGCAAGCCTGCATAAAGACGCCAGAAAAACTAGAGACACCTGACTTTCGACTCCCCCTACCATCAGTGGCGATAACAAAACGTGTATAGCCAGTGCTGGGGGAGGGGCAAGCGGAAAAAATTAAAACAATAGAGTGTCTGGGTTCCCAATAGACACCCTCCACACCCAACAAACGGCAGGCCCAGAGTACAGTTTGAACTGCCGAGGGGCATCACTCAGGGGAAATCTGGTCTAGAAAAAGAAACCAGGACAAGCAGGAGAAACCAAAGGACTAGAAGCCAGGCCCTTGTGACTGGGCGGCTGGAGACCACAGGCTCGCAGGTGACATTCCACCCACTGCCTGAGTGACTGGGCGGCTGAGGAATGCCCGCCCCCTGCAACCGAGCATGAGACTGGGTGGCTAGAGATTGCCAACCCACCGTCGAAAGCCCACCTGCTGCCTGCGTGACTGGGCGGCTGGAGACCGCCTGCCCACTGGCGACCAACCGCGCAATTGGGCGGCTGGAGACCGCCCGCCTGCCAGTGACCCGGAGCTGAAACAAACCAGAGACAGTCAAGTCCCACCCCCCAATTCAGACACCTCGGCAAGGAGCCTGGGGCCTGCCAAAGCAGAGAGGTGACATCACTGGAGCTCGGCCTTCGGAATTACTTCCAAGTGGAATCCACTTTAGCAGGCATAGTTTACCAACACAAAGGAGAGACAACAGAGATATACAACACCAAAACAAATCTAAAGAAATAGCAGAAACACAGCAATCAAATAGAGCTGGAAAGTAACGTGAACATCATGAAAAAACAAGGGCAAAAAAGGAGTACAAACAATGTAGGACAACTTAATTCTACAGGAGGACCTTGAAGCATCAGAAACAAGGATAGGGAAAGAACTCAAGGCATACCGAACTCAGATGGAAAGGAATATTAGAGAAGACATGAGGCAGCAAGTCCAAGCAATAAAAGTATATTTTGAAAATGAATTAAACAAACAAATTCAAATGGCAAAGAATGAGCTTTACCAGGAGATAGAGATCTTAAAAAGAAATATTAAACAGTAATCCTAGAAATGCAGGAAAATATAAAACAAATTAAAAGCTCAAACGAGAATATTACAAATAGACTAGATCAAGTAGAAGTCAGAACATCAGATAATGAAGATAAAGTTTATCAACTTGAAAAGAATATAGTCAACACAGAAAAGATGCTTAAATCCCACCAGGAATCTATTCAAAAGATATGGGATGTCATAAAAAAAAAAACAAATTTAAGAGTCATCAGGATAGAAGAAGGCATAGAGATTCAAACCAAAGGAATGGACAACATATTAAAGAAATAATTCTATAAAAATTCCCAGAGATGAACGATGGATTGGATTGCCAATTCCTGGAAGCCTACAGCACCCCAAAATTCAAAACCAAAATAGACCAACTCCAAGACATATTACTATGAAGATAGCCAACATACAGAACAAAAAGAGAATATTAAAAGCTATAAGAGAAAGGAGGCAGATTACATTCAGGGGTAAACCAATTAGGTTACCAACTGATTTTTCATCACATACTTTGAAAGTGAGAAGATCCTGGAACAACGTAATTCAAATGCTGAAAAAAAAAAAAAGAATTCCAACCAAGAATACCATATAAAGCAAAATTAAGCTTCAGATTTGACAATGAAATTAAAGTCTTTCACGATAAACAAAAGCTAAAACTATTCTCAGCCAGAAAACCAGCACTGCAAAGCATTTTGTGCAAAATACTACAAGAAGAAGAGTTAAAAATTAGTGCCCAAAACTAACATTGGGAAATATCTCAGTAAAGCGGGAGGAAAGTAACCAAAAAAGTAAAAACTTTCCAAACTAAAATATAAAAAATAAATAAACATGACTGGAAGTACAAATCATATTTCAATTGTAACCTTAAATGTTAATGGCCTAAATTCACCAATCAAGAGACATGTGCTAGTAACCTGGATCAAAAAACAAATTCAACAATATTCTGCCTTCAGGAGACTCATATGATAGGAAAAGACATACACAGGCTGAAGGTAAAAGGTTGGGAAAAATCATAACACTCACATGGCCCTCGGAAGCAAGAAGGATTTGCCATACTCATATGGAATAATATCAACTTCAAACCTAAGTTAATGAAACGGGATAAAGAATGACACTGTATTCTGTTAAAAGGAATCATCCACCAACAAGAAAAAAACAATTATCAATTTGTATGCACCAAGCAATGGAGGTGCAACGTTCATAAAACAAACTCTCCTCAAGTTCAAGAGTCAAATAGACTACAACACAATAATTATGGGTGACTTCAACACATCACTCTCGGCATTAGAGAGATCCTCTAGACAAAAACTGAATAAAAAAAACTATAGAACTCAACAGCACAATCAATAACCTAGACTTAACCGACATATATAGAATATATCAACCATCATCAAGTGGATACATGTTCTTCTCAGCAGCACATGGATCCTACTAAAAGATACACCATATATTATGCCATAGGGCAATTCTTAGTAAATATAAAGGCATGGAGATTATACCGTGCACCATATCTGATCATAATTAAATGAAACTGGAAATCAATGAAAAAAGAAGGAAGGAAAAATCCTACATCACATGGAAAATGAACAACATGCTACTGAATGATCAATGGGTTACAGAAGACATAAAGAAGGAGATAAAAAAATTCTTAGAGACAAATGACAATACAGACACAACATACCGGAATCTATGGGACACAATGAAAGCAATTTTAAGAGGGAAATTCATTTCTTCGAGTTCTTTCCTCAAAAAAAGAAAAAAAACAAATAAATGAACTTAAAATACACCACAAAAACCTAGAAAAGGAAGAGCAAAACAACAGCAAATGTAGTAGAAGACCAGAAATAATTAAATTTAGAGCAGAAATCAACGAAATTGAAACAAAAAAAAGTTGAAAAAATTGATAAAACTAAAAGTTGGTTCTTTGAAAAAATAAATAAGATCGACAGGACCTTAGCCATGCTAAGGAAGAGAGGAAGAAAGAGAATTCAAATTACTAACACATGGGATAAAAAAGGCAATATCACAACAGACACTACAGAAATACAGAAGATAATTAGAAAGTATTTTGAAACACTATATTCCAATAAATTAGATTATTGTGAAGATATTGATAAATTTCTTAAGTCAAACGATCTGCCCAGATTGAGTCAGAAAGACACAAACAATTTAAACAGGCCAATAACAAAGGAAGAAATAGAAGAAGCAATCAAAAGACTGCCAACCAAAAAAAAGCGCTGGACCGGATGGGAACACCACGGATTTCTACAAAACCTTCAAAGAAGAATTAAAACCAATATTTTTCAAGCTTTTTCAAGAAATAGAAAAAGAAGGAGCTCTTCCAAATTCATTCTATGAGGCCAACATCACCCTGATCCCGAAACCAGACAAAGACACTTCAAAGAAAGAATACTACAGACCAATATCTCTAATGAACTTGGATGCAAAAATTCTCAATAAAATTCTGACAAATCGAATACAAAAGCATATCAAAATAATTGTGCACCATCATCAAGGAGGATTCATCCCTGTGATGCAAGGATGGTTCAATATACGAAAATCAATAAATGCCATTCACCACATCAATAGACTTAAAGACAAGAACCATATGATCATCTCGATAGATGCAGAAAAAGCATTTGACAAAGTTCTGCATCCCTTTATGTTCAAAACTCAATAAAAACTAGGGATAACAGGAACTTACCTCAACATTGTAAAAGCTATATATGCTAAACCTCAGGCTAGCTTCATCCTAAATGGAGAAAAAACTGAAGGCATTCCTTCTAAAATCTGGAACAAGACAGGGATGCCCTCTATCACCACTTCTATTCAATTTAGTTCTTGACACTTGTACACTGCTGGTGGGACTGCAAATTGGTGAGGCCAACATGGAAAGCAGTATGGGGATTCCTGGGAAAGCTAGGAATGGATCCACCATTTGAACCAGCTATCGCCCTTCTCGGACTATTCCCTGAGGATCTTAAAAGAGTGTACTAAAGGGATACTGCCACATCAATGATCATAGTGGCACAATTCACAATAGCTAGACTGTGGAACCAACCTAGATGCAATTCAATAGATGAATGGATAAAAAAAAATGTGGCATCTATACACGATGGATGCAGCACTAAAAAATGACAAAATCATAGAATTTGCAGGGAAATGGATGGCATTAGAGCAGATTATGCTAAGAGAAGCTAGCCAATCCTTAAAAAAACAAATGCCAAATGTCTTCTTTGATAAAAAGAGAGTAACTAAGAATAGAACAGGGAGGAAGAGCATGAGGAAAAGATTAATATTAAACAAAGACAAGTGGGAGAGAGAAAGGGAGAGAGAAGGGAAAGCATATGGAAATGGTAGGAGACCCTCATTGTTACACAAAATTACATATAAGACGTTGTGAGGGGAAAGGCGGGAACAAGAGAGAGAAGTGAAAAATAGCAGATGAGGAAGAGAGGGAAGATAGGATGAAAGGGGAGGGGGGATAGTAGGGGATAATAAAGGTAGCAGAGGACAACAGTCACTAATATGACATTATGTAAAAATGTGAATGTGTAACTGATGTGATTCTGCAATTCGTATTTGGGGAAAATTGGGAGTTCATAACCCATTTGAGTCAAATGTATGAAAGATGATATATCATGAGCTTTGTAATGTTTTGAAAAACCAATAAAAATAAATAAACAAAGGTTTAAAATTGAGTGGGAAGAAATCAGCTAAAAAGGATTTGAGATGCATTCATTTTGATAAGCAGAAAGTTTGTTTTGTGTAGTTGTAAATATCACAAATTTATTTTACCAGAAAACTGGCTTTTGAAAATGAACATATATTGAGATTAAAGAATAATCCACCTACCTTCATGAAAAATTCATATCATTTCCTATATTTTTCATATTTCATTTTTTTCGTGAATATTTTGTCATGGACCAGGTCTAGTCTTAGGCTACCTCATCTGACAAGTCCGTACAGTGTGTTGGATTGTTCTTCTCATCTTTTATTTGATAGTTTCTAGCTGATAATGTGCATTTTTCCTTATCTTTATTTGGACATACATACCCAACTATATCTTTGCATTTTATGTTTTACTAGGGAAGAGACTCATCAAAAGCTCTTTATTATATGTATCAACAATGAAACATTTAGAGCATGCAATCATTCTTAATTTTGCATGAAAATATCTTTGTACCATTTTTCTTATAAAGATGTAGAATTATTAATACTGTCCCTACTGTAATAAGTAACTACTTACAAGAAGAATTAAACAATTGACTTTATATCAATCATGAATATGAAAATTAATAAAATAAGTATTTGGCAATAAATATGCAATTGATAGAAATTAAAATCACGAGAAAGCCATTTAAAATGTCAGTGCATATGGTCCTTAAATAATAGGTTGTTCAAATGAAATTTTACTAATTCAAAAGTGTTAATATGCCATATCACAGCTTAATGTAATATAAAAACTTAAATGATAAGTATTGATAAATAAGAATGATACCTGTTTACTTAAATATGTTTATTTGATGTTCACTGTAAGTTGTTAATTCTGGAAGACTTGAAAATTAAGGAAGACTTGGTCTATATTATTTCTAACAGGCTAATCAAAGTACTTTTAAATATAAATGTATATATATATAACATATGTAATACATATGCATGAATATAGATACATATGTATAATAAATGTATTGTAATATATCTATAGGTTATTATAATTATTAAATTTTCTCAAGAAAAAAGAATGACTATAAAAAAACATTCTTGAATGTAAATTTCATAGCATATTACTGTTTGTAATGACATGAGAGAAAAACTCCTATGGAGGGAAAATGAAAAAGGAAGAGAGAGAAGGGGGAAAATGAGGAAGAAAGTGAGTAAAGAAGAGGGAGAGGAGTGTTTGATTATAAGATAAATGTGGAGGGTCTCGGTGTCTGGCTCAGTGGTAACATGCTTGGCTAGCATGTGTGAGGCACTGGGTTATATTCTCAGCACCACATATAAATAAATAAAATAAGGTCGATCAACAAATGAAAAAATAAAAAAAATAAAAAAGTAGAAATATTACCAAAATTCCAAGTTTTTATGAATGCTAAATAAAAAAAATGTTACATAGCCTTATGTAATTTCTAGACTCCCCAAAATAGTCATTTAATGATAGATTACTAGTGCCATAACTAAAAATCCATTGCTCTTTCCTCGACATTCTGTGGCATGCTAGTGCTAAAATAAATTGTATTATAACACCAAAAAAATTCTAATATTTCTACAGTAACTGACCCAGTTTAACATAAATGCAAGAAGATTCCTATGGGATATAATTGTATTTTGACGTTCATTTTTATTCAACACTGGTACATTACTATTTGTCCAGTTTATGCACATCATAGTATGTATATTTCATTCACAATTTAGCAAATTTATACGCATTTGTTTTACTTTCAATCACTTCCTGCTTCAGAACACATGTATTCCTCCACGTTTCTTGACTGCTCCTTTCATGAGACTTTTTTCCAAAGACATTATTTTTGATTTCCATTATCATTTTTGAAGCAAAACTCACACACCCGTCATGATAAACCGTAACCCTAATATTACCATTAGATGTAAAACTGGTGGGAATGAATGATTGTATATCAATATAAGATTTCTTGTATACTTTCAAATATCAATTCAATCCATTGTTTAAAGTGGAACCAGTTATATTATTTATTCACAGTATGGTCTATTCATGCATTATCTCTATATTGATAGACACAGGGTACACCTCTGTGTACCCCCAATAATAATTTGTATATCTTCAAAATTTTGCTCCCAGAAATGGTGGAAGAAATACTCATGTCAACTGATCTACATATACATTTTATCACAGTAATATTCTGGACACAAAATGCAAAGGTCACACTTAGGATTGTCCCAAAGCCTAAATGGAAAGTGAACATGGATTACTAAAAACATCCATGTCTTGGATGCCTAATTCTCTCAAATGTCAATCCTATTGGTGAGTACATATTTGTTTCTTCCCAAGATTATATATTCAACCTCAACCATGTTGAAAATGTCTAATCCTATCACTCACTTTATATTTTGTCTGATTTCCTAATGTCTCTATTGATATCTCTTTTCCTACATATTTTCCCCAGTTCATCATAGTGACTGATTCTTCACATGTGCTGACATTTACATTCACTCTTTATCCGAAACCCTATTGCTAAAGAACTTTTTGTCCAAATACTATACTCACTCTTTTTTCTAAACCTACCGACTATCTACCTAATCCTACCGACTATCCCTTTTTGACTGGATGATCTCTTCAACAATCAATCATCCAAGGTACAAGGTCCTATGCCATTGTATATTGATTTATCTGAGACATCTGTGCAGAACATAATTCAAAGCTAATTATCCCAATGATGGGCCCAATGCCTTTCTGGTCTTCAAATATTACCTAGATTTCAGTTTTCATAATAATATTTCACCTGTATATTCTTATAAATATTGCAGGTTCCCAATACCATTATTCATCCAGCAGAATGATTCCTAACACAAATCAAACATGTTATTAATCCTAACTATACACTGTTCCCTCAATCCAACTTTACAGAAGAGCAGGGACAGAGTTGGTCTTACAATACAGGGGTGTGGGGGATCTTCCACCTGTTGACAACCTCAAAGGTCCATGCAGATATGATCCCTGGAGAAGATGCAGGCAGCTATGAAAGACCTGAGAGAGCAAAAGTCATCTTCCATGGCAAACAACCCGGTCAGGTTAAAAGCATGTGTCTGAATCATCCTCTCTCTTCTTAATGTAGGGAAGATTGACCAAACTAGGCCTGTGTGGAGAGCTGTTCCCAGGTGCCTATGGTATCTATACCATTCGAACTTGTGAAAGTGTCACAGGAAGTAGGGGCATCCTCCATATTATGAGACCCTAGGAAGCAAATGTTAGGACAAAGTGGTTGCAAAGGCAGTGACCACATTCAGTTCCTGAAGGAAGTGACCTCACCTCACATCCTTGTTGATGAAACTCTCCGAATTTGGGTTCCAGGAAGCCAGGCATCCAGACCCAGTCCAAGATCCAGTCACAGTGGTCTCACTTGTTTGGATTTACCAAGGACAGAGTCAGTCTTTTGTGATACCTAGTGATGTGAGGATGGCCAAATGCCAGGAAAGTTCTGAAGAGGGGCCCTTCCAGAGAAAGAAGTTAGAGGCTCACTGCTGTCTCCTGACAACTTCACAGAGTTGACCCAGGAGACCAGATCTGAGACAGGACAGGCCATTTCTGGGGAACATAGTATTGCCCTCCAGTCAGAGGACACTCTGGATAGTTTCAGACCTACTTGGGGGAAGGAGGTGACTTCGTGGGTGTTTGAGTGGGTTTGTGGTTTTTTCTCATGTTCTGAGAATAGTTAGGAAAGGGGGTTTGTTTGGTTTGGAGTGAACTGTTTCTAGCTAGTCCTTTGACAAGGCGAGTGTTTCTATGTCTGTGTATCCCACTGTGTCCATGGTTGTAGACATTAGAAACGAGAATGCCTCAATGGGTGTGTCCTGTCAAAGAGAAAACTTTCAAGCATTCATCCTGCCCATTTTATAAATGGACTGTGGCTTGCCTTATCATTGGGCAACACCTATTATTTTCTTACGTTCCTGTATCCTTCCTGAATTCTGGCCACTCTCCAAAATAGGCTCATGGTTTTGTGTACAAGATGTGTACCACTTCCAAGCTATGTGACATGGCCATGTTCTGGATAGCTGAAGGGAATGGCAAGCATCTCAGAAAACTCTCATATCAGTGTGACCAGTAAAGTCTCAGTGGAGAAACCCTGCTTTGGGCCTTTTGATTACCTATTGTTATGTTGCCCTGAATATCAGGAACATTTTTTCCTCAGGCTACTCCTTCCTGAAGCCTGAAGAAAACAGTTTTCACATGGAAATGAATGGGCATTACCTTTGTGTTTTACAATTAAACCTTCACAGAGATTAGGCTCTCATTAACTTAAAAATACTTTTAAATTGTATCTAAGTGTAAAAAGTAACATGTAACTGTACATATCTTTTTGATAACAAGTCCAATTATACAACACAAATGATACACATAAATCTCCAACATGTTTTATTTTAAGCCTAGAATTACCATACAACCTTAGAACATTTCTGTTTTTATAATTATATTTCACCTCTATAGTCTTATAAATATCGCAGGTTCCCAATAACATTATTCATACAACAGAACAATTCCTAACCCAAATCGAACATGTTATTAATCCTAACCATACACTGTTCCCTCAATCTAACTTTACAGAAGAGCAGGGAAAGAGTTGGTCTTACAATACAGGAATTTAGGGGATCTTCCACCCACTGAGAACCTCAAATGTCCATGCAGAAATGATCCCTGTAGAAGATGTAGGCAGCTATGAAGGACCTGAGAGAGTAAGAGTCACCTTCCATGGCCAACAACCTGGTCAGGATGAAGGGTTGTGTCTGAATCTGCCTCTCTCTTCTTAATGTAGAGAAGATGGACCAAAACAGGCCAGTGTGGAGAGCTGTTCTGGAGTGCCTATGGATGATATACCATTCTAACTTGTGAAAGTGTCACAGGAAGTAGGGGCACCCTCCATCTCATGGGGCCTTGGAAGCAACTATTAGGACAATGTCTTTGCCAAGGCAGTGACCTCATTCAGTTCCTGAAGGAAGTGACCTCACCACACTTCCTTGGTTTTCGAAATCTCTGAACATGTGGTCCAGGAAGCCAGGCACCCAGAGCCAGTCCCAATCCCAGTCCCAGTGATCTCACTTGTTTGGATTTACCAAGGACAGAGTCAGTCTTTCTTGGTACCTACTGATGTGAGGATGGCCAAATGCCAGTAAAGCTCTGAAGAGGCCCCTTTCCTGAGAAACCAGGTTGTGGCTCACCGCTGGCTCCTGTCAACTTCACAGAGTTGGACAAGGAGAACAGATCTGAGACAGAACAGGCCATTTCATGGAAACATAGTATGGCCCACCAGTCAGAGGACACTCCGAATAGTCAATACCTTCTTGGGGGAAGGAGGTGCATTTGTGGGTGTGGGTGTGGGTTTGTGGTTTTGTCTCATGTTCTGAGAATAGGTAAGAAAAGCAGTTTGTTTTGATTGGAGTTAATTGATTCTAGTAAGTCGTTTGAAAAGGCGAGTGTTTCTAGGTCTGTGTATCCCACTGTGTCCGTGGTTGTAGACATTAGAAAAGAGAATGCTTCAATGGATGTGTCCTGTCTAGTAGAAAGCTTCCCCGGATTCATACTTCCCATTAATGAATGGACTGTGGCTTGCATTATTGATGGGCAACCCCTGATATCTTCCTAAGTTCCTGTTTTCTTTCTGAATTCTGGCCACTTTCCAGAATAGGCTCATGGTTTTGTGTCCAAGATGTGTACCACCACCAAGCTCTGTGACATGGCCATGTACTGGATAGCTGAAGGGAATGGCGAGCATCTCAGAAAACTCAGATATCAGTGTAATCAGGAAAGTCTCAGTGGAGAAATACTGCTTTGGTTACCTATTGTTCTGTTGCCCTCAATGTGAGGAAGGTCTTTGCCTCTGGCCACCCCTTTGAGAAGCCTAAAGAAAACAGTTTTCAAATGGAAATCAATGGGCATCACCTGTGACTCTTTGCTTAATTGCATTGGAAAGGGATATGTCTGAATCAGGCTCTAGGTCCTGTGTTAGGCTTTGGCTTAGATTCTCAGCACATGATGGATGTAAAGAAAATCCCATGTTTTCATCCAAAACTAAATTGGCCAAAAGAGCAGTCATTATGGAAGAAGTCTCTCGCCTTCCCCTGTAAGGTTCCTGACCTCCATCAAGTGAGAATAGGAACCTTTGGAACAAATGAGTTCTTCAAAGCCCTTTAGAGGCTATCCCATAGGTGCTTGGGTTTTCTCCAGAATCCAAATCACATAAAGAATCTATACCTGACAGTCAGTAGGCCTCAAATTGGTGGAGCAAAGCAATATTAACAGCAGGCCTATTTGATCACTCCTGGTTCCCCGGACGAGTGTCCAGGACACCCTGACTTTAGGCAAATGAGGGGCAGTGGAGGTTATTTTGGACCCTGTCTTGGGCTGTGTCCCTCATGGACACCTCAAGCCAGAGGTAATGATGAGTGTCCATATGGAAGAAGCTGAGGGCCATGTGGGAGTGTTTTGGTTTTAATTGTGGTCATGTGTGGCCGTTGGAAGGGATGACTGGGTCCACCTTGGCTTGAACTCTGTTGTGATTCCCCTTATAGACTGAGTTGTGGACCTCACCTGAGAAAAGTATTGCCATGAATTGTGTTGGGATTTTAGGAGGATTCACATGAGAGTCACCCTTGTAAAATGAGATCTAGGCCCAGGGTGGCTGGTCACAGAGCACTGGGAATCTCAGCCAGGTTACCACATGATTTTATTCTGAAAGACTTGGCAGCCATACATGACAGTCAAAACACACATGGATGTCACAATGTAGATCCCAATGGGCCTGGATTTATGTGATCATTTGGTCACTGTTTGGGAAGCCTTGCCTGTGAGACTTCTGCAGAGATTTCATTGAAATTAGCTTCCTAACCATTTAATAGTTCCAGAATGAAATGAAACACACAGTGCCTCCAACTTCAACCTTGAAAAATGGCTAGATAAATACCAAGAAATTTTTAAACTTCCCATGACCAGGTGGCACTGGAGAATCTTTGGATATCCTGTGGCTGATCATGAGATTACAAGACAGTGCTTTAATTGACTGGTTTTCATAAAAATGGTTCAGAACAGAGATACCAGGAAGTTGGAGCCTGCTGAGGAGTGGGCCTACAGCAGTGCTGGGCAGGTGTGTAATAAAACAACTGTGATGGGGCCATGTGGATCTTCCATTGGCTTCCAAATGGCTTGTGACTGACATGGTGCAGTCAGCAGACCCTTGTATGTAAAGGCATCTTGTTATATGGACAGGATTCAGGGCAATGTTTAGAATCAGGTTGCTATTGTCAAGGGGGCAAGTCATGTGGGATATAAGCCTTGTTGGTGCATTCTCCTGCAGACCCTGACCTACCAAAAGTGACAGAACTCACTCACGCACTGGGTAACAGTTGAATTCTTTGTATATCATGAAGCAAATACCAAAATCCCAGTGCAGCAGCAAGAAACACCACGAAAAGTGGAGGATGACCAAATGGCCTCACAGTCCACATGTGGATACACTTATCCCCCAGTTGCCACAGTTTATCTACAAAAGAGAATTCAGCACTGCTGCCACATATTCAGTGGAAAATAAGAAACCATGTCCTCGAGGTAACATAGATGCAGACACAGCTTTGATTGTCTCACTAAAATGGAAGCTAAATCTCCCGACAACAACATATATTTCAAGTGCCCAAACTCAGAGTCAGTTTCTCAAGAAGGATTTAGGGAACCAGAGCTCCATGTTTGTGAACTGTTTTCCCTGTCCCTTACTTTTGAAATCTCCTCTACCGTCTTCAAGGTTGTGAACTCCTGAGCATATTCCATTCCAGATATTTATTCACAGATTTTCTAACTCTTCTCCTCTAATTGTGCCTTAGTCTCGGTGATTGTAATGTCAAGGCATCCCTTTCTCTGTAGCCTATTCAGCACATGTATTTTTACATGCAATTATAGAACCTTACCTGATACCACACGTACATTCTTGTGAGGTGACTGACTTGGCAGATACAAATTGTAAGAGATCACTCCTCCTAAACGCTGTTGGAACTGAAAATTCAATCTATGAGTGAGCTTCCTTGTTTAACAACATTATACATAAATCCATATTCAATAAAATAAATATATTTGGATCTGTAGATGACATATATTTCATGGTGAATTTCAATTGGAATATATTATGCTATTTTTAATGTCTGTTGTTTGTGTATGTATATATATATATATACACACTCTCCAGATTTTTCAAAATATGAAATATATGTCTTGTTATACACTCCCTAAACTCATTCATATTCAAGTATCTGTATTTATAATCAAATTTTCACAAGAGTATTCTCAAAATTATTCATTCACCTGAAATACATATTTGTTTCATAGTACTGAAAACTATCTTCAGTGAATGGTGCATACAAATCCTAATATTTCCACAGTAACTGAACCAGTTTAACATCAATGCAAGTAGATTCCTATGGGACATGTTGTGCATTTTGACATTTATTTTATTCAACACTGGTACATTACTATTTCTTCAGTTTATGCTCATCATAGCAAATATATTTCATCCAAAAGTTTGCAAATTTATAGGCATTTTGTTCACTTTCAATCACTTTATTCTACAGAACACATGTATTCCTCCATGTTTTTGATGGGTCTTTTCATGAGACTTCTTTCCAAACACATTATTTTCGATTTCCATGATCACTTTTGAAGCAAAACTCAAAGACACTTGGTGATAAACCATAACCCTAATATTACCATTAGATGTATTGCTGGTTGGAATGAATGATGGTATATCGATATAAGATTTCTTATATATTTTCAGATATGAATTCAATCTATTATTTAAAGTGTGACCAGTTATATTATTTATTCACAATGTGGTCTATTCATGCACTGTCTCTATATTCATAGACACAGTGTACACCTCTTTGTACCACCAATACTAATTTATAGGAATTCAAAACATTGCTCCCAGAAATGCTGGAAGAAATACTCATGTCACGCGATCTACATATACATTTTATCACAATAATATTCTGGACACAAAATGCAAAGGTCACACTTATGATTGTACCAAAGCCTAAAAGGAAAGTGAACAGGGATTACTAAAAACATCCATGTCCACATTGCCTAATGCTCTCAAATGTCAATCCTATTGGTGACTACATATTTGTTTCTTCCTAAGATTATATATTCAAACTCAACCCTGTTCAAAATGTCTAATCCTATCACTCACTTTGTACTTTCCCTGATTTTGTAATGTCTCTATTATTATCTGATTTCCTACATATTTTCCAAACTTCATTATTGTGACTGAATCTTTATATGTGCTGACATTTACCTTCACCCTCTAACAGAAACCTTATTGCTAAAGAAGTTTTTTTTTTCCAAATCCTATACTCACTCACCTTCCAAAACCTACCAACTATCTTCCTAATCTTACCTACAATCCCTTTTTGACTGGATGTTCTCTTCCACATTCAATCATTCAATGTACAAGGTCCTATGCCATTGTATATGGATTTATCTGAGACATCTGTGCAGAAAGTAAGTCAACACTAAGTATCCCAATGAAGGGCCCAATGCCCTTCAGGGTTTCAAATCTTAGATTTCTGTTTTCATACATATATTTCACCTACATATTCTTATAAATATCGTAGGTTCCCAATAACATTATTCATTCAGCAGAATAGTTCCTAACACAGATTGAACATGTTATTAACCCTAACCATACACTCTTCCCTCAATCTAACTTTACAGAAGAGCAGGGACAGAGTTGGTCTTACAAGACAGAAATTAAGGGATCTTTCACCTGCTGAGAACCTCAAAGGTAATTAAAGATGATCCCTGGAGAAGATGTAGGCAGCTATTAAGGACCTCAGAAAGCAAAAGTCATCTTTCATTGCAAACAACCTGGTCACGATGAAGGGTTGTGTCGGAATCAGCCTCTCTCTTCTTAATGTAAAGAAGATGCAGCAAACCAGGCCTGTGTGGAGAGCTGTTCCTGGGTGCCTATGGTTTTATACCATTCTAACTTGTGAAAATGTCAGAGTAAGTAGGTGTAGCCTCCATCTCATGGGACCGTTGGTAGCAACTGTTAGGACAAAGTGGTTTCCAAGGTAGGGACCTCATTCAGTTCCTGACGGAAGTGACCTCACCTCACTTCCTTGGTGATGGAATTCTCTGAACTTGGGATCCAGAAAGCCAGGCATCCAGAGGCAGTCCCAGTCCCAGTCCCAGTGGTCAAACTTTTTCGGATTTACCAAAGACAGAGTCAGTCTTTCTTGGTACCTACTTATATGAGGATGGCCAAATGCCAGGAAGGTCTGAAGAGGGGCCTTTCCTGAGAAAGCAGATAGTGGCTCACCACTGGTTCCTTACAGATTCACAAAGTTAGCCACAGAGACTAGATCTGAGACAGGACAGCCCATTATGAGGGAATTTATTATGGCCCACCATCAAACGACACTCCGTATTGTCACAGACGTACTTG
The DNA here is from genome assembly GCF_048772815.1 of Callospermophilus lateralis. NCBI lineage: Eukaryota > Metazoa > Chordata > Mammalia > Rodentia > Sciuridae > Callospermophilus > Callospermophilus lateralis. The sequence continues at coordinate 35,533 of NW_027512769.1, forward strand.
GGGGTCTGTGTGGGTGTGGGTGTGGGTATTGGTTTGTGGTTTTGTCTCATGTTCTGAGAATAGGTAAGAAAGTCGGTTTGTTTGGTTTGGTGTGAACTGATTCTAGTAAGTCGTTTGACAAGGCTAGTCTTTCTATATGTGTGTATCCCACTGTGTCCATGGTTGTAGACAATAGAAAAGAGAATGCATAAATACATGTGTCCTTTCTAGTAGAAATCTTCCCAGCATTCATTCTGCCCAATTTATGAATGGTCTGCGGCTTGCCTAATGGATGGGCAACACCTAATATCTTCTTAAGTTCCTGTTTTCTACCTGAATTATGGGCAACCTCCAGAATACGCTCATGGTATTGTGTCCAAGATATGAACCACCTCCACGCTCTGTGATATGGCCATGTACTAGAGAGCTGAAGGAAATGATGAGCGTCTCAGAAAACTCAGATATCAGTGTGACCAGGAAAGTCTCAATGGAGAAACCCCGCTTTGGGCCTTTTGCTTACATATCCTTCTGTTGCCCTGAATGTCAGGAAGGTCTTTGCCTCAGGCTACGCCTTTTTGAAGCCTGAAGAAAACAGTTTTCAAATGGAAATGTATAAACCTTACCTGTGGCTCTTTCTTAATTGCTTTGGAAAGGGATGTGTCTGAATCAGCCTCTTGGTCCTGTGTGAGGCTGTGGCTTAGATTCTCAGCACCTGATGGATCTAAAGAAAAATCCCATGTGTGCATGCAAATCAAAATGTCAAAAGAGCAGTCATTTTGGATGAAGTTTCTCGCCTTCCTCTGTAAGGTTTCTGACTTCCATCATTGAGAATATGGATCCTTTGGGTCAAATGAGTTCTTCAAAGCCCTGCAGACACTAGACCATAGGTTCTTGGGTTTTCTCATGACTCCAATTAACATAAAGAATCTAAACACCACAGTCAGTAGGCCTCAAAATTGAGAATAAGAGCAATATTAACGGCAGGCCTCTTTGAACACTCCTGGTTCACAGGAAGGATGTCCGGCCACACTGACTTTAGGCAAATGGATTCAAGGGAGCTTATTTTGCACACTGTGTTGGGCTGTGCCCCTCATGGAAACCTCCAGCCAGAGGTTATGATGAGTGTCTATATGGAAGAAATTGAGGGCCATGTGGGAGTGTCTTGATTTTAATTGCGGTCATTTGTGTGGCAGTTGGAATAGATGACTGGGTCCACCTGGGCTTGAACACTGGTGTGATTCTCCTTAGAGACTGAGTTCTGGAACTTTCCTCAAAGAAGTATTGCCTTGTATTGTGTTGGGATTTTAGGAGGCCATGCATGAGAGTCGCCCTTGGAAACTGAGATCTATGCTCAGGTTGGCTTTCCACAGAGCACTGGGAATCTTGGGAAGGATATCACATGATTTTATTCTTAAAGACTTGGCAGCCATAGTTGCAAGTCAAAACACACATGGACCTCAAATTGTAGACCTCAATAGGTCTGGCTTCATGGGACCTTTTGGCATTTCTTTGGGAAGCCTTGCGTGTGATAGTTCTCCAGAGCTTTCATTGAAATGAGCTTCCTCTCCATTTAATCATTCCTGAATGAATTGAAACCCACAGTGCCTCCAACTTCACCCTTGAAAAATGGCTAGATAAATACCTTTAAATTTTTGACATTCCCATGACCAGGTGGCCCTGGAGAACCTTTGGATGTCCTATTGATGACCATCAGTTTACCAGACAGTGCCTTGATTGACTGGGTTTCATGAAAATGGTGTAGAACGGAGATGCCAGTAATTTGGAGCCTGCTGAGTAGTCGGCCTAGAGCAGTGGTGTGCCGGTGTGTGTTAAAACATCTGTGGTCGGGTCATCTGCATCTGCCCTTCGCTTCCAAATGGGTTGTGAGTGACATGGTACAAGCCCCAGATCCTTGTACGTAAAGGCATCTTGTTATATGGAGAGGATTCAGGGCAATGTTTACAATCAGATTGCTATGGTCAAGAGGGCAAGCTATGTGGGATAGAAGCCTTGTTGGTGCATTCTCCTGCAGACCCTTACCCACCACACGTGACAGAACTCCCTCCATCACTGTGTACCAGTTGAACTTATTGTATTTTGTGAAGCAAATATCAAACTCCCAGTGCAGCTGCAAGAAATACCACAAAAATTGGAGGATGACCAATGGCTTCACATTCCACACTGGGAGACACTTAGCCACCAGTGGCCACAGTTTCCCTACAAAGAGAGAATTCAGCACTGCTGCCTCATGTTCATTGGAAAATAAGAAACAATGTCCTCTAGGTCACATAGATGCTGACCCAGCTTTGATCGTCTCACTATAAAGGAAGCTAAAGCTCCTAAAAACAACCTCAGATGAAGTTTCTCAAGAATTCTTTAGGCCCGCAGAGCTCCATGTTTGTGGAGTTTTTACCCTGTCCCTTACTTTTGGAAACTCCTATACCACCTCCAAGGTTGTGAACTCCTGAGCATTTTCCATTCCAGATGTGTATTCACAGATTTTCTAACTCTTCTCCTCTAATTGTGTCTTACTTGGGATGAAGGTAATGTCAAGGCATTGTTCTGAATACACATTGGATTCTTTTTCCAATTTTCCATTCGAAATACTGAATCCCTGACTGTCAGGGGTAAAAGGAATTCACCTTCAAAGAATAGCCTGACACTTACAAGAAACAGCCCCCATGGAGACATCCTGTCTGGGAGACATCCTGTAGCCAACTGTGTCTCTGAGACATCCTGTTGCCATCTGTCTTCCTGAAACATCCTGAGTTTATCTCACCTTGTGAAGACATCCAGGAACTTCGGATAAGAGAGCTTTCCCATCTCCAGCATATAAATGCCCCTATGTGAAAAATAAAAGTTTGCAGCTTGATCAGAACTCCTGTCTTGCTGTCATCTCTCGTGTCTCTTGTCCCTTCATTCCTCCGCATCTAGGTTCGCTGCCCCTGTTGATGTGTCTTTCCAGCAGGGACTACTGGCACCCACTGACTGGGGCTCGAGCCTTTGACTCATTGGGAACCCCGTCCTCCTGGAAGACTTCATCAAGTGGAGCTCGTGATTGCCTCAGCAGACACCACAAAGAGACAGATCCAGGAGGAGAGTGGGGATGACGCACGGTGAGTGACCCACCATGGGACAAGCAGTTTCGTCACATGATTTGTTTTTGTCAGGCCTCAAGGAGTTCTTCAAGACATAGGGGGTGCGTGTTAAGAAAAAGGACTTAAAATTTTTCTTCTAATACATAGGAGAATTGTGTCCATGGTTTCACCTTGAAGTGACCATTGATGGCAAAAGATGGCTTAGAGTAAGAGACTGTTTAAAAGATTATTATGAAACCTTTGGCCCAGAAAAAGTGCCAGTTCCCACCTTTTCTTACTGGAACTTAATTAATGAAATTCTTAAAAGTTCAACCTTTGACAATGGTACCTTACAACTTGTCAGGATTAGAGAAGAGACTATGCAAAACACCTCTCATATCCCCACGGCATGCCCATCAGTTAGTATAGACATTGACCCTTCTCAGTCTCCCTAGGACCCTGGGAACCTTCCTAGTCCCCCTCAAAATACCACCCTAATGAATAAGGCTTCAATGGTTACCAAACACCTTTATCGAGTTTTAAATTCCAGAGACACATTGACCCCTGGGATGGAGGCTACTTGGAGAAGGAAGCAGCAAGCTACCATTCAGAAGATGCGCCACCTCTCAGGACCCTGCCACAGCCTATAGGACTTACACATCTACCTACCTCCTATATCCCTCCTGCCTTTTGTGCTCCAGCCTTTCAGGAGCAAAATGCCACCCACATATTTTTCCCCACTTCCCTTGCCTAGCCTGGCTCCCTTGTGAGAGTCTCTCCAACATAGAAAGGGAACAGATCAAACTTTTAAAAGAATTAAGATCCCTAGACTCTGAGCTCTGTTCATTAACCTTAGGCACGGAGTCAATGCAAGCTGGCCCACAGCGGTCTAATACAAAGGCTAAGCCGCTCCATCAGCCTGTTCTCGCCTTCCCAGTCACCTGCAGTCAGATAGATAAGCCTGCCCAGGCTGAGGTCAAAGACTTAGACGAGTATCAAGAGGAGGAAGCGGGGGAAATGGATCAAGGAGATCAGGACTCAGAGGATAAGGAGTTCACCCCTAGGCAGGAAGGAACCCAGAGTGTCTACAAAAAATTAAGCCTGCGTTTTCTTGAAAAACATAAAAAGACTTGTGCTCACAATGGCCCCACTGTGCCCTACAAGTTGACTTTATTAGAAAGCCACAGCATACAATGGCTTACTCCCAATGATTGGAAATTTTTAGACCGAGCTACCCTCAGTGCCGGAGATTTCCTGTTATGCAATGCATATTTCAAGGAGCACTGTCAGGAAACTGCTCAAAAAATTAACTAAGGCCTCCTCTAAATCCTGAACTTATGTTAAGCTAGTGTGCTATGCACCATTTGACACTAAAACTAAATAGGCACGTTTCCCTGCTGGAATTTTGGCGCAGATTCAGATGGCTGGCTTACATGCTTGGAGATCCCTCCCTCAAACGGGCTCGGCTACCACTTCTTTGGCAAAAATTTGACAAGGACCCAAAGACCCTTATAGAAACCTTGTTCCCCAGCTTAACCTAGCTGCAGAATGCTTGCTTGGACCAAGCGAAAGCGAAAGAACTTTTGTAAAACATCTTGCCTTTGAAAACGCCAACGCGGCATGTCAGGATGTTCTTCAACCACATAAGGAAAAAGGGAAACTTTCTGACTTTATTAGACTCTGTGCAGGGGTGGGTGCAGCCCATGCCATGGGTCTCGCCCTACATGCCCCCTTTACCAAGGCCTTTCACAATCCTGGCTCATGTACTTGCTTTACTTGTAAACAACCTGGCCATTTTGCACGCAAGTGTCCGAAAGGCAAACAAAGCCTAGGAATATCGTCTCCTCAAACTGGGGCTAAACCGCCCCCAGCTACCCTTTGTTCTAGATGTGGTAAATGTGATCACTGGGCCAGTAAGTGTAGATCTAAGACAAATGGCCTCAGACAGCCTATTTCTTCCTGCTTCTCAGGAAACCCCCTGTGGGGCCAGCCCCTGGCCACGACCTCCCCCAGGACAAAACCAGGGGCAATAAGGTTTATTCCCTCCCAAACTCCAAACCTACCACAAAATTCTTCTCCACAATTGCCTCCCTCCAACTAGCCACCCCAGGCAGCGCAGGATTGGACCTCTGTGCCACCACCGATACAATATTAGACTCAATGCAAGGGCACCAGATAATACCCACTAGAATTATGGGTCCCCCTTCATCTCATACGAATGCCCTTATTCTTGGAAGAGCCTCTGCTACCTTAAATGGTGTTCAGGTCTTCCCTGGCATTAATGATAATGATTTCACTGGAGAAATAAAAAATACTAGCAACAGCTATTAATGGAGTTGCGGCCATCCCAGCAGGAACAAGACTTGCACAATTAATATTCCTTTCCTTGGATTCAGGAGGCACTTCCACTGCCCAAACCTACAATGGGGGACAGCCTCCCTCTGCTCCTCTGATGTATATTGGGTTCAGCCCATTTCTCACAATAGACCCACCCTTACCTTACTTATTGAAAAAAAGGAATTCCAAGGAATTCTAGATACTGGAGCTGATGCCACAATTATTTCTCACAAATACTGGCCATCAGGTTGGCTCATCACCCCATCCTTGAATGACCTAAAAGGGTTAAGAGTCAAAAAATCCCCATGTCAGTTCTAGGGCTCTTAGCTGGACTGATAAAGAGGGTAATAAGGTGACTGTCACTCCTTTCATTGTTCCTGACCTCCCTGTTAACCTATGGGGCCAAGATATTTTGAGTCAAATGGAAGTCATTCTTGCCAGTCCCAATTCCATGGTGACTCATCAAATGCTTCGTATAAATTTTGTCCCTGGTACAGGCCTTGTGAGACTGAGACAAGGACTGGTGGGGACTATAAAACCCATAAAAAAAACAAATACATATGGACTTGGGTATTCTGATTTTTAGTGTTGGTTCCTGACCCTCCTGTACCCCATGCAGATAAAATTATTTGGGAGACTCAGACTCTTGTGTGGGTGGATCAGTGGCCCCTTACCCCCCAAAAAAATTGGAGGCTGCCTCCATGTTAGTGCAGGAACAGCTGGCAGCCGGCCATGTAGAGCCCTCAACCTCACCATGGATTACTCCTATTTTTGTTATCAAGAAAAAATCAGAAAAGCGGCGTCTTTTACAATATTTGTGTGCCATTAATAAAGTTATGTGCCTGATGGGAGCACTACTGCCTCGAATTCCCACACCAATGGCTATTCCCAAAAACTATTGTAAAATGGTTATTGACTTAAAAGTTTGCTTTTTTACCATTCCTTTACATCCTGAGGATAGACCCTATTTTGCCTTTAGTCTCCCTTGCATTAATTTCCATGGACCTATGCAGAGATTTCAATGGAAGGTTCTTCCCCAAGGTATGGCCAACAGCCCTAGTCTTTGCTAAAAATAAGTTGTTCAAGCAGTAGACCCTGTGAGAGAGTGATGACCACAATTTTATGTTTTACATAATATGGATGATTTTTTAATTGCTGCACCTAATTACCATGACCTTAATAATTGTTACTTGGACCTTTAGAAAACCCTCACTACCTTGAGACTACAGATAGCTCCTGATAAGGTTTAAACACAGGACCCTAATACCTATTTGGGCCTTAAACTTCAAGATAATCAGATCCAAATTCCTAAAATACAACTACGTGTGAACCATCTTCACACCCTTAATGATTCTCAAAAATTACTGGGAGATATTCAATGGCTAAGAACATATTTAAAATTATCCACTTGTGTACTTTTGCCCCTTAATGATATTTTGAGAGGTGATTTCTACCCCTCCTCCCCTCAAAAGCTTACTCCCGAGGCATGACAGGCATTAAACCAAGTCACAGAGGCCATTGCCAAACAGTTTGTTACACAAATTTCTTATAACCTTACTCTGGTTCTGGTTCTTTTACACACTCCTCATATACCCTCAGGAAAATTTTGGCAGTGATATCCATATTTTAAAAATAAAGGCTTCCCCTTGCTTTGGGTCCATTTATCCACCACATCCTCCAAGTTTATTACCGTTTATCTTGCTCAGGTAGCTTCTATTATTATTAAAGGTCGTTTGTTTTCTCGACAACATTTTGGCAAAGACCCTGATAATATTTTAATTCCATATACTATTGACCAAATCCAATTTTTACTACAGAGAGGGGATGAATGGGGTATTGCCCAATCAGGCCATTTGGGAACAATTGATAACCACGTCCCCAATGACACCCTTTTACATTTTGTCCAGATACATCCATTTATTTTTCCCAAAATTACTCAAAAGGCTCCCAGTTCCAAGCCCTTACTGTCTTTACAGACGGTTCCAGTAATGGCTGTGCGGTCTTTGTTGTCAATAACCAGCCTACCACCTTTGATACTGTCTATCATTCAGCACAGTTTGTGGAATTGTTTGCCATAACACAAGTTTTTATAACATTTTGTGATAATCCTGTTAATATTCATACAGACAGTGCCTACATTGCTCATTCTGTGCCCCTGCTGGAGATTTCACCCGCCATTAAAGCTTCTTCCAATGCGGCCTTTCTGTTTCACCAGCTTCAGCAGCTAATTCAGGCCAGAAAACACCCATTTTTCTTAGGACACATCAGGGCACACTCTGATCTTTCCGGCCCTCTAACACAGGTAATGCTCAAGCTGATGCAGCAACTCCTACCATCTTTCCAATTTTTGGTGGCTCCATTCAATAGGCCACGGAGCTAAACAATCTTCACCAACTAAATTCCCAGAGCCTTCGATTACTTTGTAAAATTACCAGGCAACAGAAACGGGAAATAGTAAAAGAATGCCCTGCTTGCGCTCTCTCCCTCCCCATTCAACACTTGGGAGTTAACCCCCGAGGATTACTGCCAAATCAGGTTTGGCAAATGGATGTTACTCATTTTGCTGAATTTGGAAAAACCAAATATATACACGTTTCTATCGATACCTTCAGCAGCTTTATTTTTGCATCACCACATTCTGGAGAGGCTACCAAAGATGTCCTTTCTCATCTTTTTTCAGCCTTGTCCATAATGGGTAAACCAATACATATTAAAACAGATAATTGTCCTCCATATACCAGTGCCAAGTTTAAACAGTTTTGTGCTACCTTGCAATTTTGTCATACTACTGGAATTCAATACAAACCTCAGGGCCAAGGCATTGTGGAATGTTCCACCTTATCTTAAAGACTTGGCTATCTCGCCTTAAGGCTTCCACCCTTGTATTTACCACTCACAGGCATTGCCTTAACCATGCATTATTTGCCCTTTTTTTTCTTACCCTAGACAGTGAAGGCCTTTCGGCTGCAGACAGACACTGGCATCCCTTTTCCAATTCTGATCAGCCACCTGTTATGTGGCGAAATCCCCTTACAAATAAATGGAAACGCCCACATCCTGTCCTCATCTGGGAACGAGGCTCAGTTTGTGTTTTGGACCAAGAGCTAGCAGCCCCAAGATGGTTACCAGAACGCCTGGTTAAACAGGTTAATAACTTACCTCAAACCGGGGACGGAGGCCCTCTCCCTGAGTACAAATTTTCCTCTTTTTCGGATCTATCCAACAATCTGTGTGAGGATCCTGCTTAAGGCACTTCTGCTGAACAGGTTTGTGCACAGAGGCCTGGGCCCTCCACCTTCCAACATCATGGAGTACCTTCCCCCCTCCCCCCCGTGAAGGCAAGGGAGGATCTTGGACTCAGGCTTCCACTAGTTGGACCCAGACTGCTGACTGCATGACTAAGGTGGCTTACCTCCGTGCCGAGGTTGACCATAAATTCAGAGGAGTTCATCAGCCTAAATGGGTATGTGTTAACAAGCCAAAGATTATTCCCCCTAGTACAAGTAAAGCTCTCCAAAATTGTTCTGCAACCCGTACACATACCCAGGCGATGCATGTCTCTTGTTATGTGTCGGCCTCAATTTGTGTTAACAAGCAGGGAGAATGATTTTTTGAAGCCTCCCTAACTAAAACTCATGAAGCAGGGGGGACCACTATTCATTATACCCCCGTTCTCTTTGACCAGGGAGGAGAAGGCAAATACACCAAGCTACAGTCAGCTGGGTGCCAAGGCACTGTCGGAAAACCTTCCTACTGGCCCATTAAGGCCCCTACAGGGGTCTCTGATGGTAGAGGACCCACTGATGCTGTCAAGCATCCTCAGATAATCAAACTTTTGAAACCCCAAATCCCTGAGCTCACATATCATCCCTTAATGTAGCCGAAATCCCAGTTCCCAGGTTTAGATACCAATACATTAGATATTTTGCAAACTACCTTCTCCTTCCTTAATAATTCCAACCCCACCCTTGCTGGTAATTGCTGGCTCTGCATGACAACAGGGGCAAGCATGCCTATGGCAGTTCCTATTAATTCTACTATGGACAATGATAATACATGCCAACCCGGATTTCCCTTTAAAGTACAGCCTATAGGCACTTTTATATTATGTCTTTTAGGCGTGATGCAGAATAATACCTATGATATGGATTTTGGAATTATTTCCTTTGGAAATTGCTCAACAGTACAAAATTATTGCTCACCCATCGCATCTCTTTGTCCCCCCAATGGCACAGTTGTTATGTGTGGAGGAAATGTGGCCTTCCCCAGGCTTCCTGCGAATTGGAACAGTGGCTGTGTTCTTGCCTTATTACTCCCTGATATAAATATTGTCCCAGGAGACGAACCTCTAACCTAGACACCTTAGTCAAAAGACAGAGGCGGGCGATACAGGCCTTACCACTTATTGCCAGCCTTGGAATAACAGCTGCTGTGGGCACAGGTACTCTGGCTTAGGCACGGCAATACACCCTTACCATCGCCTGTCTCAACAACTTAAAATGATGTACAAACTCTATCAGAAACCATTAAAGATTTGTAGGACCAAATAGACTTCCTGGCAAAAGTGTTCCTTCAAAACAGACGTGGCTTAGATTTGCTGACTGCTAACCAGGGAGATATTTGATTGGCCTTAGGGGAACGATGCTGCTTTTATGCCAATAAATCAGTCATAGTATGCACTAAATTTAAGCAGCTTCAAGAAGATCTAGAAAAGAAATGAAGGGAACTATTTGAAAATCCCCTCTGGACTAAGCTTAATGGATTTCTACCCCACCTTCTTCCCCTATTAGGCCGTTTGTTTGGTTTACGTTTAATGGTGACCATAGGACCCTGCATTATAAACAGTGTGGTACAATTTATTAAAGAACACATTAATATTATGGCCTCTAAGCCCATACAAATCCACTATCATCATCTGGAGATGGAAGACCACGCTGTCAACTTTTAAAAGGATGTTCTACCCTTCTCACAGGCTTATTTCTTAAGTTTACATCCCCACAGATCTCTCTTTCTTACATAAAACTATAAGTAACAGCTCTGACAAACCATCTTCTGCCCTTGCCATAAGGGTTCGTCTACATGGGCCCTTCGGCTTGGGGGAAGACGCACCCATGGAGTGAGGACGTTAGGCCATAATATTGGAGGGTGCAGGAAGGATTGCAAAAGGATGGATACACGGATGCCCAAACACAAGACCTCTGAGTGACATGCTCTGGTGCATGACGGTTGGCATGCTTCCCCTTCAAGGCCATCTCCTCCAAAAACATGCCAAGGCCACCACGAAATCTGCTAGTAAAGATGCTCGCTCGGATCAGGAGATATTCTAAGGCCTCCTAGAGAAACAGAGCCTCTAACCCACCCTAAAAACATGGCTGGTAAGGTAGGTCAAATATTTTATATAAGAAAGGGGGAGATGTCAGGGGCTAAAAGGAAGTTCTCCTTCAAAGAATAGCCTGACACTTACAAGAAACAGCCCCCTGGGAGACATCCTGCCTGGGAGATATCCCACAACCATCTATCTCCCTGAGACATCCTGTCACCATCTGTCTTCCTGAAGTATCCTGAGGTTATCTAACCCTGTGAAGCCATCCAGCAACGGCCGATAAGAGAGCTTTCCCATCAGCAGCATATAAACACCCTGTGAGAACAATAAAAGTTTGCAGCTTGATCAGAACTCCTGTCTGGCTGTCATCTGTCCTGTCTCTTGTCCCTTCATTCCTTCCCAACTATGTTCGATGCCCACGTTGATGTGTCCTGCCGGCCGGGACACCTGGCACTAACCCATACCCTACTAGACTATGACTACTAATCCTAATATGATGGAGAAAAATAACCCAAATAGAATAGAAATACAAGCAGTTCAGAGGAGGCATGGTGTATAGTTGGAGTTGCCTTTTGCATGATCTAGGGTAGGTGTTATAAATCTAGCTAATTTTTAATTGAAATAGTTCTCCATGTGTTTTTAAAGTTAAAAAATATGTGAATACCTGTCTCCCTTTCTCTGTAGCCTATTCGCCACATGTATTTTATATGCACATATAGAATCCTACGTGGTATCACACGTATATTCTTGTGAGGTGGCTGACTTAGCAGATTCAAATTGTGAGAAGAGATCACTTCTCCTAAACGCTGTTGGAACTGAAAATTCAACCTATGGGGGAGCCTCCTAGTAGAAAAACATTATACATAAATCCATGTTAAGTAAAATTAATATTTTTGCATCAGTGGATGATATATATTTCATGAAGAATTTCGATTGGCATATATATTGCTACTTTTTATTGTTGGTGTTTGTGTTTTGTGTGTGTGTATATATATATATCTCCAAATTTTTCAAAATATAAAATATATGTGTCCTATATACACTACCTAAATTCATTCATGTTCATGTATGTGGATTCATAATCAACTTTTCACAAGATTATTCTCAGAAATATACATCCACCTGAAATACATATTTGTTTCCTAGTACTGAAAAGTAACTTCAGTGAATGGTGCATACAATCCTAATATTTCTACAGTAACTGACCCAGTTTAACATCAATGCAAATAGATTCCTATGGGACATGATGTGTATTTTGAAGTTCATTTTATTTAACACTGGTACATTACTATTTCTTCAGTTTATGCACACCATAGGATATATATTTCATCCACAGGTTCACAAATTAATAGGCATTTGTTTCACTTTCAATCATTTCCTGCTTCAGAACACATGTATTCCTCCAGGTTTCTTGACTGTTCTTCTCATGAGACTTCTTTCCAAACACATTATTTTCGATTTCCATAAAAATTTGAAGCAAAACTCCCACACTCTTCATGATAAACCATATCCCTAATATTACCATTAGATGTATAACTTGTTGGAATGAATGATTGTATATCAATATAAGATTTCCTGTATATCTTCAGATAACAATTCAATCCATTATTTAAAGTTGGTACCAGTTATATAATTTATGTTGAGTGTCTATATGGAAGAAGCTGAAGGCCATTTGAGAGTGTTTTGGTTTTAATTGTGGTCATTTGTTTGTGATTGGAAGAGATGACTGGGTCCACCTGGGCTTGAACACTGGTATGATTTCCCATAAGACTGAGTTCTGGAACCGAACTAAGAGAAGTATTGCCATGAAGTCGTGTTGGGATTTTAGGAGGCCACGCATGAGAGTCGCCCTTGGAAACTGAGTTCTAGGCCCGGATGGCTTTCCACATCGCCATGGGAATCTCATCCAGGATATTACATGATTTTATTTTTAATGAGTTGGCAGCCATAATTAAGAGACAAAACACACATGGATCTCACATTGTAGATCTCAATGGGCCTGGCTTCATGTGACCTTTTGCCCCCTCTTCGGGAAGCCTTGCCTGTGAGAGTTCTCCAGAGGTTTCATTCAAATGAGCTTCCTCAAAATTTTATGGTTCCTGAATGAATGGGAAACACACAGTGGCTCCAAATTCATCCTTGAAAAATGGCGAGATAAATACCATGAAATTTTGGACATTCCCTTGACCAGGTGGCACTGGAAAACATTTCCATGTCCTATTGCTGATCAGGAGTATACCAGACAGTGCCTTGATTGACTTGGTTTCATGAAAATGCTGTAGAACAGAGATGTCAGTAAGTTGGAGCCTCCTGAGTAGTGAGCCTAGAGTAGTGGTTAGCAAGTGTGTGATAATACATCTGTGCTGTGGCCATGTAGATCTGCCATTGGCTTCCAAATGTCCTGTGACTGACATGGTGCAGCCAGCAGACAATTATATGAAAAGGCATCTTGTTATATGGAGACGTTCCTGGGCAATGTTCAGAATCAGGTTGCTATGGAAAAGAGTGCAAGCTATGTGGGATAGAAGCCTGGTTGGTGCGTTCTCCAGCAGACACTGACCAACCACATGTGACAGAATGCCGTGCAGCACTGCGACCCATTTGAACTCCTTGTATTTTGTGAAGCAAATACCAAACTCCCATTGTAGCAGCAAGAAAGACCATTAAAAGTGGAGTATGACCAAAGGGCTTCACAGTCCACACGGGGAGACACTTAGCCCCAATGGCCATTGTTTACCTACAAAAAGAGAATTCATCACTGCTGCACCATTTTCATTGGAAAATAAGAACACATGTCCTTCAGGTCACATAGATGCATATCTAGCTTTGATGGTCTCAAAACAAAGGAAGCTAAAGCTCCTGACAACAACATATATTTCAAGTGCCCAGCCTCAGAGGCAGTTTCTCAAAATGTCTTTAGGCCAGGAAACCTCTATATTCATAGACACAGGGCACAACTCTTTGTACCCCCAATACTAATTTATACGTCTTCAAAATATTGCTCCCAGAAATGGTACAAGAAATACTCATGTCACCTGATCTACATATACATTGTATCACAGCAATATTCTGAACACAAAATGCAAAGGTCACACTTATGATTGTACCAAAACCTAAATGGAAAGTGAACTTGCATTACTAAAATCATCCATGTCCACTTGCCTAATGCTCTCAAATGTCAATCCTATTGACGACTACATATTTCTTTTTTCCTAAGATTATATAATTAAAGTCAAACATGTTGAATGTGTAATCCTATCACTAACTTTATGCTTTGCCTGATTTCATAATGTCTCTATTGATATCTGCTTTACTACATGTTTTCTCCAGTTCATCATTGTGACTGACTCTTCACATGTGCTGACATTTACATTCACTCTCTATATGAAACCCTATTGCTAAAGGACTTTTTTTCCAAATCCTATATTCACTCTTCTTCCTAAACCTACCAACTATATTCCTAATCTTACTGACTATCCCGTTTTGAATGGATGTTCTTTTCTACATTCAGTCATCCAAGTAAATGTCAGGTGAGCGTCGGAGGAAGAGACCACCCAGAATCTACCTCATGCAACAGCAAAGGGTTTATTGGGGGTCCAGCGTGCTGGTGCTCATAGCTCACTTGAATAGAGCAGAGAGCCCTGAGAACAGCTTAAGCAGAGCTTATATACTTTCCTTGGAGAGGGCAGGCTGGGAATTTTATTAATGGATCAAGGCGAGTGGACAGTTTGCGAGCAACCGGGTGAGGGAGTGCATTCTGTAGTTTGGCAGTTGGGGATAGCACATTCTGGGAACAAGATTAGCAAACATTTCTCAAGATTTCAACAGTGTTTTGTTAAGCGTACAGAAAAACAGGAAGTGACAAGTGCCTATTTTATTAACCTTTCATTCCCCACTTTTTCTTCTGGCTACTTTTAGTCATAAAAGTGATCATTGGGGGGTGTCACATTTTATGTCTGCTAGTGGGGTATTAACATAAGTTTAACTTGTCCAATTTGAGATTGGAGAAAAGAAATTACATGGTTGAACAAACAGAGTTTATAGTTAGCAATAATATGAGGATTATTATTGGACCAGCCAGGGTTGATAAATACGTAGTTAACCAGGGGGAATGTGTGAACCAAGACTCAAACCACCCTTTTTTGGCCTCTCTCTCTCGTTGACACTCTTCAAGTTGTCCTTTTAATTTACTCATAGATTTTTTTACAACTCCAGAATGGTCAGCATAAACACAACATTCTTCCATCAATGCAGAACAAAGGCCCCCTTCTCTCATGAAGAGGAGGTTCAACCCTCGACTGTTCTGTAAAACACCTTCAGAGAGAGAGGTTAAAGATTTCTGCAAAGCAGTGATGGAGGTTTCTAATATCTTTAAGTTTTGGTCTATTGCTGCTTCTAATTGTGTCATTTGTTGTGTCCCATGGACCAAGGCAGTGGTTCTTGTGCCCACCTCTGCTGCAATTCCTATTTCTAATAGGATGGCTAAAGTGAGGGATATATGTTCCCAGTGGAACTGGGTTTTATTTCCCTCTATTTGAATTTCAAATGAACCTGCATCAGGATAAAGCACTCTGGGAAATATCTGCACCATTACACAATTAATCATATCTGTTGACAATTTCATGAAAACATAAAAAATGTTTAAGTATATAGAATTATACTGCTGTAGGGACAGACAAGGCAAGGCGCCTAAGATAGTACCGAAGACAGGGAAACAGTCCTATTTGTTTGCAACCAGATTCAGAGGGCATTACTTCTGTTGCAATCAATAAATCCCCTGAAACCCAAGTTTAGGTAGTTTCAGAATTTTGTACCCAACATGTAAAGGAAGGGGCGCAGAAGTTCACAGTCTGCAGAAGTTCACAAAAAGCAGTTTATTTTTCTGTTTTTTTTTCTCTGTTCTTGGCAAGTTAACTTTTCAAGGACACCTGGGTTAGGGAGAGCTCTTTCTTCCCTTTAATTTTCACCCTGCCAGCTGTTACCATGGAGACCAGTTTGTAACTTCTGTATCTTAGAAATGTAGCCATCTCTGTGAATCCCTAGCTCATGGCCAGAGGCCTTGTACACATATTTTGTGAAAAACTAGTAAGGGGGTGTCTACATTAGGAGTGCAGATTTTTTTAGCCAGTGGCCAAGTAGAACAGGGCAACACGAAAAGAGGAATTTTATCTACTCTGAAGTCTTTTATAGGGACTCTTTTGCTGAAAGTCCTAAAGTCAGCCATGATGAAGACTTCTGAAGAAGGTCAGATAAGACTTTTCGGTGGGTTGGGTACAGAGGGGGCAGATGGGGTAGGTGGGGCTGAGAGCAGTTCTGAAGATCTGAGAATGAGGAAGGAGAGATGTAAAGGAATAATGGGAAAGGGGTTTGGGATTTTCCTAGCAACAAAAACTTGAGGAGTAGAACAGGTAGAGCAGAGGAGAAGACTGGAGTTAGTATCACTAAAAGCCTGTAAGGGACTTTAAATTCTGAGTAACCTTTTTTCAGTGATGACAAAGAAACTTTTAAGTCCATTTTCATTACATCTTGGATAGGGGTCTGAGGGCTCTCCTCAGCTGGTTTGAGATTTGGGTTAGCTGGTAAGAGGACCTGGTGGGATCCGGTGTGGACACTGATAGGAGAAGAGAGGAGGGAGTTGGTGGAGGGGTACTTCATTACCTGCTACCTCAGCAATTGGGCAATGGTCTGAGAACTGGCAGAGGTTTGGATTTTTGATCTGGTAATTGGAGGGGAGAAATCATGTTGCTGAGGTGATAGTGACAACAGAGAGTCTGGAGCAGAAGGCTAAGGGTGAGGATCTATTGGAGAAACATAGGTCAGGATGTGAGCGAAGGAGGGAAAAGGCCTCCACATAGGGGAATCTCCTTTCACCCTTTTGAGCATTTGCAGAAGTTAAAAATGTCACGCAGAATTTGAGGATCTAGAGACCCCACTGTGGGCCATCGGTTTTGGTTATCTAATTGGTAATATGGCCAATGATGTGTACAGAATTTTTTTTTATTGGTTATTCAAAACATTACAAAGATTGCAGAATCACATTGGTTACACATCCATATTTTTACATAATTCCATAATAGTAACTGTTGTATTCTGTTACCTTTCCTATCCTCTACTATCCCCCCTCCCCTCCCCTTCCATCTTCTCTCTCTACCCCAACTACTGTAATTCATTTCTCTCCTTATTTTTTTTCCCATTCCCCTCACAACCTCTTATATGTAATTTTGTATAACAATGAGGGTCTCCTTCCATTTCCATCCAATTTCTCTTTTCTTTCCCTTTTCTCTACAGAATTTGATGAGAAGCTTGAGATCCATCAGGCAGTCCCTGTATGCTCACATCCCCATGACTTACAGAAGAAGTCGGCTTTCCCCCCACACAGCCGTGATTTCATGTGGCTTTGATAGTCCACCAGGCAATCATAGTAATCTAGGCTAGCCAACCTGCATCTGGCTTGCTTGTCCCTACATCCATTATGTTTGTTTCCATTGTCTATGGTTTGGAAGGGATTTAATGGAATTTTAGTGGCATCCTCTTCATCAGGGATATCCCAATAGGAAAGACGTATAGCCAGCTGATAAATGTCTGGGTGGAGAGATGGTCACTAGTTACCTAAGTGGGCTGTATACGAGATAGACCATACTTCTTTTCCAGTAGGATTTGTGATCAGCCATCGCTGCTGAACGGGCTGATGAGGGTTAGGACTACTGGTGGTCAAGGGGAGAGTCTATAGCTTTATCCACATGGCGAATACACAATTTGAAAGGGTTACCAGTCTTTTCCAGTTTCCAGCCAGAGTCTCAACAGGCCGCAGGCTTGAGATGAGAGGTATGGATCCAGGAAATGATTCTTTCTACCTTTACCGCTGTAGGTGTTATAAGTAGCACCTGGTATGGTCCTTTCAAGCGGGGTTCCAGGGATGACACCTGATGTCGTCTTACATAGAAGAAGTATCTTACTTGATGTTGATTTGGAGTCCTCTCGTCCCAAGGTTGTTAGGCAGTGGCCATCTGTTTTCACAGGTATCCTTAGTTCTTTCAAGAGCTTTAAGTCTGTCAAGCAAGGGGGTGTGAAAGAAATCGTTAGGTCTTAGAGTTGGGGTTAGGTCCCTTACTGGAGGAGGGGCACGATAGAAAATTTCATAGGGGGTGAGTTTACACAAAGAAACAGAGGGAGTATTTCTTGCATGAAACAGTTCATAAGGCAGGAGCATAGTCCAATATTTTATGCTGGTCTCTAAGCTTAATTTCGTTATGGTCTCTTTAATGGTTCTATTCATTCATTCTACCTGTCCTGAACTCGGGGGTCTATAAGCACAATGTAACTTTCAATAAATCCCCAAGGTCCTGGCTAACCCCTGACTTATGTGGGTTATGAATGCCGGTCCATTATCACACCCTATTACTTTAGGCAGGCCGTATCTTGGAAAAATATCTCCCAGGATCTTCTTCACCACAATTTGCACTGTTTCTTTTTTTTTTCTTTTTTTCCTTTTCTTTTTTTTTGGTGGGAAAGGCTTCAATCCATCCTGAAAATGTATCTACAAAGACTAGGAGATATTTAAGTCCATAACTTGCTGGCTTTATTTCAGTAAAGTACACTTCCCAGAATTGTCCTTGTCTGGTTTGTCATAGGTGCTTTCCTGCAGGAAGCTTGGAAGGATAAGAATTAACCATTTGATGGACCTGACAGGCTTTTGTTAACCATTCAGTTATTTCCTTTAACTGTGAGTCGGTTAGTGGAAAACTCTGTTCTTGATCCTTCATAAATGAATGTAGTTTCTTTAAACTAAGGTGAGTGATTTGGTGTACATTATCTACTGACATAGTTAGAGCTGTGAATATAGGAGTTTTTACTGAAGGATTTAGAAATTCCACTTGGGGGCCTTCAGGGTTAAAAGTTATTTTGGCCCGGAGCTTGGTGAGCAGAACTCTGCCCATCAATGGGACCGGGCATTCTGGGATTACTTGGAAGCAGTGATGGATTTTTCCTTTCCCCTGGTCCCAGGTCCTCTTAGTTGTCCAAGCCCGATATTTACTGCAATTAGCCCCTTGAATTAGAGACCTTTTATTTGATAGAGGGCAAAATGGAGCCTTAATGGCTGAGTATATTGCCCCTGTATCCACTTCAATGTTTACTGGGGTGCCCTCCACTTCAAAAGTTAACCTGAGCTCGGGGAGGGGATCTGATCCCCAACTTTCTTAGTCATCCTCCAGAGTCAGGATGGCTGGCTGGCGTGGCTGTCTCTTTCTAGTGCTCTCTTTGGCCCAGTGTCCTTTTTCTTTACAATAGGCACATTGATCTGAGGCCAGGGGTGGCCTCTAGTTTGGGCCCAGGTTTCCCTTCCTGTCTCCATGTTTCTTATTTCTGGTCTATTTGTTGTTGTGACCAGGACCTGAGTCAATTCCTTAGTCTGTCTTTTGTTTCTTTTATCCTCCCTTTGCTTCCTTATCTTCCTCAGTTTCTCTCGTATAGTATACGTTTTTGGCTTCTCTGACTAAATCTCTCAAAGTCATATCTTGTAATCCATCTAAGTGTTGTAACTTTCTTTAAATATCCAGGGCAGCTTGCCCAATAAAGGCCATCATGACAGATGCCTTTTGAGCCTCTGCCTGAGTATCAAAAGGAGTATATCTCCTATATGCCTCCATAATTCTCTCTAGAAACATAGAGGGAGATACATCAGGCCCTTGAATAAACTCTATTAGCTTGGCCAAATTAGTTGGTCGCCTAGAAGCCACTAAGATACCCGCTATTAGAGCCCGGAGATAAGTGGACAGATGCTCCCTACCTTCAAAGGTTTTGGGGTCCCAGTTTCGTCGATTCTAGGGAAAGCCGGGTTGAATATGTTGGGAAGTTGTGTCAGTCACCCATCTGGTCCAAGGATATTATTTTCTAGCTTCCAGGAGGATTCTCTTTTGTTCCTCTGTCATGAAGAGAGTCCCTAGGTGTTGTTGGCAGTCATTCCAAGTAGGCTGGTGTGAAAACATCTATGAATCAACCACACCTGAGAGACGAGTGGGGTCCTCTTTAAAAGGGGGATTGCTATTTTTCCAGTTATATAGGTCTGAAGAGGAGAAAGGCCAAGACTGGTAGGCTTGCATTTTTTCCCCATGGCCATCATCAATCATTGGCACATAGGGACGGAGGGGGAGCATCACGGGAGTTCTAGGGTTTTCAATCTTTCATTGCCGGTGAGTTCCTTTAGCCGGGCCAGGTTCCTCCAGGGGAGGAGGGGCTGTGTGTGCCGCAGGGGAGTTTTCTGGAGGGTGCTGGGCTGGCTTAGCTTCCTCCAATGGCGGAGAGGCTGAGTCAGCAGCAGGGGAATCACTTAGAGGGTGTTGGGGGTTGGGAGACCAGGGCAAGGGATAAGGAGAGGGATGAGAGTCCAGTAGAGTTAAATCTTGCGACTTAGGCAGAAAAGAGGGTGGAGGAGGAGGAGGAGCAGAGGGTTTGAGAGATCGTGGGGGAAGGATTAGGAGCGGGGGCAGGGGCAAAGAAAGGCTTCACCCATGGAGGAGATTTGCAGAGGTAATGCCGGGTTAAGATATATGGCTTTTGATCTGGATGGCTATGTGGCCCTTCCTGAAACACAATATCTCTGACTTTTTAAATTAGTGAGAAGTAGAAAAATCCTTCTAAGGGCCATCCGAATCCAAAGGTGGGCCATTCTGAGGCACAGAGAGTCTGCCAGGTCCAGCAGTTTACTGAAAAACAAAGATTCTGAGCCCTTAAGCCGAATTTGGTCCAGTGATCAAGGGTCAGGGACAGAGGCATTGAAGTGCTCTTTTCCATAATGAAAAATGCACAAACAGTAAAAGCAACGACACATGACACAGACAAGACAAGACAATAAAGACAGGAAATGGACGTCCAACTCTGAGACGAGGACTGAGTAGCCGGCAATACCTGATGGGCTGGCAATACCGAATCTGAAACAAAATATCACTGAGTTGAGGAGACTATTGTTCCTCGATTTTCAGAGTCCTCTGGGGTGTCCCTCAGGGTGGTGGCCTGTGGCTCTGTGACACATCTGTCAGCCACCGTGAGAGAGAGCTCACACTCTTCATTGACAGCCATTTTGCCAAGCTCTAACCTGAAACCTGACACCAGAAAGAGGCGCCTAACAAATCCAGAGAGGAGCCAGTTGGGGTCTCTCGTCCGCTGCTGCCAGAACTCGGTGGAACCTCCATATGTAAAGGTCGGACGAGTGTCAGGCGAAGAGACCTCCAAGAGACTGTCTCATGCAAAAGCAAAGGGTTTATTGGGGGTCCAGCATGCTGGGGCTCAGAGCTCACTTCAATAGAGCAGAGAGTCCTGAGAACAGCTTAAACAGGGCTTATATACTTTCCTTGGGGACGGCAGGGAGGGAAGTTAAGTATACAGAAAAACATGAAGAGACAACTACCTATTTTACTAACTTTTCACTAACGACTATACTTTGCCAGATTTCCTAATGTCTCTATTGATATCTATTTTCCTACATATTTTTCCCAGTTCATCATTGTGACTGACTCTTCACATGTGCTGACATTCACATTTACTCTATACCCGAAAAGCTATAGCTAAAGAACTTTTGGTGCAAATTCTATACTCACTCTCCTTTCTAAACTACCGACTATCTTCTTAATCTTACCGACTATCACTTTTTGACTGGAAGTTATCTTTGACAATCAATCATCCAAGGCACAAGGTCCAATGCAATTGTATATCGATGTACCTGAGACATCTGTGCAGAAAATAAATCAAAGCTAAGTATCATAATCAAGGTCCTAATACACTTCTGGGTTTTAAATCTTACCTAGATTTCTGTTTTCATACTTATATTTTACCTATATATTCTTGTAATTATCGCAGGTCATCAATACCATTATTCATCCAGCTGAATGATTCCTAACCCAAATCAAACCTGTTATTAACCCTAACCATACACTGTTGCCTCATTCTAACTTTACAGAAGAGCAGGGACAGAGATGGTCTTACAATACAAAAATGTAGGATTCCTTCCAACTACTGAGAAACTCAAAGGTCCATGCAAAAATGATCCCTGCAGAAGTTGTAGGCAGCTATGTAGGAACTGAGAGAGCAAAAGTCATCTTCCATTGTAAAAAACCTGGTCAGGATGAAGGAATGTGTCTGAATCAGCCTCTGTCTTCTTAATTTAGAGAAGAAGGACCCAACCAGGCCTGTGTTGAGAGCTGTTCCTGGGTGCCTATGGTTGATATACCATTCTAAGTTGTGAAAGTGTCACAGGAAGTAGGGGCAGCCTCCATTTCATGGGACTCTTTGAAGCAACTGTTAGGACAACGTGGTTGCCAAGGCAGTGACCTTATTCACTTCCTGAAGGAAGTGACCTCACCTCACAACCTGGGTGACAGAACTCTCTGAACTTGGGATCCAGGAAGCCAGTCACCCAAATCCAGTCCCAGTCCCACTCCCAGGGGTCTCACTTGCTTGGATTTACCAAGGACAGATTTAGTTTTTCTTGGTACCTACTGATGTGAGGATGGCCAAATGCCAGAAAGCTCTGAAAAGTCGCCTTTACTGAGAAAGCAGGTATTGGATCACCGCTGGCACCTCAGTACTTCAAAATGTTGACCAAAGAGACCAGATCTGAGACAGGACAGGCCATTTTGGGGGAATAAAATATGGTCCACAATTAGAGAAACTCTGGATAGTCACAGACCTACTTCGGGGAAGGAGGTGCCTTTGTGGGTGTGGGTGTGAGTTTGTGGATTTGTCTCATGTTCTCAGAATAGGTAGGAAAGTCGGTATGTTTGGTTTGGTGTAGACTGTTTTGAGTAAGTCGTTTGACAAGGCGAGTGTTTCTATGTCTGTGTATCCCACGGTGTCCATGGTTGTAGACATTAGAAAAGAGAATGCATCATTTGATATGTCCTGTCTAGTTGAAAGCTTCCCAGCATTCATCCTGCCCAATTTATGAATGGATTTCAGCTTGCCTTATCGATGGGCAACACTTGCTATCTTTCAAAGTTTCTGCTTTCTTCCTGAATTCTGGCCACTCTCCAGAATAGGCTCATGGTTTTGTGTCCAATATATGTACCACTTCCAAGCCCTGTGACATTGCCATGTACTGGATAGCTGAAGGGAATGGCGAGCATCTCAGAAAACTCAGATATCAGTGTGATCAGGAGAGTCTCAGTGGAGAAACCCTGCTTTGGGCTTTTTAATTACCAATTGTTCTGCTGCCCTGAATGTCTGAAAGGTCTTTGCCTCAGGCCACCCCTTTTTGAAGCCTGAAAAAAACTGTTTTCACATGGAAATGAATGGGCATCACCTGAGGCTTTTTGCTTAATTCCTTTGGAAAGGATGTGTCTGAATCAGTCTTTTGGCCCTGTGTGAGGCTTAGGCTTAGATTCTCAGCACCTGATGGATCTAAAGAAAGATCCCATGCGTGCATCCAAAACCAAACTAGCCAAAAGAGCAGTAATTCTGGATGAAGTCTCTCCCCTTCCTTTGTGAGGTTCCAGACCTACATCAAGTTAGAATAGGAATGCTTTGGGTCAAATAATTTCTTCAAAGCCCTGCAGAGGCTAGCCCATAGGAGCTTGGGTTTCCTCATGTCTCCAATTCAGACAAAGAATCTAAACCCCACAGTCAGTAGTCCTCAAATTGGAGAAGCAGAGAAGTATTAACAGCAGGCCTATGTGATCACACCAGGTTCACAGGAAGGGTGTCCAAGCCACCCTGTTTTTAGGCACATTAGGGGCAGGGGAGATTATTTTGAAGACTGTCTTGGTCTGCACCCCTCATAGAAACATCCAACCAGAGGTTATGAAGAGTGTTTATATGAAAGATCATGAGGGCCATGTGGGAGTGTGTTGGTTTTAATTGTGGTCATTTGTGTGGTGGTTGGAAGAGATGACTGGGTCCACCTTGACATGAACTCTGGTGTGATTCCCCTAAGAGACTGAGTTCTGGAACTGACCTCAGAGATGTATTGCCATGAATTGTGTTGGGATGTTAAGAGTCCACGCATGAGAGTCGTCCTTGGAAACTGAAATGTATGCCCAGGTTGTATTTCCACAAAGCACTGGGAATCACAGCCAAGATATCACATGATTTTATTCTGAAAGACTTGGCAGCCATAGTTGAGAGTCAAAACACACATGGACCTCACATTGTAGACCTCAATGGGCCTGGATTCACGTGACCATTTAGACCACTCTTTGGGAAGCCTTGCCTGTGAGAATTCTCCATAGCTTACATTGACATGAGCTTCCTCAAAATTTAATGGTTCTGGATTGATTTGAAACGTACAGTGCCTCCAACTTCATCTTTCAAAAATGGCTAGATAAATACCAAGAATTTTTTGAAATTCCCATGACCAGGTGGCACTGGAGAACCTTTGGATGTCCTCTTGCTGATCATGAGTATACCAGACAGTGCCTTGATTGACTGGGTTTCATGAAAATGGTGTAGAACAGAGATGCCAATAAATTGGAGCCTGCTGAGTACTGGGCCTAGAGCAGTAGTGGGCAGGTGTGTGATAAAACATTTGTGGTGGGGCCATGTGGATCTGCCATTAGCTTCCAAATGTCTTGTGACTGACATGGTGCAGCAAGCAGTCCCTTCTATGTAAAGGCATCTTGTAATATTGAGAAGTTTCAGGGCAAGTTTCAGAATCAAGTTGCTATGGTCAATGGGGAAAGCTATGTGGGATAGAAGCATGGTTGGTGCATTGTCCTGCAGAAACTGATGCACCACACGTGACAGAACTCCCTCCAGCACTGTGTCCCAGTTGACCTCTTTGTATTTTGTGAAGCAAATACCAAACTCCCAGTGAAGTCGCAAGAAACACCATGAAATTTTAGGATCACAAAATGGCTTCACAGTCCACTCGGGGAGACACTTAGGCCCCAGGGGCCACAGTTTAGCTACAAATAGCAAATTCAGCACTGCTGCTCATGTTCAGTGGAAAATGGAGTGCCAGGGTTCCCAATAGACACCCTCCACACTCAAGAAACGGCAGGCAAAGAGTACAGTTTGAGCTGCCAAGAGGCATCACTCAGGGGAAATCTGGTGTAGCAGGGGAAATCAGGACTTCCAGAGGAAACCAGGGGACCAGAGGACAGACACGCGTGACTAGGAGGCTGGAGAACGCCTGCCCACCAGCAACCAATCACCCGCTGGCTGCCTGCACAATTGGGCAGCTAGAGATAACCCGCCCGGCGGTGACAGCCCATTCGCTGATTGCACGACTGGATGGCTGGAGACCGCCCGCCCGCCAGCGACCGGGAGGCGAAACCAACCAGAGACAGTCCAGTCCCACCCCCCCATTCAAACACCCCGGCAAGGAGCCTGGGGCCCGCCATAGCAGACAGGTGACATCACTGGAGCTCAGCTGTCGGAATTCCTTCCAAGTGGAATCCACTTTTGCAGGCATAGTCTACAAACACAAAAGAGAGACAACAGAGATATATAAAACCAAAACAAATCTATTGAAGAAAGCAGAAACACAGCAATCAAATAGAGCTGAAAAGTAACGTGAACATCATGAAAAAACAAGGGAAAAAAAGGTGTGCAAAAAATGCAGGACAACTAAATTCTACAGGAGGACCATGAAGCATCAGAAATAGGGATAGGGAAAAAACTCAAGGCATACCTAACTCAGATGGAAAGGAATATTAGAGAAGACATGAGGCAGCAAGTCCAAGCAATAAAAGTATATTTTGAAAATCAAATAAGCAAACATTCAAATGGCAAAGAACGAGCTTTACCAGGAGATAGAGACCTTAAAAAGAAATATCAAACATTAATCCTAGAAATGCAGGAAATTATAAACCAAATTAAAAACTCAAACGAAGAATATTACAAATAGACTAGATCAAGTAGAAGTTAGAACGTCAGATAATGAAGACAAAGTTTATCAACTTGAAAAGAATATAGTAAACACAGAAAAGATGCTTAAATCCCATGAGCAATCTATTCAAGAGATATGGGATATCATAAAAAAAACAAATTTGAGAGTCATAGGGATAGAAGAAGGCATAGAGATTCAAACCAAAGGAATGGACAACATATTAAATGAAATAATTCTAGAAAATTTCCCAGAGATGAAAGATGGAATGGATTGCCAAATCCTGGAAGCCTACAGGACCCCAAGCATTCAAAACCATAATAGACCAACTCCAAGACAAATAATTATGAAGATAGCCAGAACAAGGACATACAGAACAAAGAGAGAATATTAAAAGCTACGAGAGAAAGTAGGCAGATTACATTCAGGGGTAAACCAATTAAGTTAACGACTGATTTTTCATCACAAACTTTGAAAGCAAGAAGATCCTGGAACAAAGTATTTCAAACGCTCAAAAATAATGAATTTCAACCAAGAATACTGTATCCAGCAAAATTAAGCTTCAGATTTGACAATGAAAGTTAAGTCTTTCACGATAAACAAAAGCTAAAAGAATTCACAGCCAGAACACCAGCAGTGCAAAGCATTTTGAGCAAAATACTACAAGAAGAGGATTTGAAAAGTAATGCCTGAAACTAGCAGCGGGAGGTATCTCAGTAAAGGGAGAGGAAAATAACCAAAAAGTAAAAACTAACCAAAATAAATAAATAAATAAATAAATAAATAAATAAACAAACAAACATGACTGGAAGTAGAAATCATATTTCAATTGTAACCTTAAATGTTAATGGCCTAAACTCACCAATCAAGAGACATAAGCTAGGAACCTTGATCAAAAAAAAAAATCCAACAATATGCTGCCTTCAGGAGACTCATATGATAGGTAAAGACATACAGAGGCTGAAATTAAAAGTTTGGGAAAAATCATACCACTCACATGACCCTCGGAAGCAAGCAGGAGTGGCCATACTCATATCGAATAAAATCAACTTCGTACCGACGTTAATCAAAAGGGATAAAGAAGGACACTATATACTGTTAAAAGGAACCTAGCACCAACAATGCATAACCATTATCAATTTGTATGCACCAAACAATTGAGCTGCAACACTCATAAAACAAACTCGCCTCAAGTTCAAGAGTCATATAAACTACAACACAGTAATTATGGGTGACTTCAACACACCGCTCTAGCCATTAGACAGATCCTCTAGACAAAAACTGAATAAAGAAACTATAGAATTCAACAGCAAAATCAGTAACCTAGACTTCACCGACATATATAGAATATATCAACCATCAAAAAGTGGATACACGTTCTTCTCAGCAGCACATGGATCCTACTCAAAGATAGACCATATATTATGCCATAGGGCAATTCTTAGTAAATATAAAGTCGTGGAGAAAATACCATGCACCATATCTGATCATAATGGAATGAATCTGGAAATCAATGATAAAAGAAGGAAGGAAAAATCCTACATCACATGGAAAATGAACAACATGCTACTGAATGATCAATGGTTTACAGAAGACATAAAGTAGGAGATAAAAAAAAATTCGTAGAGACAAATGACAATACAGACACAACATACTGGAATCTATGGGACACAATGAAAGCAGTTTTAAGAGGGAAATTCATGTCTTGGAGTTCTTTCCTCAAAAAAAAAAAGAAAAAAACAGCAAATAAATGAACTCACACTACACCTCAAAAACCTAGAAATGGAAGAGCAAAACAACAGCAAATGTAGTAGAAGACAAGAAATAATTAAAATTAGAGCAGAAATCAACGAAATTGAAACAAAAAAAAACATTGAAAATATTGATAAAACTAAAAGTTGGTTCTTTGAAAAAATAAATAAGATTTACAGGCCCTTAGCCATGCTAAGGAGGAGAAGAAAAGAGAGAACTCAAATTACTAACATACGGGATGAAAAAGGCAATATCACAACAGACACTACAGAAATAAGAAGATAATTAGAAAGTATATGGAAACCCTATGTTCCAATAAAATAGATGATAGTGAAGATATCAATAAACTTCTTAAGTCATGCGATCTGCCCAGATTGAGTCAGGAAGACACACACAATTTAAACAGACCAATAACAAAGGAAGAAATAGAAGAAGCCATCAAAATACTACCAACCAAAAAAAAGCCATGGACCGGATGGGTATACAGCAGAGATCTACAAAACCTTCAAAAAGGAATTAATACCAATACTTTTCAAGCTATTTCAAGAAATAGAAAAAGAAGGAACTCTTCCAAATTCATTCTATGAGGCCAATATCACCCTGATCCCAAAACCAGACAAAGACACTTCAAAGAAAGAAAACTACAGACCAATATCTCTAATAAACTTGGATGCAAAAATTCTCAATAAAATCTTGGTGAATCGAATACAAAAGCATATCAAAAAAATTATGCACCATGATCATGTAGGATTCATCCCTGGGATGCAAGGCTGGTTCATTATATGCAAATCAATGAATGCTATTCACCACATCAATAGACTTAAAGACAACAACCATATGATCATATCGATAGATTCAGAAAAAACATTCGACAAAGTTCAGCATCCCTTTATGTTGACAACACTAGAAAAACTAGGGATAACAGGAACTTACCTCAAGATTGTAAAAGCTATATATGCTAAACCTCAGGCTGGCATCATCCTAAATTGAGAAAAGCTGAAGGTATTCCCTCTAAAATCTGGAACAAGAGGGATGCCCTCTATCACCACTTCTATTTAATTCAGTTCTTGAAATACTAGGCATAGCAATTAGACAGACAAAAGAAATTAAAGGCATAAAACTAGGAAAAGAAGAACTTAAATTATCGCTATTTGCGGATGACATGATAATATATTTAACAGACCCAAAAGGGTCTACAGAGGAACTGCTAGAGTTAATAAATAAATTCAGCAAAGTGCCAGGATATACAATCAACATGCATAAATCAAAGGCATTCCTGTATATCAGCAGCAAAACTTCTGAAATGGAAATGAGGAAAACCACTCCATTCAAAATATCCTCAACGAAAATAAGATAATTGGAAAAACAACTAAATAGTTGGGAATCAACCTAACAAAAGAGGTGAAAGATTTATAAATGAAAACTACAGAAACCTAAAGAGATAGAAGAAGATCTTAAAATATGGAAAAATATACCCAATTCATGGATAGGCAGAACTAGCATCATCAAAATGGCGATATTACCCAAATTCTCTACAGGTTTAAATTGATGCCAATCAAAATCCCAACGACATTTCTTGTAGAAATGATAAAGCAATCATGAAATTCATATGGAAAAACAAAAGACCCAGAATAGCAACAGCAATTCTAAGCAGGATGTTTGAATCTGGAGGTATAGCGATACCAGTGTTCAAACTGTACTACAAAGCAATAGTAACAAAAACAGCATGGTACTGGTACCAAAACAGGCAGGTGGACCAATGGTACAGAATAGAGGACACAGAAACCATTCCACAAAATTACAACTTTCTTATATTTGATAAAAGGGGCTAAAAACCTGCAATATACGAAGGACAAATGGTGCTAGAAAAATTGGAAATCGATATGCAACAAAATGACACTGAATCCCTTTCTCTCGCCAAGCAAGGAAGTTAACTCAAAATGGATCAAGGAGCTAGATATCAAATCAGAGACACTGCATCTGATAGAAGAAAAAGTTGGCTACGATCTACATACTGTGGGGTCGGGCTCCAAATTCCTTAATAGGACACCCATAGCCCAAGAGTTAATAACAAGAATAAATTAATGGTACTTACTTAAACTAAAAAGATTTTTTTTTCTCAGCAAGAGAAACAATAAGAGAGGAAAATAGAGAACCTACATCCTGGGAACAAATTTTTACCCCTCTCACTTCAGATAAAGCCCTAATATCCAAAATATACAAAGAACTCAAAAAATTAAAAAATAAGATAACAAATAACCCAATCAACAAATGGGCCAAGGACCTGAACAGACACTTCACAGAGGAGGACATACAATCAATCAACAAGTACATAAAAAAATGCTCACAATCTCTAGCAGTCAGAGAAATGCAAATCAAAACCACCCTAGGATACCATCTCACTCCAGTAAGATCGGCAGCCATTAGGAAGTCAAACAGTAAGTGTTGGCGAGGATGTGGGGAAAAGGGGACACTTGTACACTGCTGGTGGGACTGCAAATTGGTGCAGCCAATTTGGAAAGCAGTATGGAGATTCCTGGGAAAGCTGGGAATGGATCCACCATTTGACCAAGCTATCACCCTTCTTAGACTATTCCCTGAGGATCTTAAAACAGCGTACTATTGGGATACTGCCACATGAATGATCATAGCGGCACAATTCACAACAGCTAGACTGTGGAACCAACTTAGATGCGCTTCAATAGATGAATGGATTAAAAAAAATGTGGAATCTACACACAATGGAGTATTACTCAGCACTAAAAAATTACAAAATCATAGAATTTGCAGGGAAATGTATGGCATTAGAGCAGAGTATGCTAAGCAAAGCTAGCCAATCCTTAAAAAACAAATGCCAAATGTCTTCTTTGATATAAAGAGAGCAACTAAGAACAGAAAGGGAGGAAGAGCATGAGGAAAAGATTAACATTATACAAAGATGAGTGGGGGGAGAGAAAGGGAGAGAGAACAGAAAGCATATGGAAATGGTAGAATACCCTCAATGATACACAAAATTACACATAATAGGTTGTGAGGGGAAATGGGGCCGAAATAATGTAGAGAATTAAACAACAGCACATGAGGTAGAGAGGGAAGATGGGAGGGGAGGGGAGGGGGGATAGTAGGGGATAGGAAAGGTAGAAGAATACAACAGTCACTAATATGCCATTATGTAAAAATGTGAATGTGTAAGCAATGTGTTTCTGCAATTCTTATTTGGGGAAAAAATGGGAGTTCATAAACCAAATGAGAAAAATGTATCAAAGATGATATATCATGAGCTTTGTAATGTTTTGAACAACCAATAAAAATAAATAAATAAATAAAGGTTTAAAATTGAGTGGGAAGAAATCAGCTAAAAAAGGGTTGAGATGCATTCATTTTGCTAAGCAGAAACTTTGTTTTGTGTAGTTGTAACTATCACAAATTTATTTTACCAGAAATTTGGCTTTTGAAAATGCACATAAATTGAGATTAAAGGATAATTCACCTACCTTCATGAAAAATTCATAGCATTTCCTATATTTTTCTTATTTCATTTCTTTAGTTAATATTTTGTCATGGACCAGGTCTAGCCTTAGGCTATTCTTCCAGAATACTACCTCATCTGACAAGTTCGTGCAATGTATTGGATTTTTCTTTTCATCTTTTAATTAATTGTTTCTAGCTAATAATGTGTATTTCTTCTTATCTTTATTTGGACATACATACCCAACTATATCTTTGCATTTTATGTTTTACTGGGGAAGAGACTCATCAAAAGCTCTTTGTTATATGTATTAACAATCAAACATTCAGAGCATGCAATTATTCTTAATTTTGCGTGAAAATATCTTTGTACCATTTTTCTTATAAAGATTTAGAATTATTAATAATGTCCCTGCTGTAATAAGTAACTACTTGCAAGAAGAATTAAACAATTGACTTTATATCAATTATGAATATGAAAAGTACTAAAATAAATATTTGGCAATTAATACACAATTGATAGAAATTGAAATCACGAGAAAGCCATTTAAATTGTCAGTGCATATAGTCCTTAAATAATAGGTTTTTTAAAAAAAATTTTCTCTAATTCATAAGATATATTATGCCATATTATAGCTTGATGTGATATAAAACCTTAAATTATCAGTATAGATAAATAAGAAAGATACCTGTTTACTTAAATATGTTTAATTGATTTTCACTGTAAGATATTAATTCTGGAAGACTTGAGAATTAAGAAAGATATGGTCTATATTATATCTAACAGGCTAATCAAAGTACTTTTAAATATAAATGTATATATACATATATAATATATGTAATGCATATGCATGAATGTAGATACATATATATAATAAATGTATAGTAATATATCTATCAGGTGATTATAATTTTAAAATTTTCTCAAGAAAAAAGAATGACTATAAAAAACAGCCTTAAATTTAAATTTCATAGCAAGATACTGTTTGTAATGACATGAGAGAAAAATTGATATGGATGGAAAATGAAAAAGGAAGAGAGAGAAGGGGGAAAATGAGGAAGAAAGTGAGTAAAGAAGAGGGAGAGGCATATTCGATCTTAAGAAAAAGGTGGAGGGGCTGGGTTTGTGGCTCAGTGGTAACATGATTGTCTAGCATGTGTGAAGCACTGGGTTCTATTCTCAGCACCACATAAAAATAAACAAAATGAAGGTCCATCAACAACTGAAAAATAAAAAATAAAAAAGTAGAAATATCACCAAAATTCCAAGCTTTTTTGAATGTTAAATAAAAAACAATATGTTACATAGCCTTATGTAATTTCTAGACTCCCCAAAATAGTCATTAAATGACTATTATATTATTATATTAGATCATTATTGCTATAACTAAAAATGCATTGTTCCTTCCTCTACATTCTGTGGCATGCTAGTACTAAAATAAATTGTATTATAACACCAAAAAAAAAGCCAAATCATAATATTTCTACAGTAACTGACACGAGTTTAACATCAATGCGAGTAGATTCCTATGGGACATGATGTGCATTTTGACGTTCATTTTTATTCAACACTGGAACATTACTATTTCTTCAGTTTATCCACATCATAAGATACATATTTCATCCACAATTTAGCAAATTTATACGCATTTGTTTAACTTCAAATCACTTCCTGCTTCAGAACCCATGTATTCCTCCATGTTTCTTAACTGCTCTTTTCATGAGACTTCATTCCAAACACATTATTTTCGATTTCCATTATCATATTTGAAGCAAAACACCCGTCATGATAAACCATAACCCTAATATTACCTTTAAATGTATAAGTGGTTGAAAAGAATGATTGTATATCAATATAAGATTTCTTACTTAGTTACAGATATCAATTCAATCCATTATTTAAAGTGGAACCAGTTATATTATTTATTCACAGTATGGTCTATTCATGTATTATCTCTATATTCATAGACACAGGGTACACCTCTTTGTACCCCCAATACTAATTTATACGTCTTCAAAATATTGCTCCCAGAAATGGTGGAACAAATACATGTAACCTGATCTACATATACATTTTATCACAGTAATATTCTGAACAGAAAAAGCAAAGTTCTCACTTATGATTGTACCATACCTAAATGGAAAGTGATCCTGGATTACTAAAAACATCCATGTCCAGGTTGCCTAATGATCTCAAATGAAAATCCTATTGATGACTACATATTTGTTTCTTCCAAAGATTATATATTCAAACTCAACCATGTTGAATATGTCTAAAGCTGTCACTCACTTTACACTTTGAATGATTTTGTAATGTGTCTATTGATATCTGCTTTCCTACATATTTTCCCCAGTTCATCATTGTGACTGAATCTTCACATGTGCTATCACTAACATTCACTCTCTAACCGAAACCCTATTGCTAAAAAACTTTGGTCCAAATCCTATATTCACTCTTCTTCCTAAACCTACCTACTGTCTTCCTAATCCTACCGACTATCCCTTTTTGACTGGATGTTCTCTTCTACATTCAATCATCCAAGGTACAAGGTCCTATGCCATTGTATATCGATTTATCTGAGACATCTGTGCAGAACGTTATTCAATGCTAAGTATCCCAATCAAGGACCCAATGACCTTCTGGGCTTCAAATCTTACTTAGATTTCTCTTGTCTTTCATATATTTCACCTCTATATTCTTATAAATATCGCAGGTTCCCAATACCATTGTTCATCGAGCAGAATGGTTCCTAATCAAAATTGAAAATGTTATTAACACTAACCATACACTGTTCCCTCAATCTAACTTTACAGAAAAGCAGTGACAGTGTTGGTCTTACTATATAGGAATGTATGGGATCTTCCACCTGATGAGAACCTCAAAGGTATGTGCAGAAATGATCCCTGGAGAAGATGTAGGCAGGTATGAAGGACCTGAGAGAGCAAAAGTCATCTTCCAAGGAAAACAACCTGGTAGGATGAAGTTTGGTGTTTGAATCAGCCTCTGTCTTCTTAATGTAGAGAAGACGGACCAAACCAGGCCTTTTGGAGAGCTGTTCCTGAGAGCCTATGGATTATATCCCATTCTAACTTATGAAAGGGTCACAGGAAGTAGGGGCAGCCTCCATCTAAAGGGACCATAAGAAGCAACTGCTAAAACAAAGTGGTTGCCAAGGCAGTGACCTCATTCAGTTCCTGAAGAAAGTGACCTCACCTCACTTCCTTGGTGTTGGAACTCTCTGAACTTGGGATCCAGGAAGCCAGGCACCCCAAGCCAGTCCCAGTCCCAGTCCCAGTTGTATCACTTGTTTGGATTTACCAAGCACAGCATCAGTCTTTCTTGGTACCTACTGATTTGAAGATGTCCAAATGCCAGAAGAGCTCTGAAGAGGGGCCTTTCCTGAGAAAGAAGGTAGTGGCTCACCGCTGGTTTCTGTCAACTTCACAGAGTTGACCAAGGAGACCAGATCTGAGACAAGACAGGCCATTTCGGAGGAACATAGTATGGCCCAGCAGTCAGAGAACACTCCGAATAGTCACAGACCTACTTGGGGGAAGGAGGTGCCTTTGTGGGTGTGGTTGTGGGTTTGTGGTCTGGTCTCATGTTCTGAGAATAAGTTTTTTCAGATATCAGCTCCGGAGCCCAGGAATTAATTCTCATTGGGGCTAAGGTTTCACACCAGTGAGATTTGAAATTGGCGCTGGCTGCAGAGTTAACAAGGGCGGGGACTTTTAACGCCACTGCAGAAAAGAAGAAGGTAGGAAGAAGAAGTCCTTAGGTGCCATGTTGGGGTTTTTCTCTGGGGTATGGCTGCCATTTATACTTTTCCTAACATTCCTCCCTTTTTGTTTTCTTAGAAAGTGGGGCATTGTTTGTCATTTCTGGCTGCTTCCTGCTGTGTGGGGGTGCTGTGGGGCCTAGAAAGGGAAGTGGACAAATGCTCGGGGGCCAGACTGGGGATATCATGGCAGTCAGAAATAAAACCCAGTGGTATAGATAGCTACTTCAGTAGGGTTAAAGTCTATGAAAGTTCCCTGATGCCACAAGTTGTCGATGGCATGAAACCAGTCTTGGATGGAGGAGATTGTTGGTATCAGCTACTGGTCCTGTAACAGAGACTCTAGGAAATACTGGAAGCGTTGCCTGGACATGGCGTCACCAGCACCTGAAGAAGATCAGAGCGAAAAAAACAGAATGAAGATAAAAATTAAAGCAAAGGTCAATTTTTGGCAGAAGTTCCATGTTGGGGGACTGACATAGAAGAGGCCAAGGGCCATGAGGAAGCTTAGAAGGTCATAAAGACTCATGAATCCAGGATGGCAGATTAAGAGGTTCTCCAAGCTCGTTGCCTCCCGCTGTCTGATGTACGTTGCATTCCATCGTGCCTGGTAGTGAGCTTCATCACTGAATGAACTCTTCTCTTGGAGA
The DNA here is from genome assembly GCF_048772815.1 of Callospermophilus lateralis. Classification (NCBI taxonomy): domain Eukaryota; kingdom Metazoa; phylum Chordata; class Mammalia; order Rodentia; family Sciuridae; genus Callospermophilus; species Callospermophilus lateralis. The sequence goes on from NW_027512769.1 coordinate 70,716, forward strand.
TGTTAGGGGTTCATCAGTCATCAGAGGATGGTAGTGCCTAAGCAAAAGCTGGTTGAAATTTTGATTAGAAATTTTTTGCAGATGGGTTTGAAGGAACTTCATTATGCATGGCAAGAGAGCACAAAAAGGGAGCATCCCAATAAGGGGCCTCAAGATAGGTAGTAAGTACATGGCAAGATAGGATTGGAAGAACCCTGTTATGGGATTGGAGGAGCTAGGTTTGAGCAATTTGGTCAATAATTCCTGCAATTTATCAACATTTTTTTCTGTCAGCCCAGATTCATTAACATAATAGCAACATTCCTCTCTGAGGAATAGGCATGTACCCCCTTTTTCTGCAGTGAGAAGATCAATTGCCCTTTGGTTCTGTAAAGCCACTTGTGCCAATGAAGTAACCTGGCGCTGCAAGGAGCCCAGAGACTCAGCAGTGTTATCGAGTGCTTCCTGCAGTTTTTGTTGCAGGTCTTTGGATGCCCATAGAGCATGACCTATAGCTCCACCAGAGAGTCCGAGACCCGCCACTGAGGTTGTTAAAGTGAGGCCTACCAGAACCGGCAGAAACACTGCCCTACAGGTTCAGGAAGGTAGGGCCAACTGTCGGAATTTGGTGGGAGTATACAAAGACAGCTGAGGAACTACAGTAACCAAGAAACAGGTGCCAGAGACATTGATCGTTGAGGTACTTAAAGACCTATTACCCCAGAGGAAATGTCCAGGTTGCATAAACACAGGGCTTGATTGGGTGCTTAAGCTCAAGGAACAAATGGGTAAAGGATTCATTATTGGCAGGTGGAAACAGATGAAATCCAATAAAGTATTGGTGGAATAACTTTCCCACAGTGGGATACGTGTCACATGTAGGGGTTGTCCTTTCTTAGAGAAATTGTAGGTTTTTGCTGAAATATTTCCTGCCGCTAATGGGACTAAGTGAAGCACAGAGAAAGCACTGAGAAGGAGGCACAGAAAGAGGGGTGGAGTTTAATAATCGAAGAGATTGGTGAAACAAATTGAGCCATGTGTCAGGGTGACCTGAGGGGGTTGAAGGGTCTGAATCCTTTTTGGATGAGCTATGGATAAGATCTCAAAGTTTTGATTCTGACTCCTTAATGTGTTCGACTACCTGGATGGTTGCCTTAGGTGGCATAATTAGGGTGTGGCCAACTGTCATCCACCCTGTGGGTCTGGCTGAGGTTGTCCGAGCATAGACAGCAAACTCAACATAGTCCCAACGTTTGGCCTTGGGGTCAGGTATATCTAAAGTATACCATCCATTGTTATCAGATGAAGAGCCTTTATCCCACTTTAGGTAACTAGAAGTCCACACTTTAGGGTAACCAAGTGAGTGGTAAGAATAGCTACCATGTTCATCATGGAACCTGCATGACCAATAGGGGCACCCATTATATATCTCAGGCCACCAATGACAATAGTCTTTTGTTTGATCAAAAAGGAAGCAAATGAAAAGCCAGTTCCAGCTACCAGGGACGAAGGTCCTTGAAGGTGACAATTTTAGGGAAATAGAGGTGCAGTTGTGGATGAAGCAAGTAGTTGCATCCACTGCGCGGACCTTCTGCATGCCATGTTCTGAGTATCGTTCCTGAAGAGTGAATAAATACATGGTAGGAGAGGAGGGTAAAGACCAGTCCCGATAGAGCACAGAAAATAAGCAGAGCACAAAAAACAAGCAGTTACAGAAGATTAGGGTGTTGGGAGAGCTCATTGTGACTTTTTTAAGAGGAATTGGGCTGCATGGAACACCGTGTGAGCCTCAACTTAAATGCGTGAGATGAGTGTGGAGAGCAGGAGTAAAGGGGAGGTTCAGTAGGTGATTCTTGGAGTTCCTCTGGGTTAGTCCTGTCGTCAGCAGGTGGGGCCTCCTGGTGATATGGCTTCAACCTAGAAATGTGAATCCAGGGAGTTAGACGGTTGTCTGGTAAAGAGAGTTTGGCGGCAGTGGGGGTACAGAGAATGACAGGATAGGGGCCTTCCCTTTTTGGGGCAAGAGTCCCTTTCTCCTCTGGGGTATTATAATATACTAGACTCCCAGGTGTTAAGGGAGGAGTGTTTGGAGAGGACACTGGGTCCGGATGAAGCCAGTCCTGATATTTCCAGAGTTCCAAGCGGAGATGATACAAAAGAGGCAAAGACAAATCTCGGGTGAGAGGTCCTTGTGAAATGACCAACCCAGGGGGTATAAGAGGTCTTCCATACATTATCTCAAAGGGAGACAGTAAAGATGGTTTTTAGGGAGAGCTCTGATTCAAAGCAAATCCAAGGGAAGGAGTTTGACCCAGTCTAAGTTTAATTCCATTGTCAATTTGGTAAGGACTTCCTTTAGAGTACGATTTACCCTTTCCACTTTCCCTGAAGCCTGGGGATAATATGGACAGTGGAAATGCCACTTGAAGGAGAGGGCTTGAGAGACCTTTTGTGTGATCCTAGAAATAAACTCAGGGCCATTGTCATATTGTAGAGAAGTGGGCATAACAAACCTGGGGATGATGTCTGTCAGTAAGATTAAAGCTACAGTGGAAGCCGTTTTATTGGAAGTGGGAAATGCCTCAATCCAACCAGAGAAAGTGTCCACAAATATAAGGAGGTATTTAGTGCGCCATACTGTGAGCATGTTGGTGAAGTCTACCTGCCAGTCAGCAGTGGGAATGTGTCCCCGGGCTTGGTGGGAAGGAAAAGTTTTGGGCCTTAAAGGAGTATAAGTGTTGGTCCACTGACAGATCTGACAATTAGAGGCTATATTCTGTAGCATGGCTTTGTCAGAGAGGGTGAGCGAGAAGAAGCTCTGTAAAAAGAGGGTCAAAGACTGAGAATTGGAAAGGAATAGAGTATGAAGGAACTTGAAGAGATCCTTGTTCTTACTGGAAGAAGTAGGGGCTTCAGATGAGCTGTCTAAAGTGGCCATTATATGTCCCCCAGGGGGTCCATCATTGGAAGTGGTAGCAGCCATTTGTTCCGCCTGATCAGCTTTGGCATTGCCCTCAGTGATAAGAGAGACGTCCGTCCTTCTGATTAGACCTACAATGGACAACTCCCACCTGGGTGGGTAAGTGGGAGGCCTTTATCAGATTGGTTATAAGAGCCGAATTAGTGATCACATTACCTTTGGTGGTAAGCAGGCCTCGCTCCTTTCATATTGCAGCATGGGATAAGATATGGAAGACATATTTTGAATCAGTATAAAGGTGAGGGATTTGCCTTGTGCTAGAAGGCAGGCACGAGTGGCTACTATAAGTTCAGACTGCTGGTTGGTAGTTCCTGAAGGCAGAGCTTTGGCCTCTATAATCTCAGTGGCTGAAACTACAGTGTATCCAAAGTAATGAGTGCCATTCTGCCTAAAGGAACTGCCATCAGTAAACCAGATAAGGTCAGGCTTGGCTAGTAGTCTCTCAGAAATGGAAGAATGACAGGGGAGGAAATCATCTAAGGTTTCCAACCAATTATGAGTTGGTGTGCTAGACGTGGGAGTCATTGAGAGCAGTGAGGCAGGGTTCTGTGCAGAGCAGGGGAGGAAAATAATATTAGGGTTTTCCAGAAAGGAAGTGAGGAGCGACAGAACTCTGGATGGAGGAAGGGTTTGAAAGCCCTTATAAGCTAAAAGATCCTTCAAGTGATGTGGGGAGTGGATAGTTAAAGGGGCCCCAAAAGTAAGCTTAGAGGCTTCTTTGTGTAAAATTTGTCCAGCAGCCAGAGCTCTTAAGCAAGGGGCCCACTCACGGATGGTAGGGTCAAGTTGCTTGGACAAATATGGAACAGGTGCAAATGTAGGCCCATAGTTTTGACCTAAGACCCCAAGTTCTTGCCTTCCTTTTTTATGGACATATACATGAAATGGTCTTGAAAGATCAGGAAGGTGAAGGGCAGGTGCCTTTAAGACAAGTTGCTGAAGCCTGCGCAAGTGGTAGTTTGGAGAGAAGGCAAGAGATTCACTAGGGGGTCTCTTTGCTAGGTCATACAGGATTTGTATAGAAGAGAATAATTTGGTATCCAGGCCCTAAAATAACCTGCTAGTCCTAGGAATGATAGTATTTTGGCTTTTGTTTGGGGCACTGGAAGATCAGAGAGGAGTTGCCTCCTATCCAGTGTTATTTCCTTTTATCTGGGTGTAAGGCAAAAACCAAGATAGGTGACAGAAGACTGGGAAACCTGGGCCTTGTGGGGATACTCCCTATTTCCCTTGTCTGCTAGGAAATTAAGAAGCTGAGCAGTGTGGGATTGAGAGTGTTCCCAGAGGGACTGCATAGAAGAAGGTCATCGACATATTGAAGGAGAGTAGAGACAGGACAGGTCGGGTGAAAGGATGTGAGGTCCTGGGCAAGAACTTGGCCAAAGAGATGGGGGCTATCCCTGAATCCTTGTGGGAGGACAGTCCAGGTAAGCTGATGAGAATGGCGGGTGTGAGAGTCAGTGCAAGTAAAAGCAAAGATATCCTGAGATTCTGAGAACAAGGGAATAGAAAAGAATGCATTTTTTAAATTTAGAACCAAGAAGTGGGTAGTAGTGGCAGGGATCTGAGAGAGGAGGGTGTAAGGGTTGGACACTAGCGGGTGGATGGGGACCACAGAGGAGTAGACAAGGGGAAGGTCTAGAACCAGCCTGTAGGACACGTTAGGTTTCTTAACTGCCAGAATGGGGGTGTTGAAAGGAGAGTGTGTAGGCCTAAGATACCCCTTTCATTATAAATACTGGATGATGGCTTCTAATCCGAGGAAGGCTGTGGTTGTGAGTGGATATCATGGTTGACTAATATATCTTGATGGGTCCAGTAAGACAATATGAATAGGACTGCATTTAGCCATAAAAGGTGTAGTTGTGTCCCAAAACTCAGGGTTAACTGGTTTAGATAGTCGTGGGAGAGTGCATGAAGGAGGTGTATCTGCCCCTAGGAACATCATGAGGAAATGAGAGGTAGGAGAGGTGTGGGGTGATATGTGAATGGTGACTTTTAATAGTGAGAGTATGTCCCTTTCCAGAAGGGGAATGGGGCAATGGTTCATAACGAGAAAGGAATGAGTGAAGGACAAAAAGGATTTTGAGGGAAAATATGTTTACCTCCTACCACGACAATAGGAGTTTTTGAGGGTGTGGTAGGACCCCAATACTCCCTCAAGACTGAAAAAGTGGCACCAGTATCCAAGAGGAAGGTAATGAAGCGTCCATCCACCAGGAAGGTGACCCTAGGTTCTTGATTCTTGATAGTAATAGTCTGGAGGGAAGGCCCAGGGCTCCATCATTCCTCCTCTGCCAAGCCCAGGAGAGGCTGGGGTTGCCGGGTGGCTGACCAACCTCCCTTCCGGGTTGTTGGGCAGTCTGCCCCCCAGTGTCTCCTTTGATGGCATGTTGGCCAGGGGTTGTAGGGTGTTCTCGGCGAAGGACAATCCTTACCACATTTGAAGCAAGCTCCAGGGGGTGTCACATTGGGACGGCGTGGTGATGGCCTTCTCTGAATGACCTGGTCCAACATTTGGAATTTGGCATTTTCAGCTCTCTGCTTACAGCATTCACTTTCATCCTCTCTAGCATGAAAAACCTTTAAAGAGACAGCGAGGATTTCGGTCTGAGGAGTAGCAGGGCCCTGTTCAAGCTTTTTAAGCTTGGCTTTAATGTCAGAGTATTTTTGGGCCAGAACATATGTCATTAAGACATGACGGCCATCAGGGGTTTCTTGGTCGAGTTATGTGCACTGTTGAAGGGCCTTGGTTAGTCTATCCAGGAATTCTGAAGGTGTTTCCTCCTTCCTTTGAATGACCTCCTGCACCTTTTTAAAGTTAACAGCCTTGTGGGTCACCTTTTTCAGGCCCGCCAAGAGGCAGGCTGTAAAAAGGTCATGAGTCTGTAAGCCTTCAGGGGTGTTGTAATCCCATAGGGGATCCTGCTCTGGGACAGCATGAGGGCCCGTGGGGTGGTTAGGATTGGTCCTATGATTTTCATCAGCATGGGCTTGGGCTAGCTCCCAGACCCATTGCCTTTCCTCGGGGAGAAGTGTATTCGCCAAGAGCATGTATATGTCATGATGAGTGAGGCTATATGCTTGCAGGACCCATTGAAACTCCCGAATGTAAGTGGTGGGTTTAGTGGTGATTGAGCCTAACTTCCTCTCTAGCTGAGTAATGTCTGACCTGGAGAAAGGCACGTGGACTCTGATGACACCCTCGGGACCAGCTACCTCATGAAGGGGTGCAATTGTCTTAGGGGTGGGAAGGAGTCCTTTAGACCTAGTAACAGGAGGACTGAGAGAGGCAGGTGGAGGACAGGAAGGAGAAAGAGGGGAAGGGAGTGTCTCTTTGGAAGAGGAGGAAGTGGAGCAGGCAGAAGAGGACGGAGAGGAGGGGGATTAAATGTAAGGCTGAGGATCCATGGAATCAGGCAGAGGATGAGGAGGGTATAGCAGAAGAGAAGGGGCAGATGGGGCTGGGGATAAGGTGGGGGTTCATCTGCTGGGTCGAATGAGCAAGATTCTGTGAAGTCAGAAGTAGAAGTCGGGGAAGAGAGGGGATTGCAAGCAAGGAGGACCTGAGGGGGAGCGCAGGAGGAGCAGAGACAAGGTGCTGTGTGGGAAGGCTAATACCTTCAATGCAGGGAATCTCCCTCCACTTTTCCAGATGCTGGCAGTAGTTAAAAAGGTCCCAGGGGAGGTTTGGATCTAAGGAGCCTTCTGGAGGCCAATGATTGCCATTATCCAGTGGATATGGAGGCCAATCTTGGGTACAGAATTTAATTAAAAGTTTGGGCTTGATGTCTGGTGTGAGGGAGAGTGTGGCCAGATTTTTTATTAAACATTTGAGAGGTGAGGCTTCAGGTACAGATGAAGAGGTGCCCATTGTCACAGGGAGAGATGGAAGAGAGAGAGAGAGAGAGAGAGAGAGAGAGAGAGAGAGTTAGAGAGAGAGAGAGAGAGAGAGAGAGAGAGAGAGTTAGAGAGAGAGAGAGAGAATAAGAGTAAGCGAGAGAGACAAAGAGAAAACCCGAGCTGGAACGGCTTCCAGGAAGCTCAGGGCGAACGGGGGTCAGGTGGGTGTCCCCAAAATGACCAGCTGTCGCGAGGAAATACAGAGGGTACTACCTGGTCGTCACCAGTGAAGTGCGATCTGGAAGACCCAATGGGTTTTGAGCCACGGGCAACCTGACGTCAGGAAAGTTTTCGAATGCAGCTGAAGAAGTCAGTAATGAAAACAGAACTCCAGCTCCAGCAGAATGCAGTTCTAGGACGGGAGTTCAGCTTTCCCTGAGCAGAGAGGCAGCTTCAGCCAGCCACAGCAGCCCCGCAGGAAACAGCAAATCTAGCCGGCAGCAGCAGTGGCAGCAGAGGAGGAAAAACCACAGAGCCTCTCGTGTAAACTCAGAACCCTCATGCTCCAAAGGGAAACGGATCACCAGAGGGTCCACTGTGACAAGTAAAGGTCTTGGTGGGAGGAATTCCCTCTCCCCTACCGGGCGTCTAGAGTGTGCCGGATGATCACGGTCAGAAAACAAGCGGTAGCCCGAAGGGAGTTGGCGAGCCGGGGTCAGGGGAGGCTTACATACATCAGATCAGTGGTGAGTGCAGGAAGCTGGCGTCTGAAAAGAGCGGACCAGGACGGAGTGTCTCGGCGGAACGGGGGACGGGGCTCTTGTTGGAAAGACCTCACCCGTATCCTCAAACGGGGCACCAGAATGAAAGAACTCCCCACGCAAAGGCACTTCGCCGGGAGAATTCCAATTTTATTGCAAAAAGCTGTGTGCTTATATTGAACTAAGGAGGAGATGGAAGGACTTAGATAAATGGCAGGCAATCCGTTTATTGGCAAGTTCTTTCAGATATCAGCTCCGGAGCCCAGGAGTTAGTTCTCATTGGGGCTAAGGGTCCCCGCCAGCGAGATTTGAAATTGGCGCCAGTGGGAGAGTTAACACGGGCGGGAACTTTTCGCGCCACTTCAGAAAAGAAGAAGGTAGGAAGAAGAAGTCCTTAGGCGCCATGTTGGGGTTTTTCTCTGGGGTATAGCTGCCGTTTATACTTTTTCCAACAATGAGTATACCAGACAGTGCCTTGATTGACTGGTTTTCATTAAAATGGTGTTTAACAGAGATGCCAGAAAGTTGGATCCTGCTGAGTAGTGGGCCTAGAGCAATGGTGGGCAGGTGTGTGATAAAACATCTGTGGTGGGGCCATGTGGATCTGCCATTGGCTTCCAAATGGCTTGTGACTGACATGGTCAAACCAGCAGACCCTTATATGTAAAGGCATCTTGTTATATGGAGAGGTTTCAGGACGCTGTTCAATATCAGGTTGCTATAGTCAAGGGGGCAAGCTATGTGGGATAGAAGCCTGGTTCTTGTATTCTACTGCAGACCCTGACTCACCACACATGACAGAACTCCCTCCCGTACTGTGTTCCATTTGAACTCCTTGTATTTCGTGAAGCAAATACCAAACTTCCAGTGCAGCAGCAAAAAACACCACGAAAATAGAGGATGACCATATGGCTTCACAGTCCACATAGGGAGACATTTAGCCCCCAGGGGCCACAGTTTACCTACAAAGGGAGAATTCAGCAATGCTGCCTCATGTTCATTGGGAAAAAAAGAAACAATGTCCTCCAGGTCACATAGATGCAGACCCAGCTTTTATGGTCTCACTAGAAAGGAAGCTAAAGCTCCTGACAACAACATATATTTCAAGTGCCCAACCTCACAGACAGTTTCCCAAGAAGTCTCTAGGCCAGCAGAATTCCATGTTTGTAGAGTGTTAACCCTATCCCTTACTTTTGAAAACTCCTCTACCACTTCCAAGATTGTGAAATCCTGATCGTTTTCCATTCCAGATATGTATTCACGGAATTTCTAACTCTTTTCCTCTAATTGTGTCTTACTTGGGGCAAAGGTATTGTCAAGGCATTGTTCTGGATAAGAGTGGGGAGATTTTTGTGTAGCACATATTTACATACACATTGGATACATTTTCCAATTTTTCATTCGAAATACTGAAACCATGACACTAACCCATACCCTGCTAGACTCTGACTACTAATCCTAAAATGATGGAGAAAAATAACCCAAAAAGAATAGAAATACAAGCTGTTCAGAGGAGGCATGGTGAATAGTTGGTCTTGCCTTTTGCATGATATAGGGTAGGAGTTATAAATCTTGTCAATTTTTTTCTTGAAATTGTTCTCCATGTGTTTTTAAAGTTAACACACATGTGAATTCCTGTCTCCCTTTTTCTGTGGCCAATTCAGCACATGTATTTTTATATGCACATATAAAATCCTACCTGGAATACACGTACATTTTTGTGAGGTGGCTAACTTGGCAGATACAAAGTATGAGAAGAAATCACTCCTCCTAAATGCTTTTGGAACTGAAAATTCAAACTATGAGTGAGCTTTTTAGTTGAGCAACATTATACATAAATCCATGTTCAGTAAAATTAATATTTTTGGATCTGTGGATGATATATATTTCATGATGAATTTTGATTGGCATATATTTTCTACTTTCCAATGTATTTGTGTGCATATATATATATATATATATATATATATATATATATATACACACTCTAGATTTTTCAAAATATGAAATACATGTGTCTTATTATACACTCCCTAAATTCACTAATGTTCATGTATGTGGTTTTATAATCAACTTTTCATAAGATTATTTTCAGAAACATTCATCCACCTGAAATACATATTTGTTTTCTAGTACTGAAAACTTTCTTCAGTGAATGGTGCAAACAAATCCTTATATTTCTACAGTAACTGACCCACTTTAACATCAATGCTAGTAGATTTCTATGGGACATGATGTGTATTTTGACGTTCAATTTTATTCAACACTGGTACATTTCTATTTCTTCAGTTTTTGTACATCATAAAATGTACATTTCATCCACAAGTTCACAAATTTAAAGACATTTGTAACACATTCAATCACTTCCTGCTTCAGAACACATATATTCCTCCTTGTTTTTGACTGCTCATTTCATGAGACTTCTTTCCAAACACATTATTTTCGATTTCCATAATCAATTTTGAAGCAAAACTCACACAGAATTTATGATAAACTACAACCCTAATATTACCATTAGATGTATAACTGGTTGGAATGAATGTATGTATATCAATATAAGATTTGCTATGTATTTTCAGATATTAATTTATTCCAATTTGTAAAGTTGGAACAAGTTATATTATTTATTCACAGTATGGTCTATTCAATCATTCTCTCTATATTCATACACACATGGTACACCTATTTGTGCCCCCAATACTAATTTATACCTCTTCAAAATATTGCTCCCAGAAATGGTGCAAGAAATACTCATGTCACCTGATCTACATATACATTTTATCACAGTAATATTCTGGCAACAAAATGCAAAGTCACACTTACAATTGTACCAAAGCCTAAATGGAATATGAGTATGGATTATAAAAATCACCCGTGTCCAGGTTGGCTAATGCTCTCAAATGTCAATCCTATTGGTGACTACATATGTGTTTCTTCCTAAGATTATATATTCAACTTCAAGCCTGCTGAAAATGTCTAATCCAATCAATCACTTTATCATTTGCCTGATTTCCTATGTCTCTATTGATATCTGCTTTCCTACATATTTTCCCCAATTCATCATTGTGACCAACTCTTCACATGTGCTGACATTTACATTTTCTCTCTACCCGAAACCCTATGGCTAAAGAACTTTTTTTCCAAATCCTATACTCACTCTTTTTTTCTAATTCTACCAACTATCTTCCTAATCCTACCAACTATCCTTTTTAGACTGGATGTTCTCTTCGACATTCAATCATCCAAGGTACAAGGTCCTATACCATTGTGTATAGATTTATCTGAGACACATGTGCAGAACATAATTCAAAGCTAAGTATCCCAATCAAGGATCCAAAGCCCTTCTGGGCTTCAAATCTTACCTAGATTTCTGTTTTCATACATATATTTCACCTCTATATATACTTACAAATATCGCAGGTTCCCAATACCATTATTCATCCAGCAGAATGATTCCTAACCCAAATCAAACATGTTATTAACCCTAACCATACTCTTTGCCCTCATTCTAACTTTACAGAAGAGCAGGGACAGAGTTGGTCTTACAATACAGGAACATAAGAGATCTTCCACCTTCTGAGAACCTCAAAGGTCCATGCAGAAATGAACCCTGGGGAAGATAGAGGAAGCTATGAAGGACCTGAGAGAGCAAAAGTCATCTTCCACGACAAACAACCTGGTCAGGATGAATGGGTGTGTCTGAAGCAATCTCTCTCTTCTTAATGTAGAGAAGATGGACCAAACCAGGCCTGTGTGGAGAGCTACTTCTGGGTGCTATGTTTGATATACCATTCTAACTTGTGAAAGTGTCACAGGAAGTAGGGGCAGCCTCCATCTATTGGGACACTTGGAAGCAAATGTTAGGAAAAAGTGATTGCCTAGGCAGTGACCTCATTCAGTTCCAGAAGGAAGTGACCTACATCACGTTCTTGGTGACGGAACTCTCTGAACTTGATATCCAAAAAGCCAGGCACCCAGAGGCAGTCCCAGTCCCAGTCCCAGTGGTCTCACATGACTGGATTTACCAAGGACAGAGTCAGTCTTTCTTGGTAACTACTGATGTGAAGATGGCCAAATGCCAAGAGAGCTCTGAAGAGGGGCCTTTCCTGAGAAAGCAGGTAGTGGCTCACCACTGGCACCTGACAACTTCACATTGTTGGCAAGGAGACCAGATCTGACATAGGATAGCCCATTTTGGGGGAACGTAGTATGGCCCATCAGTCAGAGGACACTCCAGATAGTTACAGACCTACTTGGGGGAAGGCGGTGACTTTGTGGGTGTGCGTGTGAGTTTGTGGTTTTGTCTCATGATCTGGGAATAGGTAGGAAAGTCGCTTTGTTTGGTTTGGATTGGATCGTTTCTAGTAAGTCTTTTGATAAGGCGAGTGTTTCTATGTCTGTTTATCCCACTGTGTCTGTGGTTGTAGACATTAGAAAAGAGAATGCATCAATGGATGTTTCCTGTCTTGTAGAAAGCTTCACAGCATTCATCCTGCCCAATTTATAAATGGACTGTGGCTTGCCTTATAGATGGACAACAACTACTATCTTCCTAAGTTCCTGTTTTCTTCTTGAATTCGGGCCACTCTCCAGAATAGGCTCATGGTTTGGTGTCCACAATATGTACCACCTCCAGGCTCTGTGACATGGCCACGTACTGGATAGCTGAAGGGAATGGGATCATCTCAGAAAACTCAGATATCATTCGAGAAACCCTGCTTTGGGCCATTTGCTTACCTATTGTTCTGTTGCCCTGAATGTCAGAAACGTCTTTGTCTCAGTCCACCCCTTTGTGAAGCCTGAAAAAATGGTTTTCAATGGAAATTAATGGGCATCACCTGTAGCTCTTTGCTTAATTGCTTTGGAAAGGGATGTGTCTGCATCAGACTCGTGGCAATGTGTGAGGCTGTTGCATAGATTCTCAGAACCTGCTGGATCTAAAGAAAGATTACATGTGTGCTTCCAAAACCAAAATGGCCAAAAAAGCAGTCATTGTGGACGAAGTCTCTCGCCTTCCTCGGTAAGGTTCCTGACCTCCATCAATTGAAAATAGGGATCCTTTGTGTCAAATGAGTTCTTCAAACCCTGCAGAAGATAGCCCATAGGTGCTTGGGTTTTCTCATGATTCCAATTCACATAAAGAATATATACCCGAGAGTCAGTAGGCCTCAAATTCGGGAAGCAGAGCAGTATTTATGGCAGGCCTATTTGATCACTCCTGGTTCTCAGGAAGGGTGTCCAGGCAACCCTGACTTTAGGCAAATGAGGGGCAAGGGAGGTTATTTTGTACACTGTCTTGGACTGATCCCCTCATGGAAACCTCGAGCCACAGTTTATGATGAGTGTCTATATGGAAGAAGATGAGGGCCTTGTGGGAGTGCTTTGGTTTTAATTGTGGTCATTTGTGTGGCGGTTGGAAGTGATGACTGGGTCTACCTGGGCTTGAACTCTGGTGTGATTCCCCTTAGAGTCTGAGTTCTGGAACTGATCTCAGAGAAATATTGCCATGAACTGTGTTCAGATTTTAGGAGGCCACGCATGGGATTTGCCCTTGGAAACTGAGATCAAGGACAGGGTGGCTTTCCACAGAGCCTTGGAATCTCAGCTAGGATATCACATGATTTTATTCTGAAAGATTTGCCAGCCATAGTTGAGAGTCAGAACACCCATGGACGTCACATTGAAGACCTCAATGGGCCTGGCTTCATGTGACATTTTGAAGACTCTGGGAAGACTTGCCTGTGAGAGTTCTCCAGAGCTTTCATTGAAATGAGCTTCGTCACCATTTAATGGTTCCTGAATGAACTGAAACCCACAGTGTCTCCAACTTCATCCATGAAAAATGGCTAGATAAATACAATGAAATTTTTGAAATTCCAAAAATCAGGTGGCACTGGAGAACCTTTGGATGTCTTGTTGCTGATCATGAGTGTACAAGAGAATGCCATGATTGACCGGGTTTCATGAAAATGGTGTAGAACAAAGATGCCAGTAAGTTGGAGCCTGCTGAGTAGTGGGCTTATTGCAGTGGTGGGCAGGTGTGTGATAATACATCTGTGGTGTGGCCATGAGGATTTGCCATTGCCTTCCAAATGGCTTGTGACTGACATTGTGCATCCAGCAGAACCTTCTATGTAAAGGCATCTTGTTACATGGAGAGGTTCCAGGGCAAAGTTCAGAGTCAGATTTCTATGTACAAGGGGGCACGCTCTGTGAGATATAACCTGGTTGTTGCATTCTCCTGCAGACCCTGACCCACCACAAGTGACAGAACTCCCTCCAAAACTGGGTCCCAGTTGAACTCATTGTATTTCATGAAGCAAATACCAAACTCCCAGTGCAGCAGCAAGAAACACCACAAAAAGTGGAGGATGAACAAATGGCTTCACAATCCACACAGGGAGACACTTAGCACCGAGTGGCCACAGTTTACCTACACAGAGAAAAATCAGCACTGCTGCCTTATGTTCATTAGAATACAAGAAACCATGTCCTCCAGGTCACATAGATTCAAACCCAGCTTTGATGGTCTCACTAGAAAGGAAGCTAAAGCTCCTTACAACAACATATATTTCAAGTGCCCAACCTCAGAGGAAGTTCCTCAAGAAGTCTTTAGGCCATCAGAGCTCCATGTTTTTGGAGTGTTAATTGTTAGACCACGACACAAGAAAAGACGACTGACTCTAATTAAAATCAAATTAAATTAATCTTATTATTTCCACCTTTCATGCTGCCTCCCCTCCCAAAACAGCCAGAACAAGACAGCAACCCCAGCTTTCCTACAGCCCAGCTTTATAGCTCAGAAAGTTACACAAAAAGGGTGTTACAGATAACAGATCTCTGACAAGCATCACACTAATGGTAGTTTAGATTTTTTTTGCTGTCTCTACATCAGAATTCAGAGGACCATTAGAGCCTCAGAGAGGGATGTTGTCTGGCCAGAGAAGGCAAATATTTATGATGTGTCACTAAAGTTTCAGAGAGGTCTGCTATCTGGTCAGAGAGCCGGGCATGCATGAGTTCAAGGCATGGGCAGGCATTTCAAGCAGGTTCAGAATTTGCAGTAATTTATTGTAAAGCCAAAATTATCTTTTCATGGCTTTGTGGCAAGATGGCTCCCAATTTTAATAAAAGATCAGGTTGGGTCTATCATTTCCCCCTTTTCTCTGTGTCCCTTTCAAATATTTAATAGATTAGGGGAAGAGCACTGAGGAAATTTTAATCCCTCAGGTAAGATTCTCCAAATTTTTAGAACTCACCCAAAACCGATCTCCCTGATTTTACCTGACTTAATTAATTACTTATATTGATAGTCTATTTATCTTTCTCTCCATTGTTGTAAGAAGAGTGTCATCAATCATTATTTCTTATTCTGACCTGAGACAGGGTGAAGTGAGTGGGCATGGTGTGAGGGACATGAGTTGCCTTTTATAAGTCAGTTGGGGGACATGAGTTGCCTTTTAGAAGTCAGTTCGGATTGAAGTCTGGTTGAGGAAGAACAGGTTGTAAAGTCATCTGGGGATGGGTTCTTCTATGAGAGAAACAAAAACCATGAGTACTGAATTAATGTTGCAGCAGCCGAAACATGTTACTGTATAGAAGTTCCCTCACCAGTCTTTAATATCCCCAGTTATCAGGACTATCAAATTAATATTTAACTTTTAGTGTTACAGTTGTCCTTCCCCATAAGATACAGTTTAACAATGTAATGTCATCTGATCTTGTAAAATCCTTTTTCTAGTATGACCTCTGTGTCTAATAGAGAAACCTTTAATTCTGTTACTCAGGGCTGGATAATCGTACTAGCAAACACCAAGCCTACCTGTGTTGGTTAGGAATATCTGCAGGCCTTAAATTAGAAATTTCTGCCTGTGGCAGCTCTTCTTGATAGTCTCTTTTTATAAGTATCAGGCATTCCTGTCTGAGAATCCTTCTTTGTAGCCTCCAGTCTTACTTATTTTGGGAGGCTAAAATAAAGTGCATACCTTAAAATAATAATAATATTATTATTATTATTATTATTATTATTATTATTATTATTATTTAAAATGCCCAGGAATGGCTGTATTTTGGTCTTAACTGTCTTTCCAAAGTTTTTAAGATGAAGCAGTCAAACGGACTTTTGTTTCTATCTATTGTTAACAGTCAGCTGAGCTTTATGGGAGTCAATTCTGGAAAAATGAGCATATTTTCAATTCTGCTAGTGCCATTTGCGCTAGGTGGGTCCAGGTCTTGCTTGACCATTTGGCTTCCCTCAGAAGCATCAGGGATATATCCTTTCTCTGATGACTCTCCTCTTCGTAACAAATGCACTGATTGGCTTTCTGTTCTCCAGTGGTCTCATTAATCTCCCTGATCAGGAGGTTATGTGGCTCAGAGTTGCAAAGCTCTTTAGAGAAGTCCCCTGTTCCCTGGATTCAGATTGACTCAGAGGGTAAGAGCCAAATATTTGTTTACTTGGCCCTTTTCATTTAACTTTAATTTTAAATCCTAATCTTAAACATCCAGCAAATAAACTTTAACAGCCTTATATTAAGAGTACTGGACTTTCATGTCTATAACTTTATAATTATCTTTTTATTAATTGGGATCTGTATTATTCTGTCTGTATTTTAGGTGATGACTTATTATCTTGAATAAACCCATGTTGTGTTCTTAAAGCAACACATTTGTAAAACACTAACAGGGAATTTTTAGATAACTTATAAGAAAATTTCAAACTAAAATTAACAAAAGTAAAAATACTTAGTTCGTGTAATAGCTACCCTAAATTTTTTGGCTGAGTATTACATTATATCCCCTGTTTGAGATCCTAGGAATCTTGACATTTTTTATGTTTTTAACATAACTTTAAAGAAATATTATCTGACCTACTGGTTTCATAGTCATTCTCACATATAGTAAGATGGGACACACAGCCTTATCTCCGGTAAGGCAGGGCTCTTTATAAATCTTAAGCATTTTAGTTCTAAAGCTGATCTTTATTTTTAAATATCATTTGACAAAGTTTACATAAATTGTTTGCGGTCTCATGAACATTAGCTAACACCATATGATATCACATTTAAAACATGAATTAAAGAAAGCCTGAAAGTTTTCAACTTTTACATAGATTAGGCTCTCATTAACTTAAAAATACATTTAGATTGCTCCACAATGTAAAAAGTAACATAAAACTTTACATATCTTATTGATAACAGGTAAATAAATCTCCAATATATTTTTTAACCATACAACTTCAGAACACCAGCTTGATATAATGCTCTTTTAAAGTTTCTACCTTACAGACTTGCATACCTGTAAGATATGAAAACATTAATAGCATCACAATTACATTGATGTTTCTACATTAACCAAGTTTAGCTTTTAAAGAAATGGCAGTACAGTGCTCTAAAATAACAGTTCTGATTTAATAAGTTTTTTAATTTTTATGGTTCTTTGCTCTAGAAAAAATAAAACTTAATAAACACAATGTTATGGGTAAACTTATGTTTCAAAAAATTTTTGTCTCATTAACACATGACTGATTTTTAAAACCTTATATAGAGTCTAGTAAAAACTTATACAGACCTTAGTAAATGAATCAGATATCTAACAAAAGTACTCACGAATGAGTAATCCCATATTAAATTTACTTTACTTATTTATCAAAATATTAGAGAAATGTACTGAACAGTGTAAACCATTTTTATGTTGAAGAAAATGTCCTAGAACCAAGGCACATTACACGTTTTGTAGATATTAATATATTATTAGATTTTTGAACACCTTGAAAAATTTGTAAGCTTAAATTTAAAAACATTTATTTTTATCTGTTTATCTGATTTAAATTGAAACATTTAAACCACGTGAACTAAAGATCTTTGGATCCACTTTTTAAAATTTGTTTTTATGAGCGCTTTTTTTTATGAGCGCTCCTTATATATGTTAATTTGTGTATCATATATATGATATACGGATATATGTCTATATAGACAGACAACACATAACAAAATTGTGCACACATAATAATAGTAAAGGCCTTGTAGTTTTTCGCAGGTGAAATCTTTATTGCAATGTTTCAAAAAGTCCACAGTTGGTCAAAGATAGAACTGATCAGAAAAACATTAACCTAGGTCTGTATGCTCAGAATCATGAGCTCAAAAATAATAAAGTATCTAAGGAAAACAATAAGAGTCCTAGAAAAAATGACTGGCCAGTAATTAGTAAATACCATACAATTTACTTTTTTTTCCGTTAGGCATCAAATCAGTCTCCTACTAAGCTTGCAGGCTTCTTTCATTTGAATTTCAACATAAGTCATGGCTGAGGTCTGGAAGGAGCAGGAAAAAACTGCTATTATGAGCAGACACCTCAGGCCTAAGGCATTTTAACCATAATTTTCCGGTTCGGGTGTTGAAAATTATGATACAAGTTTAAGATACAATTCACAAAATTTTATGTCTTTACATCTTATTTTGTCAACAGATACCATACTATGGTTTACTATCCTTGTCCAAATTAATGCACTGGTACACACAGTGACATTTTCCCTGGCTACCGAATTCAAAATTGGTTAAAAAAAAAAAAAAAAGAGTGAATGATTGGGAAGTTACTTGCCAACTTCGAAGTAGAGTTCTTCAGTTTTCCATCCTAAGTATTTAAGTTCTCTGGCATGAATTACCTGAAATCGTAAACTAAACAATGACCTAAACCCGACTTTTAACTGCAAGATTGTGCAATGCTTCAAAATCCCATTCAGATACCAGTTTGTTATGATAAAACATCATCATTTAGACACACATTCAGCTAAGATCATTCCCAAGAAAAAAATTATAATATCAACACATTATTGCACATGTCTTAAAGGACCAGAAACAAAGACACAAGACAGACAGAAAGGAGGTAGAGACTATGGTTGTCAGACAGAATCCTTTAAACCAGAGCAGATAAGAGAAAAATCTACTACACCAGTGGCACCACGGGGGGGACCAGATGTTTTAACAGAGGGGCAACCTGAAATGTAAAATAAAGTGTCTATATGGTGACTTTACTGAATTTAGTGTCCCCTTTTTCTTTTTCTCTTTTTTAACAAGACAGAGGTGGCATAATCCTTACAGTGCACGGAAGGAAGGAGGGTATTCCCTGAATCAACAGGGCTTTAGCAGCTGCTGGGGGTCCCTCAGTCCCTCCTTTTACTTACAGGATTAGCTCCTCTGGTTCAGTTCCACCCCATGCAAGCTCCATTTCCTAACATTTCAGTAGACAGCTCTCACAAAGTTCTGGGGCGGAGGAGGGGTACCAAATTTGTAACTTAAAGTTCGGTTCCTGACCTAGAAGCCAATTTATACCAATTAAATAATGAGGAATGGGTTCTGAGAAAAAGAAAAGGGGAAGTTAATTGCTTTGCTAACAAAGGAGAAACACAGGGGACTCTGCCAAATGTTGTGACTCTCTTGATCTGGAGGGACAAGGGGTTTTAAAGGAGTTTCACTTGTTAACCTGGGAGATACTCAGTTCTTAGGTCCCCAGCAGACATTGCCCTCTGCAATGGTTGTGCTCCAGGCAGCCAGCTAGGGGCTTCTATCATCCTGCTTAACAAAGGGGGGTAAAGTTCATCGCAGTTCCTTAATACACAGTTCAAACGGGTGTCAGGCTTACTCTCTTTATTACCCATTTTCACGTCCAATATCCTTAAGTTTTAACCACCAAAATCACACAACAAAATGAACAAAAGCAAACAAACAAACAAACAAAAAAATAGAACGCAGAACAAAACACACACACACAAAAAAAAAGAAAAACAGAAACCCGGCGCCTAAACAGAAAAACAGTGGTACAGTGCAACATCTTGCTAAAGCTCCAGGGTAGGAGCGTGTGCGTGCCCGTAGGCACCTCTCTACACTTCCAGAGCAATTTCCTACAGAACAGAACAGAGGACAGAACGATTCTTGTTACTGTCCTGGACAGGAGTATATGTGAGCCTCCCCAGGCCACATCTCTGTCATCAGAAGAGAACTCCCTTAACCGATATCAGATGTTATAAAGGCGCCACTTACCTATGGAGGCCTCCTCCATCAGGTGCTTGCTAATAGTTTTAGTGCGGAGGTTCACTGCAATGCTCCCGGGACTAAAGGCTCTCTTCCTAATATAGAGAAGATGGACCAAACCAGACCTGAGTGGAGAGCTGTTCCTTGGTGCCTATGGTTGATATACCATTCTAATTTGCGAAAGTGCCACAGAAAGTAGGATCAGCCTCCTTCTCATGGTACGCTTGGAAGCAACTGTTTGGACAAAGTGGTTGCCAAGGCAGTGACCTCATTCAGTTCCTGAAGGATGCGACCTCACCTCACTTCCTTGGTAATGGAACTCTCTGAACTTGGGATCCAGGAAGCCAGGCACACAGAGCCAATCCCAGTCCCAGTCCCAGTGGTCTCACTTGCTTTGATTTTGCAAGGACAGAGTCAGTCTTTCTTGGTACCTACTGATGTGAGGATGGCCAAATGCCAGGAAAACTCTGAAGAGGGGCCTTTTTTGAAAAAGCAGGTAGTGGCTCACAGCTGGCTCCTGACCACTTCACAGAGTTGGACAAGGAGACCAGATCTGAGACAGGACAGGCCATATCGGGGGAACACAGTATGGCCCAGCAGTCAGAGGACACTCTGGAGAGTGAGAGACCTACTTGGGGGAAGGAGGTGCCTTTGTGGGTGTGGATGTGTGTTTGTGGTTTTGTCTTATGTTCAGAGAATAGGTAGGAAAGTCGGTTTGTTTGGTTTGGAGTGAACTGTTTCTACTAAGTTGTTGGACAAGGCGAGTGTATCTATGTCTGTGTATCCCACTGTGTCCGTGGTTGTAGACATTAGAAAAGAGAATGCATCAATGGATGTTTCCTGTCTATTAGAAAGCTTCCCAGCATTCATCCTGCCCAATTAATGAATGCTCTAGGGCTTGCCTTATCAATGGGCAACACGGGCTATCTTCCTAAGTTCCTGTTTTCTTCCTAAATTCTGGCTACTCTCCAGAATAGACTTATGCTTTTGTGTCCACGATATGTAGCACCTCCAAGCACTGTGACATGGACATGTACTGGATAGCTGAAGGAATTGGCAAGAATCTCAGAAAACTCAGATACCAGTGTGACCAGGATAGTCTCAGTGGAGAAAACCTGCAATTGGCCTTTTTATTACCTATTGTTCTGTTGCCCTGAATGTCAGGAAGGTCTTTGCCTCAGGCCAGGCTTTCGAGATTCCTGAAGAAAAAAGTTTTCAAACGGAAATGAATGGGCATCTCCTGTGGCTGTTTGCTTAATTGCTTTTGAAAGGGATTTGTCTGAATCAGCCCTTTGGCCCTGTGTGAGCCTAGAGCTTAGATTCTCAGCACCTGATGGATCGTAAGAAAGATCCCATGTGTGGATCCAAATCAAAATGGCCAAAAATCAGTCATTGTGGATGAAGTCTCTCGCATTCCTCCATAAGGTTCTTAACCTCCCTCAAGTGAGAATAGGGATCCAATGGGTCAAATGAGTTATTCAAAGCCCTGCAGATGCTAGCCCATAGGTTCTTGGGTTTTCTTATGAATCCAATTCAAATAAAGAATCTAAACCGACAGTCAGTAGGCCTCAAATTGGAGAACAGAGCTGTGTTAACGGCAGGCATATTTGATCACTCTTGGTTCACAGGAAGGGTGTCCAGGCCACCCTGACTTTTGGTAAATGAGGGAAAAGGGAGCTTACTTGGGACACTGTCTTGTGCTGCGCCTCTCATGGAATCCTCCTGCCAGAAGTTATGATGAGTGTCTATATGGAAGAAGATGAGTGTCATGTGAGAGTGTTTTGGTTTTAACTGCGGTCATTTGTGTGGAAGTTGGAAGAGATAACTGGGTCCAACTTGGCTTGCACTTTGGTGTGATTCCCCTTAGAGACTGTGTTTTGGAACTGACCTCCAAGAAGGTACAAGGTCCTATGACATTGTATATCCATATTTCTGGGACATCTCTACAGAATGTAATTCAATGCTAAGTATACCAATCAAGGGCCAAAAGAACTTCTGGACTTCAAATCTTAACTAGATTTCTGTTTTCATACTTATACTGAAAGGTTAATAAAATAGATACTTGTCACTTCCTGTTTTTCTGTATGCTTAACAAAACACCGTGGAAATCTTGAGAACTGTTTACTATTCTTGTTCCCAGAATGTGCTGTCCCAAACTGCCAAACTGCAGAATGTACTCCGTCAACCAGTTGCACGCAAACCGCCCACTCGCCATTACCCATCAATAAATTTCTCTCCCTGCCCTCTCCAAGAAAAATATATAACCATTTCTTAAGCTGTTCTCAGGGCTCTCAGCTCTGTTCAAGTGATCTCTGAGCCCTTCATGCCGGACTCCCAATAAACCCTTTGCTGTTGCATGAGACAGTCTCTTAGTGGTCTCTGCCGCAGATGCTCGCCCAACCTTTACATCTGGTGGCCCTAGCAAGATCCAGCAGCTGCAGACAAAATACCCCCAATGGGCTCCTCTGGGGGTAAATAAGGCCCATCTTTCTCGTTTCAGGCTTCAGGTTAGGGTATGGCAAAACGGCTATTGGTAAAGAGCGTGAGCTCTCTCCCATGGTGGCTGACACACATGTCACAGAGCCACAGGCCATGTCCCTGGGGGATAGACTCGGGAAATCGTGGAACAATAGTCTCCTCGACTCAGTGATATTTTGTTTCTGATTCGGTATTGCCAGCCCTTCAGGTTTTGCTGACTAGTCAGTCCTGGTCTCAGTATTGGAGGTCCATTGCCTGTCTTTATTGTCTTGTCTTGTCTGTGTTGTGTGTCGTTGCTTTCAGTGTCTGTGTATATTTCATTATGGGACAGATCATTTCAATGCCTCTGTCCCTGACCCTTGATTACTGGACCAAAATCTGCTTAAGGGCTCAGAATCTTTCTTTTTTCAGTAAAACACCAGACCTGGCAGATTCTGTGTCTCAGAATGACCCACCATTGCAGTCGGATGGCTCCTAGAAGGGTCTTTCTACTTTGCACTTATTTGAAAAGTCCGAGATATTGTCTTTCAGCAGGGGCCACATAGACATCCAGATCAACAGCCATATATCTTAACTTGTCAGTACCTCTACAAATCTCCTCCTCCATGGGTCAAGCCTTTCCTTGTCCCTGCACCTGCTCCTACTCCTTCCCCCACGATTCTATCTCTCAAACTCTCTGCTCCTCCTCCTCCACCCTCTGTTCTCCCTGAGTCTCAAGACTCTACTGGACTCTCCACCCCCTCCTTATCATCTGCCCTCGTCTCCCAACCCCTAACACCCTCTAAGTGATTCCCCTTCTGCTTACTCAGCCTCTCCACCATTCGAGGAAGCTAGGCTGGCCCAGCGCCATCCAGATGACTGTCCCGCAGCACACACAGCCCCTCCTTCGCTGGAGGAAGCTGGCCCGGCTAAAAGAACTCAGAGAACTCACCGACGTTTTCACACCTGCCTACTTGGGGTGACTGCCAACACCACCTAGCGACTCTCTTCATGACAGAGCAATGAGAGAAAAATCTCCTGGAATGTAGAAAAAAATATCCTCAGACCTGATGGGCGACCAACACAACTTCCCAACATAATCAAAGCTGGCTTCTCCTTAAACCCACCCAACTGGGACCCCAACACCTTTGAAGATAGGGAGCATCTGTTCAATTATTGCCAGGCTCTAACAGCGGGTCTCCAAGTGGCCGCTGGGTGACCAACTAATTTGGCCATGATAAGAGAAATTAGTCAAAGGCCTGATGAATCTCCATTTATGTTTCTAGAGAGAATCATGGAGGCATATAAGAGATATACTCCTTTCGATCCTCAGGCAGCGGATGAAAATGCATCTGTCACGATGGCCTTAATTGAGCAAGCTGCCATGGATATTAAAAAAAAAAATTAAAAGAGAGATTTAGTCAAAGAAGCCAAGAAAGTATACTATAAGAGAGAAACAGGGAGAAAGAAAGGGAGCAAAGGGAGGATGAGAGAAGCAAAAGACAGACTAAGGCATTGACTAAGGTCCTGATCACAAAAAGAAAGAGGCCAGAAATTAAGACATAGGGTGACAGGAAGGGCCCATGCCAGAGGCCACCCCTGGCCTCAGATCAGTGTGACTACTCTAAAGAAAAAGGATACTGGGCCATAGAGTTCCCTATAAAGAGACAGCCACGCCAGCTGGCGATTCTGACTCTGGAGGATGACTAAGAAAGTCAGGGCTCAGATCCCTTCCCCTAGCTCAGGGTAACTTTTGAAGTGGAGGGGACTCCAGTAAACTTTGAAGTGAATACAGGAGCAGTATACTCAGCCCTTAAGGCCCCATTGGGCCCTCTATCAAATAAAAGGTCTCTAGTTCAAAGGGATGATGACAGTAAATATCGGGCTTCGACAACTAAGAGGACCATGGACCTGGGGAAAGGAAAAATCCATCACTCCTTCCTAGGAATCCCAGAATGCCCGCACCCATTGATGGGCAGAGATCTGCTCATCAAGCTCCGGGCCAAAATAACTTTTAACCATGAAGGCCCCCAAATACAATTTCTAAATACTTCAGCAAAAACTCCTATAGTCACGGCTTTAACTATATTAGTAGAAGATGAACATCCACCCTTCACATGCCCCAAGACTGATCAAACAGGCAAGCTACCCCAAAAATGGATAACAGATTACCCAGATGCCTGGGCAAAAACTGCTGGGTTAGGCCTGGCCGTGAAACAACCTTCAATAACAGTGGTGTTAAAAACCTCAGTCTCCCCAATCAATGTCAAATAATATCCTCTAAGCTAAAAAACTAAAGGTGAAATAAGGCCCCATATTCAGAAATATCTGTCATTAGGGGTCCTAAGGCCCTGTCAATCGGCCTGGAACACTCCCCTGCTACTAGAAAACAAAAAGCCAGGGACCGGGAACTATCGCCCCATTAAAGAGCTAAGAGAGATCAACAAAAGAGGGCAGGACATTCACCCCACGGTACCTAATCGGTACAATCTGCTTAGCACTCTGAACCCTGAGGGGAAATTATATACTGTTCTGAACTTAAAAGATGCTTTCTTTTGCTTGCCTCTGCATAAAGATAGTCAGTTGCTGTTTGCTTTCGGGTGGGTAGACCCAGAAACCAAAACGTCTGGTCAACTAACTTGGACTAGACTCCCACAGGGGTTCAAAAACTCCCCCACTCTCTTTGATGAAGCCCTCCACAGAGATCTCAACAACTTCAGAACTATGCACCCTGAAGTTACCCAGCTTCAATACGTGGATGACCTGCTATTGTCAGCCAACACCAAGAAAAACTGTGAGTCTGGGACCCAAGCACTATTATATGAGCTTGCTCAACTCGGGTATAGAGTTTCGGCCAAAAAGGCCCAAATTTGCTAGCATGAAGTAATCTTCCTGGGCTATTCCCTTAGGGGCAGTAAACGATGGCTTACTGAGCCCAGAAAACAAACCATTGTGTATATACCACCCCCATCTTACAGCAGACAACTCAGAGAATTTCTTGGGACTGCTGGCTTTTGCAGGTTATGGATACCTGGGTTTGCGTCATTAGCTGCTCCATTATACCCGCTGTTAAAGGAAGATGCCCAATTCCAATGAAAACCTGAGGACCAGGAAGTTTTTGATAACATCTAAGGACACTGACACTGAACGCCTCAACTTCACTGAGCTCAGCCTGCAATTACAGCAAGCCCTACACTACGTTAAAAATGTACATCAACTCACTCACCTTGGTTCAAAGAAACTGCAGGCATTACTGTAAGATTAAGAACAGAGTTTTCCACTAACCAACTCACAGCGAAAGGAAATAACTGAACGGGTAACAAAAGCCTGTCGGGTCCGTCAATTGGGTAATGCTTACCCTTCCAAGTTTCCTAGAGGAAAGCACCTATGAGGAACCAGACCAGGACAATTCTGGGAAGTGGACATTACTGAAATTAAGCCAGCAAAATATGGACTTAAATATCTCCTAGTCTTTGTAGATACATTTTCAGGATGGATTGGAGCCTTACACACACACACACAAAAAAAAAAATTGGCGCAAATGGTTTTCAAGAAGATCCTGAAAGATATTTTTCCAAGATACGATCTGCCTAATGGACTGATAATGGACTGGTGTTCATGGCCCAGGTAAGTCAGGTGTTAACCAGGACCCTGTGGATTAATTGGAAGTTACATTATGCTTATATACCCCAGAACTCAGGACAGGTAGAAAAAATAAATAGAACCATTAAAGAGACCTTAATGGCCCCCTTAGGGACCTGGTGACTATCTCTCCACCCAGACATTTTTCAGCTCAGAATAGGTCTTTCCTATTGAGACATGTCTGATGAAGAGGATCTCACTAAAATTTCATTAAATCCCTTCCGTACCATAGATAATTGAAACAAACATTATGGATGCAGGGACACGCGAGCCAGATGCAGGTTGGCTAGCCTATATTACTACGTATGCCCGGCAGACTATCAAAGCGACAAATAGCCACGGCTGTGTGGGGGAAAAGCCGACTTCTTGTGTAAGTCATGGGGATGTGAGCATACAGGGGCTGCCTGGTGGAACCCAAACTCCTCATCAAATTCAGTACACAGCATTGGCCATATTACCAATTAGACAACCAAAAACTATGGCCCCCAGAGGGTTCTCTAGATCCTCAAATTCTGCATGACATTTTTAACTTCAGCAAGTGCTCAAAAGGGGGAAATTCCCCTATGTGGAATCCTTTTCCCTCCTTCACTCACATCCTGTACTATGCTTCCCCAATAGTTCCTCACCCTCAGCCTTCTGCTCTAGACTCTCTGCTTTCACTTCCACCTCAGGAAACTGATTTCTCCCCTCCAATTACTAGATCAAAAACCCAAACCTCCGCTGGATCTCAGAACATTGCCCCCTTGCTGAGGAAGCAAGTACCGAGGTACCCCTCCACCCACTCCTCTCTTTTCCTGTCAGTGTCTGCACTAGGTCCCACCAAGTCCTCTAGCAAGCTTAGCCAAAGCTCAAACCAGCTGAGAAGAGCCCTCAGACCCCTATCCAAGATGTAATGAAAATGACCTTTAAAGTTGATTTGTCATCACTGAAAACAGGGTTCTAAGAATTTAAAGTCCCTCACAGGCTTTTTGGAATACTCACTCCCGTCTTCCCCTCTGCTCTACCTGTTCTACTGATCAAGTTTTTGTTCTAGGAAAATCCCAAACCCCTTTCCCATTATTCTTTGGCATCTCTCCTTCCTCATTCTCAGATCCACAGAGCTGCTCTCAGCATCGCCTTCCCTGTCATCCCCCTCTGTACCAGGTCCACAGAAATGTCTTAAATGACCTTCTCCAGAAGTCTTCACCAAGGCTTACTTTAGGGCTTTCAGCAAAAGAGTCCCTCTGAAAAAGTTCAATGGAGATAAACTTCCACTCTTCGTGTTGCCCTGTTTTACTTGGCCACTGGCTGGAAAAATCACCACCCCTAAGCTAGACATCGCCTTACCAGTTTTTCACAAAATATGTGAACAAGAACTCTGGCCTTGAGCTGGGGCTTCACAGAGATTGCTACATTTCTAAGATAAAAAAGTTACCAACTGGGCTCCATGGTGACAGCTGGCAAGGAGGAAAAAAAAGAGACAAAAAAAGCTCTCCCATTCCAAGGTGTAATTGAAAAGTTAACGTGCACAGAACAGAGGAAAAAAAACAGAAACAAAAACTGATTTCTGTGAATTTCTGCAGACTGTGAACTTCTGAGCCCCTTCCCTTACATGTTGGGTACAAATACTAAAACTACCAAAGCTTGGGGTTCAGGGGATTAATTGATTACAACAAAAGCAATGCGCTCTAAATACGGATGCAACCAAATAAAACTCCTTTCCTGTCTTTGGTGCTATCTTAGGTGCCTTTCCTTGTCCGTCTCTACAACAGTATAATTCTATACACTTTAACATTATTTATGTTTTCATAAAGTGGTCAATAGTTGCGATTAATTATGTAATGATGCAGATGTTTTCCAGAGTGCTCTATCAGGACGCAGGTTCATTTAAAGATCAAATAGGGGGGCATACAACCCGGTTCCACCGGGAACCTGTATCCCTCACTTTAGCCATCCTATTAGGAATAATAGTTGCTGAAGGGGTGGGCACAGTAACAACTGCCCTAGTCCATGAGACACAACAAAGACACAATTAGAAGCAGAAATAGACCAAAGCTTAAAGACATTAAAACCGACATCACAGCTTTACAGGAATTTTAACCTCTCTCTCTCTGAAGTTGTTTACAGAGCAGGCGAGTGTTGGACCTCCTCTTCATGAGAGAAGGGTGCCTTTTTGCTTGCATTGAGGAAAGAATGATGTTTTTTATGCCGACAATACTGGAGTTGTAAAAGAATCTATGAGTAAATTAAGAAAATGACTTGAAGGGCGTCAAAGAAAGACAGAGGCCCCCAAAGGGAGGTTTGAGTCTTGGTTCACATAGTCCACCTAGTTAACTACACTTTTATCCACCCAGGCTAGTCCATTAATAATTCTCATATTATTGTTAACTGTAGGACCCTGTTTGCTCAACCATGTAGTTTCTTTTCTCACCCAAATTGAACCTGTTATTAACCCTAACCATACACTGTTCTCTCAATCTAATTTTACAGAACAGTGGGGACAGAGTTGGTCTTAAAATACAGGAATATAGAGGATCTTCCAACTGCTGAGAACCTCAAAGGTCCATGAAGAAATGATCCCTGGAGAAGATGTAGTCAACTATGAAGGACCTGAGAGAGCAAAAGTCTTCCATGGCAAACAACCTGCTCATGATGAAGGGATGTGTCTGAATCAGCCACTCTCTTCTTAATGTAGAGAAGATGGACCAAAGCAGGGATGTGTTGAGAGCTGCTCCTGCGTGCCAATGGTTGACATACCATTCTAACTTGTGAAAGTGTCACAGAAAGTAGGGGCAGCCTCCTTCTCATGGGAACCTTGGAAGCAACTGTTAGGACAAAGTTGTTGCCAAGGCAGTGACCTCATTCAGTTCCTAAAGGAAGTGACCTCACCTAACTTTTATGGTGATGGAACTCTCTGAACTTGGAATCCAGGAAGCCTGGCACCCAGAGCCAGTCCCAGTCCCAGTCCCAGTTGTCAAATTTATTTTGATTTACCAAGGACAGACTCAGTCTTTCTTGGGACCTACTGATTTGAGGATGGCCAAATGCAAGAAAAGCTATGAAGAGGGGTCTTTCCTGAGAAAGCAGGCATTGGCTCACCACTGGATCCTAAAAACTTCACAGAGTTGGCCAAGAAGACCAGATATGAGACAGAACAGGCCATTTCCGGGAACATAGTATGGCCCACCAGTCAGAGGACTCTCTGGATAGTCACAGACCTACATGGGGGAAGGAGGTGCCTTTGTGATGTGGGTGTGAGTTTGTGGTTTTGTCTCATATTCTGAGAATAGGTATGAAAGAAGGTTTGTTTTGTTTGGAGTGAACAGTTTCTAGTAAGTCGTTTGACAACGCGAGTGTTTCTATGTCAGTGTATCCCACTGTGCCCGTGGTTGTAGACATTAGAAGAGAGAATGCATCAATGAATATGTCCTGTCAGCTAGAAAGCTTCCCAGCATTCATCATTCCCAATTTATTAATGGACTGCAGCTTGCCTTATTGATGGGCAACACTTACTATCTTCCTAAGATCCTGTTTTCTTCCTGAATTCTGGCCACTCTCCAGAATAGGCTCATGGTTTTGTGTTTAAGATATGTACAACCACGAAGCTCTGTGAAATGACCATGTACTAGATAGCTAAAGGGAATGGCGAGCATCTCAGAAAACTCAGATATCAGTGTTACCAGTAAAGTCTCAGTGGAGAAACCCCGCTTGGGGCCTTTTGCTTACCTAATTTTCTGTTGCCCTGAATGTCAGGAAGGTCTTTTCCTCAGGCCACCACTTTGTGAAGCCTGAAGAAAACAGTTTTCAAATGGAAATTAATGGGTATTACCTGTGGTTCTTTGCTTAATTGCTTTGGAGAGGATGTGTCTGAATCAGCCTATTTGCCCTGTGTGAGTCTGTGGCTTAGATTCTCACCTTCTGATGGATATAAAGAAAGATCCCATGTGTACATCCAAGACCAAAATGGCCAAAGAGCAGTCCTTGTGGATGAAGTCTCTCGCCTTCCTCTGTAACTTTCCTGAACTCCATCAAGTCAAAATAGGGATCCTTTGGATCAAATGAGATCTTCAAAGCCCTGCAGAGGCTAGCCCATGGTTGCTTGGGTTTTCTCAAGACTCCAATTTACATAAAGAATCCAAACCCTACAGTCAGTTGACCTCAAATTGAAGAAGTGGAGCAGTATTAATGGGAGGCCTATTTGATCTCTCCTGGTTCACAAGAAGGGTGTCCATGCCACCCTGAATTAGGCAATTTAGGTGCAAGAGAGCTTATTTTGGACACGGATTTGAGCTGTGCCCCTTATGGAAAACTCTAGCCACAGGTTATTATGTGTGTCTATATGGAAGAAGATGAGCGCTACGTTGGAGTGTTTTGGTTTAAATTGTGGTCATTTGGGTGGCGGTTAGAAGAGATGACTTGGTCCACATGTGCTTGAACTCTGGTGTGATTTCCTTAGAGACTGAGTTCTGCAACTGAACTCAGAGAAGTATTGCCATGAATAGTGTTGAGATTTTAGGAAGCCAGGCATGAGTGTAGCCCTTGGAAACTGAGTTCTAGGCCCAGGGTGGCTTTCCACAGAGCACTGGGCCTCTCAGCCAGGATACCACATGATTTTATTCTGAAAGACTTGGCACCCATCTTTGAGAGTCAAAACTCATATGGACCTTACATTGTAGAGCTAAATGAGCTAAACATCATGTGATCTTTTCACCATTCTTTGGAAGCCTTACCTGTGAGAGTTCTCAAGAGCTTTCATTGAAATGAGCTTCCTAACCATTTAATGGTTCCTGAATTAATTGAAACTCACAGTGCCTCCAACTTCATCCTTGAAAAATGGCTACATAAATACCATGAAATTTTTGAAATTCCCATCACCAGGTGGCACTGGAGATCCTTTGGATGACCTGTTGCTGATCATAAATATTCCAGTGTCTTGTTTTACTGGGTTTCATGTAAATGGTGTAGAACAGAGATGTCAGTAAGTTGGACTCTGTTGAGTAGTGGGCCTAGAGCAGTGTTGGGCAGGTATGTGATAAAACATCTGTGGTGGGGCCATGTGGATCTGCCATTGGCTTCCAAATGGCTTGTGACTGACATGGCACAGCCAGCAGAACCTTCTGTGTAAAGGCAACTTGTTATATGGAGAGATTTCAGGACATTGTTCAGAATCAGGTTGCTATGGTCAAGGGGTCAAGCTATGTGGGATAGAAGCCTGGTTCTTGTATCATACTGCAGACCCTGACCCACCACACGTGACAGAACTCCCTCTTGCACTTTGTCACAGTTGAACTCCTTGTATTTCGTGAAGCAAATACCAAACTCCCAGTGCAGCAGGAAGAAACACCACGAAATGGAGGATGACCATATGGCTTCACAGTCCACACGGGGAGACACTAAGCCCCAGTGGCCACAGTTTACCTACAAAGAGAGAATTCAGCACTGCTGCCTCGTGTTCATTGTAAAATAAGAAACTTTGTCCTCCTGGTCACATAGATGCAGACCCAGCTTTGAGGGTCTCACTACAAAGGAAGCTTAACTCATGACAACAACCTATATTTCAGTGCCCAACCTCAGTGGCAGTTTCTCAAAAAGTTTTAGGCAAGCAGAGCTCCATGTTTGTGGAGTCTGTACCCTGTCCTTATTTTTGGAAACTCCTATACCACCTCCAGGTTTGTGCACTCTTGAGCATTTTCCATTCCAGAAATGTAATCACAGATTTTGTAACTCTTCTCCTCTAATTGTGTCTTACTTGGGGCGAAGGTAATGTCAAGGCATGGTTCTGGATGAGAGTGGGAAGATTTGTTGTAGCACATATTTGCATACACATTGGATTAATTTTCCTATTTTCCATTCAAAATTCTGAATCCCTGACACTAACCCATATTCTACTAGACTCTGACTACTAATCCTAATATGATGGAGAAAAATAACCCAAACAGTACATAAGTATATGCAGTTCAGAGTTCGACTTGCCATTTGCATGTTAAAGGGTAGGTGTTATAAATCTAGTCAATTTTTAATTGAAATAGTTCTCCATGTGTTTTCAAAGTTAACAAATATGTGAATTACTGTCTCCCATTCTCTGGAGCCTATTCAGCACATGTATTTTTATATGCACAAATAGAATCCTGCGTGGTATCACACGTACATTCTTGTGAGTTACATGACTTAGCAGATACAAAGTTTGAGAAGTGATCACTCCTCCTAAACCCTGTTGGAACTGAAAGTTCAACCTATGGGTGAGCTTCCCAGTAGAACAACATTATACATAAACCCATGCTCAGTAAAATGAATGTTTTTGCATCTTTATGATATATATTTCATGATGAATTTCGATTGGCATATATATTGCTAATTATTAATGTCTATGTTCGTGTGTGTGTGTGTGTGTGTGTGTGTGTGTATATATATATATATATATATATATATATATATATATATATATTCTCCAGATTTTTAAAAATATGAAATATATGTGTCTTATATACAATCCCTAAATTCATTCATGTTCATGTATGTGGATTAATAATCAACTTTTCACAAGATTATTCTTAGAAATATTCATCCACCCGAAATACATATTTGTTTCCTAGTACTGAAAACTAACTTCAGTGAAAGGTGCATACAAATCCTAATATGTCTACATTAACTGACCCAGTTTAACATCAATGCATGTAGGTTACTATGGAACATGATGTGTATTTTGACGTTAATTTTTATTCCACACTGGTACATTACTATTCCTTCAGCTTATGTACATCATAGAATATATATTTGATTCACTAGTTAGCAAATTTATAGGCATTTGTTTCACTTTCAATCACTTCCTGCTCCAGAACACATGAATTTCTCTACGTTTCTTGAGTGGTCTATTCATGAGACTTTTTTTCCAAATACATTTTTTTTCGATTTCCATAATCAATTTTGAAACAAAACTCACAAACCCTTCATGATA
The DNA here is from genome assembly GCF_048772815.1 of Callospermophilus lateralis. NCBI lineage: Eukaryota > Metazoa > Chordata > Mammalia > Rodentia > Sciuridae > Callospermophilus > Callospermophilus lateralis. Next base: position 103,341 of record NW_027512769.1, read on the forward strand.
AACCATAACCCTAAGATGATCATTAGATATATAACTGGTTGGAATGAATGATTGTATATCAATATAACATTTCTTATATATTTTCAGATATTTATTCAATCCATTATTTAAAGTGGATCCAGTTATATTATTTATTCACAGTATGGTCTATTCATGCATTATGTGTATATTCATAGAAACAGGGTACACCTCTTTGTACGACCATACTAATTTATAAATCTTCAAAATATTGCTCCAAGAAATGGTGGAAGAAATACTCATGTCACCTGATCTACATACACATTTTATCACAGAAACATTCTGGACACCAAAAGCAAAGGTCACACTTACAATTGTACCAAAGCCTAAATAGAAAGTGAGCATGGATTACTAAAAACATCCATGTCCAGGTTGCCTAATTCTCTCAAATATCAATCCTATTGGTGACTACATATTTGTTTCTTCCTAAGATTATCTATTCAACCTCAAACCTGTTGAAAATGTCTAACCTTATCACACACTTTATACTTTGCTTGATTTCCTGATGTCTCTATTGATATCTGCTTTCCTACATGATTTCCCCAGTTCATCATTGTGACTGACTGTTCACATGTACTGACATTTAAATACACTCTCTACCCGAAACCCTATTGCTAAAGAACTTTTGGTCCAAATCCTATACTCACTCTTCTTTCTAAACCTACAGACTACCTTCCTAATCCTACCGACTATCGCTTTTTGACTGGATGTTCTCTTCAACATTCAATCATCCAAAGTACAAGGTCCGATGCAAGTGTATATTGATTTATTTGAGACATCAGTGCAGCACATAACTCAAAGCTAAGTATCCCACTCAAGTCCCCAGTGCCCTTCTGGACTTCAAATCTTACCTAGATTTCTGCTTTCATAGTTATATTTCACATATATACTCTTGTAAATATCACAGGTTGCCAACGCCATTATTCATCCCGCAGAATGATTCGTAACCCAAATCAAACCTATTATTAACCTTAACTATACACTGTTCCTTCAATAGAACTTACAGAAGAGCAGGGACAGAGTGGGTCTTACAATATAGGAATGTAGATGATCTTCCACCTGCTGAGAATCTAAAAGATCCATGGAGAAATGATCCTTGGAGAATATGTAGGCAGCTATGTAGGACCTGAGAGAGCAATAGTCATCTTCCATGGCAAACAACCTGGTCAGGATTAATTGATGTGTCTGAATCAGCCTCTGTCTTTTTAAAGTAGAGAAGATGGACCAATCCAGGCCTGTGTGGAGAGCTGTTCCCGGGTGCCTATGGTTGATATACCATTCTAACTTCTGAATGTGTCACAGGATTTTGGGGCAGCCTCCATCTCATGGGAACCTTGGAAGCAACTGTTAGGACAAAGTGGTTACCAAGGCAGTGACCATATTCAGTTCCTGAAAGAAGTGACCTAACTTCACTTCCTTGGTGATGGAATTCTCTGAACTTGGGATCCAGGAAGCCAGGCACCCAGAGTCAGTCTCACTCCGAGTCCCAGTGGGCTAACTTGTTTGCTTTTCCCAAAGACATAGTCAGTCTTTCGTGGTACCTACTGATGTGAGGATGGCCAAATTCCAGCAGAGCTCTGAAGAGGGGCCTTTCCTGAGAAAGTAGGTAGTGGCGAACCACTGGCTCCTGACAACTTCACAGAATTGGCCAAGGAGACCAGATCTGAAACAGGACAGGACATTTTTGGGGAACATAATATGGCCCACCAGTCAGAAGACACTCCGGATAATCACAGACCTACTTGGGGGAAAGAATTGCCTTTGCCATTGTAGGTGTGAGTTTGTGTTTTTTTCTGATGTTCTGAGAATAGCTAGGAAAGGTGGTTTGTTTGGTTTGGAGTGGACTATTTCTAGTAAGTCGTTTGACATGGTGAGTGTTTCTATGTCTGTGTATTCCACTGTATCCTTTGTTGTAGACATTAGAAAAGACAATGGATCAATGGATGTGTTGTCTCTAGTTGAAAGCTTCCCCACATTCTTACTGCCCAATTGATGAATGGACTGCAGCTTGCCTTATGGATGAGCAACATCTACTATCTTCTTAAGTTCCTGTTTTCTTCGTGTTTTCCAGCCACTCTCCAGAATAGGCTCATGGTTTTGAGTTCCAGATATGTAACACCACAAGGCTCTGTGACATGGCCATGTACTGGATAGCTAAAGGGAATGGGAGCATCTCAGAAAAATCAGATATCAGTGTGACCAGTAAAGTATCAGTGGAGAAACTCTTCTTTGGGCCATTTTCTTACTTCTGTTTCTATTACCCTGAATGTCAGGAAAGTCTTTGCCTCAGGCCACCCCATTGTGTAGCCTTAAGAAGACTGTTTTCATATGGAAATGAATGGATATCACCTGTGGCTCTTTGCTTAATTGCTTTGGAATGGAATGTGTCTGAATCAGCCTCTTGTCCTTGAATGAGGTTGTGGCTTAGATTCTCAGCACCTGATGGATCTAAAGAAAGATCCCATGTGATTCCAAAACCAAAATGACAAAAAGAGAAGTCATTGTGGATGAATATTTTTGCCTTCTTGTTTTAGGTTCCTGACCTCCATCAAGTGAGAATAGGGATCCTTTGGGTCAAATGAGTCTTTGAAATCCCTGCAGAGGCTAGCCCATATTTGCTTGGGTTTTCTCATGACTCCAAATCACATCAAGAATTTATAGGCTTCAGCCAGTAGGTCTCAAATTGGAGAAGCGGAACACTTTTACAGCAAGAATATTTGATCACTCCTGGTTCACAGGAATAGTGTTCAGGCCACCATGTTTTTAGGCAAATGAGGGGCAAGTGAGCTTATTTTGGACACTACCTTGTGCTCATTGATACCTCCAGCTAGAGGTTATGATGAGTGTCTATAAGGAAGAAGATTATGGCCCTGTGGGAGTGATTTCATTTTAATTTTGGTCATTTTTGTGGCAGTTGGAAGGGATGACTGGGTCCACCTGGGCTTGAACTCTGGTATGATTTACCCTTAGAGACTGAGTTCTGGAACTGACCTCAGAGAAGTATTGCCATGAATTGTGTTGGGATTTTAGGAGGCCACGCATGAGACTCACTCTTGGAAACTGAGATCTAGGCCCAGGGTGGCTTTCCACAGAGGCCTGGGAATCTCAGCCAGGATATCACATGATTTTATTCTGAAAGACTTGGTAGCCATACTTGAGAGTCAAAACACACATGGACCTCACATTGTAGACGTCAATTGGCCTGGCTTCATGTGACCTGTTGGCAACTCTTTGAGAAGCCTTGACTTTAGAGTTCTCCAGAGCATTCATTGAAATGAGCTTTCTCAACACTTAACGGTTCCTGAATGAATTGAAACCCACAGAGCCTCTAACTTCATCCTTGAAAACTTGCTAGATAAATGCCATAAAATTTTGGAAATTCCCATGACCAGGTGACACTGCAGAAACTTTGGATGTCCTGTCGCTGATCATGTGTATACCAGACAGTGCCTTGTTTGACTGGGTTTCATGAAAATGGTGTAGAATACGAGATGCCAGGAATTTGGAGCCTGCTGAGTAGTGGGCCTAGAGCAGTGGTGGGCAGGTGTGTGATGAAACAGCAAGGTGGGGCCATGTGGATCGGCTATCGGCTTACAAATGGCTTGTGACTGATATGGCGCAGCCCCCATTCCCTTGTATGTAAAGGCATCTTGTTATATGGAGAGGTTTCAGGGCAATGTTCATAATCAGGTTGCTATGGTTATTGGGACAAGCTCTGTGGGATAGAAGCCTGGTTGGTACATTCTCCTGCAGACGCTAACCCACCCCACGTGACAGAACACCCTCCAGCACTGTATCCGAGATGAACTTCTTATATTGTGTGAAGCAAGTACCAAATTCCCAGTGTAGCAGCAAGAAACACCACGAAAATTGGAGGATGATCAAATGTCTTCACAGTCCCCACCGGGAGACACTTAGCCTCCAGTGGACACAGTTTACCTACAAAGGGAAAATTGAGCACTGCTGCCTCATGTTCATTGAAATATAAGAAACAATGTCTTCCAGGTTACATAGATGCAGACCCAGCTTTTATGGTCTCACTACAAAGTAAGCCAAAGCTCATGACAACAACATATATTTAAAGTGCCCAACCTCAGAAGCAGTATTCCAAGAAGTCTTAGGCCAGCAGAGCTCTTTGATTGTGGAGTGTTTACCCTGTCCTTTACTTTTGGAAACACCTCTACCACCTCTAAGGTTGTGAACTCCCGAGCATATTCCATTCCATATATGTATTCATAGATTTTCACACTTTTCTACTATAATTGTGTCTTACTTGGGTGAAGGTAATGTCAAGGCTTTGTTCTGGATGTGAGTGGGAAGATTTTTGTGTAGCACATATTTACATACACACTGGATTCATTTTTCAATTTTCCTTTTGAAATACTGAATCCCTGACACTAACCCATACCCTACTAGACTCTGAATAATGATCCTAATATGATGGTGAAAAATAACCCAAAAAGAATAGAAATACAAGCAGTTCAGAGAAGGCATGGTGTATAGTTGGAATTGCCTTTTGCATTATATTTTGTAGAAGTTATAAATCTAGACAATTTTTTGTTGAAATAGCTCTACATGTGTTTTTAAAATTAACAAATATATGAATCCCTGTCTCCCTTTCTCTGTAGCCTATTCAGCACATGTATTTTCATATGCACATATAGAATCCTACCTGATATCACTCGTATACACTTGTGAGGTGGCTGAATTTGCAGATGCAAATTGAGAGAAGAGATCACTCCTTCTAAACGCTGTTGGAACTGAAAATTCAACCTATGGGTGAGCTTCCTAGTTGAATAACATTATACATAATTTCATGTTCAGTAAAATTAATATTTTTCAATCTGTCGATTATATATATATCATGATAAATTTCTATTGGCATATATATCGCTACTTTTTTTTTATTGGTTGCTCAAAACATTACAAAGCTCTTGACATATCATATTTCATACATTAGATTCAAGTGGGTTATGAACTCCCATTTTTACTCCAAATACAGATTGCAGAATCACATCAGTTACACATCCATATTTTTACATAATGCCCTATTAGTTACTGTTGTATTCTGCTACGTTTCCTATACTCTACTATCCCCCTTCCCTTCTCTTCCCATCTTTTCTCTTACCATACCTACTCTAATTCATTTCTCTCGTTGTTTATTTTCCCACAATCTCTTATATGTAATTTTGTGTAACCATAAGGGTCTCTCTCCATTACCATGCAATTTCCCTCTTCTCTCCCTTTCCCTCCCACCTCATGTTTCTGCTTAATGTTAATCTTTTCTTCATGCTCTTCCTCCCTGCTCTGTTCTTAGTTGCTCTCATTATATCAAAGAAGACATTTGGTATTTGTTTTTTAGGGATTGGCTAGCTTCACTAAGCATAATCTGCTCTAGTGCCATACATTTCCCTGCAAATTCCATGATTTTTGTCATATTTTAGTGCTGCGTAATCCTCCATAGTATATAAAGGTCACATTTTTTTATCCATTCATCTATTGAAGGGCATCTGGGTTGGTTCCACAGTGTAGCAATTGTGAATTGTGCTGCTATGAACATCGATGTGGCAGTATCCCTGTAGTACGCTCTTTTAAGGTCTTCAGGGAATAGTCCAAGAAGGGCAATAGCTGGGTCAAATGGTGCTTCCATTCCAAGCTTTCACAGGAGTCTCCATACTCCTTTCAAAATTTGCTGCACCAGTTTCAGTCCCACCAGCAATGTACAAGAGTACCCTTTCCCTCACATCCTCGCCAGCACTTGTTGTTGTTTGACTTCATTATGGCTGCCAATCTCACTGGATTGAGATGGTATTTTAGGGTGGTTTTTATTTGCATTTCTGTTACTGCTAGAAATGGAGAGCATTTTTTCATGTACTTGTTAATTGATTCTATGTCCTCCTCCGAGAAGTTTCTGTTCAGGTCCTTGGCCCATTGGGTTATTGGTTATATTATTGTCTAATTTTCTGAGTTCTTTGTATACTTTGTATACTCTAGATATTAGGGCTCCATGTGAAGGGTGAGGACTAAAAATTTGTTCCCATGATGTAGGCTCCATATTTACCTCTCTTATTGTTTCTCTTTCTGAGAAAAAAAATTCAGTTTAAGTAAGTCCCATTTCTTGATTCTTGTTATTAACTCTTGTTCTATGGGTGTCCTATTAAGGAATTTGGAGCCTGACCACACAATATGTAGATCGGAGCCAACTTTTTCTTCTATCAGACACAGAGACTCTGATTTGAATCTAGCTCCTTGATCCACTTTGAGTTAACTTTTGTGCAGGGAGAGAGGAGGGGATTCAGTTTCATTTTGTTGCATATGGATTTCCAACACCATTTGATGAAGATGCTATCCTTCCTCCATTGCAGGCCATTAGCTCCTTTATCAAATATAAGATAGTTGTAGCTTTTTGGATTAGTCTCTGTGTCCTCCATTCTGTACCATTGGTCCACCCGCCTGTTTTGGTACCAGTACCATGCTGTTTTTATTATGATTGCTCTGTAATATAGTTTGAAATCTGGTATCGCTATACTGCCTGATTCACACTTCCTGCTTAGAATTGCTTTTGCTATTCTGGGTCTTTTATTTTTCCATTTGAATTTCATGATTGCTTTATCTATTTCTACAAAAAATTCCTTTGGCATTTTGATTGGCATTGCATTAAACCTATAGAGAACTTTTGGTAATATAGCCATATTGATGATGTTAGTTCTTCCTATCCATGAACGGGGTATATTTTTCCATCTTCTAAGATCTTATTCTATTTCTCTTTTTAGGGTTCTGTAGTTTGCATTATATAAATTTTCACCTCTTTTGTTAGGTTGATTCCCAAGTATTTAATTATTTTGAGGAAATTGGGAATGCAGTGTTTTGACTCATTTTTGTTTCAGAAGTTTTGTCGCTAATATACAGAAATGCCTTTGATTTATGCATGTTGATTTTTTATCCTGCACATTGCTGCATTCATTTATTAGTTCTAGTAGTTTTTTCTGTAGACCCTTTTGGGTCTTCTATGTGTAGAATCATGTCATCTGCAAATAGTGATAATTTAAGTTTTTCTTTTCCTATTTCTATGCCTTTATGTCTTTCATCTCTCTAATTGCTCTGGCCAGTTTTTCGAGAACTATATTGAATAGAAGTGGTGATAGAGGACATCCCTGTCTTGTTCCAGATTTTAAAGGGAATGCCTTCAATTTTTCTCCATTCAGAATGATGCTAACCTGAGGCTTAACATAGATAGCTTTTACAATGTCGAGGTAAGTTCCTGTTATCCCTAGTTTTTAAAATGTTTTGAACATAAAGGAATGCTCTACTTTGTTGAATGGTTTTTCTGCATCTATCAAGAGGATCATATGGTTCTTATCTTTAAGTCCAATGATCTTGTGAATAACATTTATTAATTTTCATATATTGAACCAGCCTTGCATCCCAGGGATGAATCCTAGTTGATCATGGTGCACAATTTTTTTGATGTGCCTTTGTATCCAATTCGCCAGAATTTTAATGAGGATTTTTGCATCTAGGTTCATCAGAGATATTTGTCTGTAGTTTTCTTTCTTTGAGGTGTCTTTGTCTGGTTTCAGAATCAGGGTGATGTTGGCCTCATAGAATGAATTTGGCAGAGCTCCCAGTTTTTCTGTTTCCTGAATAACTTGAAAAGTAATGGTATTAATTCTTCTTTAAAGGTTTTGTAAAACTCTGCTGTATACCCATCCGGTCCTGGGCTTTTCTTGGTTGGTAGTCTTTTGATTGCTTCTTCTACTTCATCCATTGATATTGGTGTGTTTAAATTGTGTGTTCCCTTATGACTCAGTCTGGGCAAATCATATGACTTAAGAAATTTATCGGTGTCTTCACTATTTTCTATTTTATTGGAATACAGGTTTCCAAATAATTTCTAGTTTTCTTCTGTATTTATGTTGCATCTGTTGTGATATTGCCTTTTTCATCCCGTATGTTAGTAATTTGAGTTCTCTCTCTTCTTCTCTTCGTTAGCATGGCTAAGGGTCTGTCGATCTTATTTATCTTTTCGAAGAACCAAATTTTAGTTTTGTTAATTTTTTCAATAGTTTCTTTTGTTTCAATTTCGCTCTGATTTTAATTATTTCTTGCCTTCTGCTACATTTGCTGTTGTTTTGCTCTTCCTTTTCTAGGGCTTTGAGATAAAGTGTGAGCTCATTTATTTGTTGTTTTTTTTTTCTTTTTTTGAGGAATGACCTCCAGGCAATGAATTTACCTCTTAAAACTTCTTTCAGTTTGTCCCATAGAATCTGATATGTTGTGTCTGTATTTTCATTTATCTCTAAGAATTTTTTGATTTCCTCCTTTATGTCTTCTGTAACCCATTGATCATTCAGTAACATATTGTTCATTTTGCATGTGATGTATGATTTTTTTCTTTTTTCTTTTATCATTGGTTTCCAGTTTCATTCCATTATGATCACAAAAAAATTCATGGTATTATCTTCTCCCCTTTATATTTACTGAGGGTTGCCCTATGGCAAAACATATGGTCTATTTTTGAGAAGGATCCATGTGCTTCTGTGAAAAAAGTATATCCACTTGATGATGGTTGATATATTCTATATATGTCAGTTAAGTCTAGGGTATTGATTGTGATATTGAGTTCTATAGTTTCTTTATTCAAATTTTGTTTGGAGGATCTGTCCAATGGTGAGAGACGTGAGTTGAAGTCACCCATAATTATTGTACTGTGGTTTATTTGATTCTTGAACTTGAGGAGAATTTGTTTAATGAATGTCGCAGCACCATTATTTGCTGCGTGAATATTGATAATTGTTATGTCTTGTCAGTGAATGGTTTCTTTAAACAGTATATAATGTCCTTCCTTATCCCTTTTGATTAAATTAGTCTTGAGGTCGATTTTATTCGATAGGAGGATGGCCACCCCTGATTGCTTACGAGGACTGTGTGCATGGTATAAATTTTCCCAATCTTTCACCTTCAGCTTGTGTATGTCTTTTCCATTCAGATGTGTCCCCTGGAGGCAACTTATTGTTGGATTTTTTTTTAATTCAACTTGCAAGCCTATGTCACTTTATTGGAGAGTTTAAGCCATTAACGTTTAGAGTTACTATTGATATATGGTTTGTACTGCCACACATGTTTGCTTATATCTTTTTTTTAAATTAGTTTGTTTCTCCATGATTAGCTTTCCACGCCCTCTTTCATTACTGAGGCACTTCCCACTGATGGTTTTCATTGTTGATTTTCATTTCTTCCTCGTGTAGTGTTTTGCTCAAGATGCTTTCCAATGCTGGTTTTCTGGCTGCAAATTCTTTTAGCTTTTGTTTATCATGAAATATTTTTATTTCGTTGTCTTACATTAAGCTTAATTTTGCTGGATACATAATACTTGGTTGGCATCCATTGTCTTTCAGTGTTTGAAGTACGTTGTTCCAGGATCTTCTCACTTCCAGCATCTGTGATAAAAAAAATCCATTGTTAACCTTTTTGTTTTACCCCTGATTGTAATCTGCCTCCTTTCTCTGGTAGGTTTTAATATTTTCTCTTTGTTTTGTATATTGGATATCTTCATAACAATGTGTCTTGGAATTAGTCTACTGTGATTTTGTGTGCTCAGTGTCCTGTAACTATCTATAATTTGTTTATCTGTTTCCATTTTTATTTTTGGAAAGTTTTCTCTAATTATTTCATTCAGCAGGTTACTCATTCCCTTGGTTTGAATCTCTGTACCTTCCTCTTTCGGGATGACTCATAAGTTTGTTTGTTTTTTTTATGTTATCCCATATCTCTTGGATGTTTTCTCATAATTTTTTACAGCATTTCTTTTTTGGATAGAGTTTTTTCAAGATGATATATTTTGTCTTCATTATCTGACATTCTGTCTTCTACTTGCTCCACTCTGTTAGTGACACTCTCAATTGAGTTTTTAATTTGGTTTATCATTTCCTTCATTTCTAGAATTATTGTTTGATTTTTCTAATAATCTCTATCTCCTGATAAAGATGCTTAATTTCTTATTTTATCTGTTTATGTAATTCATTTTCAATGCGTTCTTTCACTGTTTGTTTTTGTTGTCTCGTATCCTCTTTAAGGTTCCATTCCATCTGTCTAAGGTATTCCTTGAGTTCTTTATATGACCATTTTTCTGATGACTCCAGATGCTCTTGAATATTAAGGCTGTCCTTCATTGTTTGTAATTTTTTTCTTCCTTGCTTTTTTATGCTGCTCATGTTACTTCTTGTTCTGTTTGACTACTGAGTTACTGCTTACTCTTATAAATTTATTTGATGCTTGGAAGGAAAGATATTAGAAGGGAAGGGAAGAAGTCACTAAAGAGAATGAGAGTAGCCAGGTAGAATTCAAGGAAGGGGGTATAAGAAAATTGAAAAGAAATGAAAAGACAAAAGAAAAAAATAGAAAATAAAGAAAGAAAAATTTAAGTAATAATGATAATTAAAAAATGAAAATTAAAATTTAAAATAATAATAGTAAAATAAAAAATTAAAAGAATAAAAACATTTAAAAAGTTAAAGAACAACAACAAAAATGAAAATGAAAGAAAAAGAAAAACATACAAATAATATAATAATAATAATACATGTAGTCCTAGAGTTCAATTAACTTCTCTTCCAGTAGGTGGAGCTGTGTGCACTGGGCCAAGCTTCTCCTCTAAATAAGTGGGAACAAATCACTGTGCAGCAGTTCTTCCTCCCAGACTGGGCGTGTCTCCAATCCTGAGTGCCTAGGGCATTCTCTTGTGCTTCCTCAAGCCAGGCCCCGCTCACCTTTGATGCTCACCACAATACTGGTTACACGCCAGGCCTCTGCTCCTGGTAGCCCTGTTTTAATGAACGCCTGGGCACACTCTCCCTGTTTGCCTCCCTCAGACCCTAAGTTTGTAGAGCTTTGGCCTGAGAACCCCAGCGAATTTTCTTGTCTTCAGGCAGCCATGCCCCCGGTAGGTGGTGTAAGAGACCTCAATTGTCAGCACTGGTGGGAGTGGTAGCCGAGAATTCCACGCCGCAAGTCCCGAGCCAATCCTGTTTCCCTAGGTCTGGCTATCGCACTCCTGAGAGAGCTGGGAGGGGCCATTACGGCAGAGCTGGGAAGGGCCCTTGAGGTTTCCCCGTGGTGTTGAGAGAGATGGCAATGAAATTACACACTTGTCGCGTTGGTTTCAATGAAGTTATCTCCTCCGCCTGTAATGTCAGTTCTCTGCCATGGTGGTATCCCATTAAAATGGTGACCGTTCGTTCCCTTTGCTGGGTGACCAATGCAACGGGTGGGTCCTGACTATCTCTCCCAAGCCCCATTTCAATCCTGTGGCCACTGCCTATGAAGGCTCAGTTGTCTTTTAACTCTGTCAATTCAGAAAGCCCGACCAGTTATTTCAGCGGGAATGTTAGTGCTGAGTCACAATAACCAGACGAATCTAAGCTTGAATGCAGCCAATCCGGGCTCTGTGTGTGTTCTCAGGGGCCCAGACTGTTCGCCCCAGATTCACAACAGGTCAACATTGCCTAGTGATTCTGAGCAAACAGCATTTAGACAGTTTACGACTTCCTATGCCCGTGCAGCTGAAGAGATCAGAGACTTGATTTCTCCATGCCTGCCTTCATAATGGATCTCCTGTATTGCTACTTTTTAATATCTGTGCATGTGCATGTTTGTATATATGTATATATACACTCTCCAGATTTTTCAAAATATGAAATATATGTGTCTTATTATACACTCCCTAAATTCATTCATATTCATATCTGTGGATTTATAATCAACTTTCCACAAGATTATTTTCAGAAATAATCATCCACCTGCAATACATATTGTTTCCTAGTACTGAAAACTAAATTCAGTGAATGGTGCATGCAAACCCTATTATTTCTACAGTTACTTAGCCAGTTTAAAATCAATGCAAGTAGATTCCTAGGGGACATGATGTGTATTTTGACTTTCATTTTTATTCAACACTTGTACTTTACTATGTCTTCAGTTCATCCACATCATAAGATATATATTTCAGTCACAAATTAGAAAATTTATAGGCATTTGTTTCAGGATCAATCACTTCCTGATTCAGAACACATGCATTCCTCCATGTTTCTTGACTGGTCTTTTCATGAGACTTCTTTCCAAACACATTATTTTCGTTTAACATCATCACTTATAAAGCAAAACTCAAACACCATTCATCATAAATCATAATCCTAATATTACCATTAGATATATAACTGGTTGGAATGAATGATTGTATATCAATATAAGATTTCTTATATATTTTCACATATCAATTCAATCCATTATTTAAAGTGGAATCAGTTATGTTATTTATTCATAGTATGGTCTATTCATGCATTATCACTATATTCATAGACACAGGTTACACTTCTTTGTGCCCCTAATACTAATGTATACGTCTTCAATTTATTGCTCCCAGAAATGGTGAAAGAAATACTCATGTCACCTGATCTACATATACATTTTATCACAGTAATATTCTGAACAACAACAACAAAAAAAAATAAAATGTCACACTTATGATTGTACCAAAGCCTAAAAGGAAAGTGAATGTTGATAACTTATAAAATCCATGTCCAGGTTGCCTAATGCTCTCAAATGTCATTCCCATTCATGACAACATATTTGTTTTTTTCTATGATTATATATTCAAACTCAAGCCTGTTGAAAATGTCTAATCCTATCCCTCACTTTATACTTTGCCTGATTTCGTAAAGTCTCTATTGACACCTGCTTTCCTACATATTTTCCCCAGTTCATCATTTTGGCTGACTCTTCACATGTGCTGACATTTACATTCACTCTCTAATCCTATCCCTCACTTTATACTTTGCCTGATTTCGTAAAGTCTCTATTGACACCTGCTTTCCTACATATTTTCCCCAGTTCATCATTTTGGCTGACTCTTCACATGTGCTGACATTTACATTCACTCTCTAAACGAAACCCTATTGCTAAAGAAGCTTTTTTTTTCCAAATCATATACTCACTCTTCTTCCTAAACCTACTGACTATCTTCCTAATCCTACCGACTATCCCTTTTTGACTGGATGTTCTCTTCTACATTCAATCATCCAAGGTACAAGGTCCTATGCCATTGTATTTCGATTTAACTGAGACAATTGTACAGAACATTATTCAACACTAAGTATCCAAACCAAGGGCCCAATGCCCTTCTGGGCTTCAAATCTTTCTTAGATTCCCGTTTTTATACATATATTTCACCTTTATATTCTTATAAATATCGCAGGTTCCCAATCCCATTATTCATCCTGCAGAATGATTCCTAACCCAAATTAAAAATATTATTGACCCTAACCATACACTAACTTTGCAGGAGAGCAGGAACAGTGTGGGTATTAAACTACGGGAATCTAGGGGATCTTCACCTGCTGAGAAACTCAAATGTTCATGCAGAAATAATCCCTGGTGAAGATGAAGGCAGCTATGAAGTACCTCAGAAAGCAAAAGTCATCTTCCATGGCAATCATTCTGGTCAGGATGAAGGGTTGTGTCTGAATCATTTTCTCTGTTCTTAATGTATAGAACATGGACCAAACCAGTCCTGCGTGGAAGCTGTTCCCGGGTGCTTATGGTTGATATAACATTCTAACTAGAGAAAGTGTCACATGAAAATCGGGGCAGCCTCCACCTCATGGTACTTTTGGAAGCAACTGTTAGGACAAAGTGGTTGCCAAGGCAGTGACATCATTCAAATCCTGAAGAAAGTGATCTCACCTCACTTCCTTGGTGAGGGAACTCTCTGAACTTGGGATCCAGGAAGCCAGGCACCCAGAGACAGTCCCTGTTCTAGTCCCAGTGGTCTCACATGTTTGGAATTACCAAGGACAGAGTCAGTCTTTCATGGTACCTACAGATGTGAGGATGGCCAAATGCCAGGAAACCTCTGAAGAGGGGCTTTTCTTGAGAAAGCAGGTAGTGGATCATTTTCTGAGAATAGGTAGGAAAGGCGGTTTGTTTGGTATAGAGTGGAATATTTCTATTAAGTCCTTTGACAAGGCGAGTGTTTCTATGTGTGTGTATCACACTGAGTCCATTGTTGTAGACATTAGAAAAGACAATGCATCAATGGATGTGTCCTGTCTAGTAGAAAGCTTCCCAGCATTCATCCTGCCCAATTCATGAGTGGACTCTGGCTTGCCTTATGGATGGGCAACACCTACAAGCTTCCTAATTTCCTGTTTTCTCTCTCAATTCTGCCCACTCTCCAGAATAGTATCATGGTTTTGTGTCCAAGATTTGCACCACCTCCAAGATCTGTGACATGGCTATGTACTGGATAGCTGAAAGAAATGGCTAGCATCTCAGAAATCTCAGATATCTGTTGACCAGGAAAGTCTCAGTGGAGAAACCCTGCTTTGGTCCTTTTGCTTACCTGTTGTTCTGTTGAATGTCAGGAAGTTTTTTGCCTCAAGCCACTACTTTGTGAACACTGAAGAAAACAGTTTTCAAATGGAAATGAATGGGCATCACCTGTGGCTCTTTGCTTAATTGCTTAGGATTGGGATATGTCTGAATCAGCCTGTTGGCCCTGTGTGAGGCTGTGGCTTAGATTCTCATCACCTGATGGATCTAAAGATAGATCCCATGTGTGCATCCAAAACCAAAATGGCAAAAAGATCAGATATTGTTGATGAACTCTCTTGCCTTCCTCTGGTAGGTTCCTGATATCCATCAAGTGAGAATAGGGATCCTTTGGGTCAAATGAGTTCTTCAAAGCCCTGCAGAGGCTAGGCCATAGGTGCTTGATTTTCATGACTCCAATTCACTTAAAGAATCTAAACCCCAAAGCTAGAAGGCCTCAAGTTGGAGAAGCCAAGCAATATTAAAGGCAGGAATATTTGATCACTCCTGGTTCACAGGAAGAGAGTCCAGGCCACCCTGACTTTAGGCAAATGCGGTGCAGGGAGCTTATTTTGGACACTGTCGTGGACTGCGTCCCTTATGGAAACCTCTAGCCAGAGGATATAATGAGTGTCTATACGGAAGAAGATGAGGGCCATGTGAGAGTGTTTTGGTTTTAATTGTGGACATTTGTCTGGCGGTTGGAAGAGATCACTGGGTCCACCTAGGCTTTCACTCTGGTGTGATTCCCCTTAGAGACTCAGTTCTTTTACTGATCTCAGAGAATTATTGCCAGGAATTGTGTTGGAATTTTAGATGGCCATGCATGAGAGTTGCCCTTGGAAAGTGACATCTAGGCCCAAGTTGACTTTCCACAGAGCACAGGGAATCTCAGCCAGGATATCACATGATATTATTCTTAAAGATTGGCAGCCATATTTGAGAGTCAAAACACACATGGACCATACATTGTAGACCTCAATGGGCCTGGCTTAATCTGACTTTTGGCCACTTTTGGAAGCCTTGCCTGTAAGAATTCTCCAGAGTTTTCATTGAAATGAGCTTCCTCACCATTTAATGGTTTCTGAGTGAATTGAAATCCACAGTGCCTCCAACTTCATCCTTGAAAATTGGCAATATCAATATCATGAAATTTTTGAAATTCCCATGACCAGGTAGCACTGGAGAACATTTGGATGTCCTGTTGCTGATCGTGAGTATACAGGAAGGTGCCTTGATTGACTGGGTTTTATGAAAATGGTGTAGAACAGAGATTCCAGTAAGTTAGATCCTGCTGAGTAGTTGTACTAGAGCAGTGGTTGGCAGGTGTGTGATAAAACATCTGTGGTGGGGGCATGTGGATCTGCCATTGGCTTCCAAATGGATTGTGACTGACATTTTTCAGTCAGTAGAACCTTATATGTAAAAGCATATTGTTATATGGAGAGGTTTCAGGACAATGTTCAGAATCAGGTTGCTATGGTCAATGGGGCAAGCTATGTGGGATAGAAGCCTGGTTGGTGCATTCTCCTGCAGAACCCAACCCACCACACTTGACAGAACTCACTTCAGCACTGTGTCCCAGGTGAACCCTTGTATTTAATGAAGCAAATACCAAACTCCCAGTGCAGCAGCAAGAAACACCACGAAAGTGGAGGATGACCAAATGAATTTACAGTCCACACAGGGAGACACCTAGAATCCAGTGGCCACAGTGTACCTACAAATAGAAAATTCAGCACTGCTGCCTCATGTTCATTGGAAAATAAGAAACCATGTCCTCCAGGTCACATAGATGCAGAACCAGATTTGATGGTCTCACTACACATGAAGCTAATGCTTCTGACAACAGCATATATTTCATTGCCCAACCTAAGAGGCAGTTTCTTCAGATGTTAGGCTGGCAGAACTTCATGTTTTTGGAGTGATTACCCTGTCCCTTACTTTTGGAAACTCCTCTACCACCTCCAAATTTGTGAACTTCTGAGCATTTTCCATTCCACATATGTATTCACAGATTTTCTAAATCTTCTCCTCTAATTGTGTCTTTTGTAGGGCGAAGGTAATGTCAAGGCATTGTTCTGAATGAGAGTGGGAAGATTTTTGTGTAGCACATATTTGCATACACATTGGATACATTTTCCAATTTTCCATTCGAAATACTGAATCCCTGACACTAACACATACCCTACTAGACTTTGACTTCTTATCCTAATTTAATGGAGAATAATAACCCAAACAGAATACAAATACAAGAGGTTCACAGGAGGCATGGTGTATAATTGGACTTGCCTTTCATATGATAAATTGTAGGTGTTATAAATCTAGCGAATTTTAATTGAAATAGTTCTCCATGTGTTTTCAAAGTTAACAAATATGTGAATAACTGTCTCCCTTTCTCTGTAGCCTATTCATCACATGTATTTATATAAGCACATATAGAATTCTACCTGGTATCAGTCGTACATTTGGTGAGGTGGCTGGCTTGGCAGATACAAATTGTGAGAAGAGATCACTCCTACTTAATGCTGTTGGAACTGAAAATTCAACATATGGGTGAGCTTTTTAGTTGAACAACATAAATCCATGTACATTAAAATGAATATTTTTGGATCTGTGGATGATATATATTTCATGGTGAATTTCAATTCACATACATAATGCTACTTTTTAATGTCTGTGTGTGTATGTGTCTGTGTGTGTATATATATATATATATATATATATATATATATATATATATATATATATTCACTCTCCAGATTTTTCAAAATATTTAGTATATTTTTCTTTTTATACCCTCCCTAAATTCATTCATATTCATGTATGTGGATTTATAATCAACTTTTCACAAGATTATTCTCAGAAATATTCCTCCACCTGAAATACATATTTTTTTCCTTGTACTGAAAACTAACTTTTGGGGGATCACATGATGGCGGCAAATGGAGTGCATTACCCCCAAGTACCGCGTCACTGTGCGGGAAAATGAGTTAGAACGGCTAAAACCTATCTTGTTAGGAATTTCCAGCAAATTTGGGGTGCTCCAAAACCTAGTGGACATATATCCATCTCACGAGGATCAGCTACAGGGGCTCAAACGCGAGTGATTTGTCCGCACGGAGGGTCATGCTGCTTATTCAGCAAATTGCCCTGCAGCTAGAGTGTGTGGCGCGCACTGGGAAACAACGAGATAGCATCGCAAATATACAGTGGTGTGGATTCTATGGGCTCCTGCCAGCTATGCAATTACTGTGCTCAGTGCTGAATTCTGGAACTGAGACAGGGATGGATGCGGTCCAATTCCGTTCTCCATACCAGTCAGACCACAGAGGAAGCCAGCGTCCACCATCTTGAAGAGCTGACGTCACCATCCCTGTTTTCGACTGATCGCAGCTCATTCAGCTATAGAACAGGTAATTTCAGGATGCCATTCACCTTTGCCTCGCAGACAAATTACTCAGGCTCAGTGCTAAAGAACCCGCAGAAACTGCGTCTTGGAGCCTGCTCCTATTAGAACATACACCGAGCCCAGAGCGGCCAAATTTGGCCTCCCCAAACTGATCTGGCCCAGGGCTAAAGAACCCGTGGAAACTGCTTCCCGGTCCGGGTCTTGCTGAATAATGTGGAGGTAAATATCAACCAAGCCTTCATAGGCAGTGGCAACAGGATTGAGACGGGGCTTGTGAGGGCAAGTCAGGACTCACCCATTGCTTTCGTCACCCAGCAAAGGGAACGAAATGCTGCCTTTTGCATGGGATACCAACATGGCAGAGATCTGATGTCATCAGAAAGCAGCGGAGGAGATAACTTCATTGATACCAGCGGTGACAGAAACAGTTGGTCTCCTGGTAAAGAAAGTGAGTCACAAACACCCGAGTCTCTCTCACTTTGTCATCAAGCCAGAGGGGAAGAGCAGAGCTGCTGCCCATTCCTGGAACAGGCCCAGAGACACACCTGCATGATACTCACTTCACCCCAATTGGAATAGAGGCAGAGCAGAGCCGCCGCAGGTGCTCAGAACAGGCCCAGCGACCAGCAGGCGTGGTAGTCACGTCACCTCAATTGGAGTAGTTGCAGAGCAGAGCCTTCTCCAGCGCCTAGTACAATCCAAGTGGCCCACCGGCATGGTAGTCACGAAACCCCAATAGGAGTAGGGGCAGAGCAGAGTCTTTGCCCGTGGTGCCCGGAACAGGCCCAGCAACCTGCCAGCTTCATAGTCACGACACCCCAATTGGAGTAGCGGCAGAGCAGAGCCACCAACCGCGCCCTCAAGGTAGAATAATCTGCACCCGACCAGCAGAAGAGGCCCAGCGGCCTGCCAGCGCGGCAGACACTTCACCCCATTTGGAGTAGGGGCAGAGCAGATCCATCGCCCATGCCCGTAAGGTAGGCAGACCTGCGACCGACGGCAGAACAGGCTCACCCACCCGCCGGCGTGGTAGTCACGTCACCCCAATTGGAGTAGGGGCAGAGCAGAGCCGCCGCCCACGCTTCCAAGGTAGGCAGACCTGCGACCGATCGGCAGAACACCCCAGGGGTCCATGGGTGTGGTAGACACGTCACACCAATTGGAGGAGGGGCTTAGCAGAGCCGCTTCCCACGCCTGCAGGGTAGACAGACCTGCGACCGATCAGGAGAACAGACCCAGCGGCCCATCAGCATGGTAGATAGATCACCCCAATTGGAGGAGCAGCACAGCCACCCCCCACCCCTGCAAGGAAGACTTTTCAAATATACAAGAGCAATATAAATATATAGGGGGAAAATTTCAAAATCACAACAGTTTCACCAAGGAGAAAGAAACGCGAGCCGTATGAAAAGACAAAGAAAAAAGGACCACAAGCAATGCAGGTCAACACAACTTTAGAAGAGGTAATAGCTGCAGCAGATGGAATGTCAGATAAAGAACTCAGGATATACATGCTTCAGATAATCTGGAGTCTCAAGGAAGACATTAGACAGCAAAATCAGACAATGAAAGATCACTTCGACAATGAATTACACAAACAAATCCAAGAAGCAAAAGATCAATTATACAGGGAGATAGAAGTTGTAAAAAATAACAAACAGAAATCCTAGAAATGCAGGAAGCAATAAAACAACTTAAAAACTCAATTGAGAACACTACCATCAGAGTAGAACACTTAGAAGATAAAACATCAGACTATGAAGACAAATTATTTCAACTTGAAAAGAACATAGATTGCTCAGCAAGACTGTTAAGAAACCATGAACAGAACATCCGAGAAATATGGGATAACATAAAGAGACCAAACTTAAGAGTCATTGGGATACAGGAAGGTATAGAGGTCCAAACCAAAAGAATGAGCAATGTATTTAATGAAATAATATGAGAAAACTTCCCAGACTTGAAGAATGAGACAGACTCCCAAATCCTAGAAGCCAACAGGACGCCGAATGTGCAAAATCATAAGAGATCCACACCTAGACGCATTATAATGAAGATACCCAATGTACAGAATAAAGAGAGAATTTTAAAAGCTACAAGTGAAAGGAAGCAGATTACATTTAGGGGTAAACCAAACAGGATAACAGCTGATATTTCAACACAGACTCTGAAAGCAAGAAGATCCTTGAAATATATGTTTTTTTCAGGAGCTTTTGCTTCATTTCTAGTGAAAGCATCAAAGCTGTGTCTGCATCTATGTAACCTGGAGGACATGGTTTCTTAGTTTCCAAAAGACATGAGGCGGCATTGCTGAATTCACTCTTTGTAGGTAAACTGTGGCCACTTAAGGCTAAGTGTCTCCCCGTGTGGACTGTGAAGCCATTTGGTCATCCTCCATTTTTCATGGTGTTTCTTGCCACTGCACTGGGAGTTTGGTATTTGTTTCACTAAATAAAATGAGTTCAACTGAGACCCAGTGCTGGAGGGAGTTCTGTCATGTATGGTGGGTCAGGGTCTGCAGGAGAATTCACCAACCAGGATTCTATCCCACATAGATTGCCCCCTTGACCATAGCAACCTGATTCTGAACATTGCCCTGAAAATTTCCATATAAAAAGATGCCTTTACATGGAGAGGTTTCAGACATATAAGTTTCTGCTGGTGCACCATGTCAGTCTCAAGCCCTTTGGAAGTAATGGCAGATCCACATGGCCCCACAAGAGATGTTTTTTCACACACCTGCACACCACCTGCACACACACCACTATTCAGTAGGCTACAAGTTACTGGCATTTCTGTTCTACACCATTTTCATGAAACCCAGACAATCAAGGCACTGTGTGGTACACTCATGATGAGCAAAAGGACATCAAAGGTTCTCCAGTGCCACCTGGTCATTGGAATGGCAAAAATTTCATGGTATTTATGTAGCCACTTTTCAAGGATGAAGTTGGAAGCACTGTGGGTTTCAATTCATTCAGGGACCATTAAATGGTGAGGAAGCTCATTTCAATAAAAGCTCTGGAGAACTCTCACAGGCAATTTTTCCCAAGGATTGAGCTTGATCTCAGTTTAGAAGGGCGAATCTCATTAGTGGCCTATTCCACTGCCACACAAATGACCGCAATTGAAACCAAAACACTCCCACATGACCCTCATCTTCTGCCATAGAGACACTCATCATAACCTCTTGCTTCAGGTTTCCATGAGGGGTGCAGCCCAAGACAGTGTCCAAAATAAGCTCACTTACCCCTCAATTGCCTAAGGTCAGGGTGGCCTGGACACCCTTCCTGTGAACCAGGAGTGATCAAATAGGCCTGCCCTTAATACTGCTCTGCTTCTCCATTTTGACTCTTACTGATTGTTGAGTATAAATACTTTGTGTGAATTGGAGTCATGAGAAAATCCAAGCACCTATGCATTAGCCTCTTCAGGGCTTTGAAAAACTCATTTGACCCAAATGATATCTATTCTCACTTGATAGAGGTCAGGACTTACAGAGGAAGGAAAGAGACTCCATCCACATTGACTGCTCTTTTGGCGATTTTGGTTTTGGATTCAGAGTTGGGATCTTTCTGTAGATCCAACAGGTGCCGAGAATCTAAGCCCCAGCCTCACATAGGGCCAAGGGGCTGATTCAGACACATCCCTTTTTAAGCAATTAAGCAAAGAGCCACAGGTGATGCCCATTCATTTTCATTTGAAAACTGTTTTCTTCAGGCTTTACAAAGGGGTTGCCTGAGGCAAAGAATTTCCTGGCATTCAGGGCAACAGAACAATAGGTTAGCAAAAGGCCCAAAGCAGGGTTTCTCCACTGAGACTTTACTGGTCACACTGATATCTGAGTTTTCTGAGATGCTCCCATTGCCTTCAGGTATCCAGTACATGGTCATGTAACAAAGCTTGGAGGCGGTACATATCTTGGACACCAAACCATGAGACTATTCCGGAGAGTGGCCAGAATTCAGGAAGAAAACTGGAGCTTAGGAAGATAGTAGGTGTTGTCCATTCATAAGGCAAGCTGCAGTCCATTCATCAATTGCACAGGATGAATGCTGGGTAGCTTTCTACTAGACAGGACACTTCCATTGATGCATTCTCTTTTCAAATGTCAAAAACCACGGACACAGTGGGATACACTTTTAGAAACCACCTTCCCTACCTATTCTCAGAACATGAGAAAAAACCACAAACTCACACCCACACCCACAAAGCACCTCCTTCCCAGAAGTAGGTCTTTGATTATCCGGAGTTTCCTCTGACTGGTGGGCCATACCATGTTCCCCCGAAATGCCCTGTACTTTCTCAGATTTGGTGTCTTTGCCAGAACAACTACCTGCTTTCTCAGGAAACACCCGTCTTCATAGGTTTCCTGGCATTTGGACATCCTCACATCAGTTGGTACCAATAAAGACTGACTCTGTCCTTGGTAAATCCAATCAAGTGTGCCAAGTGGGACTGGGACTGGCTCTGGGGGCCTAGCTTCCTGGTTCCCAAGTTAAGAGAGTTCCATTACAAAGGAAGTGAGGTGAGGTCACTTTTTTCATGAACTGAATGAGGTCACTGCCTTGGCAATCACTTTGTCCTAACAGTTGCTTCCAATGGTCCCATGAGATGGATGCTGCCCAAATTCCTGAGACATTTTCACAAGTTAGAATGGTATATCAACCATAGCCACCCAGGAACAGCTCTCCACACAGGCTTGGTTTGGTCCATCTTCTCTACATTAAGAAGAGAGAGGCTGATTCAGACACAACCCTTCATCCTGACCAGGCTGTTTGCCATGGAAGATGACCTTTGCTCTCTCAGATCCTTCATACCTGCCTACATGTTTTCCAGTGATAATTTCTGTATGGACCATTGAGGTTCTAAGTAGGTGGAAGATCCCCTCCATCCCTGCATTGTAAGACCAACTCTGTTCCAGCTCTTCTGTAATCTTAGATTGAGGGAACAGTGTATGGTTATGCTTAATAACCAGTTCGATTTGGGTTAGGAATCATTCTACGGGATGTATAATGGTATTGGGTAACTGCGATACTTACAAGAATATATAGGTGAAATATAAGTATGAAAACAGAAATCCAGGTAAGATTTGAAGTCCAGAAAGTCATTGGGTCCTTGATTGGATTACTTAGCTTGGATTACGTTCTGCACAGGTATCTCAGATAAATTGATATACAATGGCATAGGAACTTGTACCTTGGATGATTGAATGTAGAAAAGAACATCCCCTCAAACAGAGATAGTCAGTAGGATCAGGAAGATAGTCGGTTAGTATCGGAAGAACAATGAGTATAGGATTTGGACCAAAAGTTATTTAGCAATAGGGTATCGGGTAGAGAGTGAATTTCAATAACAGCACATGTGAAGGGTCTCTAACAATGATAAAGTGGGGAAAATATATAGGAATGCAGATATCAATAGAGACATTAGGAAATCAGGCAAAGTATAAAGTGAGTGATAGGATTAGATATTTTCAAAAGGGTTGAGGTTGAACATACAATCTCAGGAAGAAACAAATATGTAGTCACCAATAGGACTGACATTTGAGAGCATAAGGCACCCTGGACATGGATGTTTTTAGTAATCCATGTTCACTTTCTATTTAGGATTTGGTAGAATCATAAGTGTGAACTTTGAATTTTGTGTCTAGAATATTACTGTGATGAAATGTATATGTAGATCAGGTGACATGAGTATTTCTTCCACCATTTCTGGAAGCAATATTTTGAAGACGTATAGATTTGTATTGGGGCTACAAAAAGGTGCACCCTGTGTCTATGAATACAGAGGAAATGCATGAATAGACCATACTGTGAATAAATAATAAAACTGGTTTCAACTTGAAATAATAGATTGAAATAAATTTGAAAACATATAAGAAATATTATATTAATATACAATCATTCATTCCAAACCATTATACATCTAATGGAAATATGAGGATTTTGGTTTATCATGAAAAGTGTGTGAGTTTTGCTTCAAATTGTTTATGGAAATCGAAAATAATTTGTTTGGAAAGAAGTCTCATGAAAAGACCAGTCAAGAAACCTGGAGGAATACATGTGTTCTGAAGCAGGAAGCGATTGAAAGTGAAACAAATGCCTATAAATTTGAGAAATTGTTGATGAAATATATGTCCTATGATGTCCATAAACTTAAGAAAGAGTAATGTACCAGTGTGGAATAAAAATGAACGTCAAAATACACATCATGTCCAATAGAATTCTACATGCTTTGATGTTAAACTGGTTAAGTTACTGTAGAAATATTAGGATTTGAAGGCACCAATCACTGTAGTTAGTTTTCAGTACTAGGAAACAAATGTGTATTTCAGGTGGATGAATATTTCTGAGAATAAACTTGTGAAAATTTTATTATAAATCCACATACATGAACATGAATAAATTTTGGGACTCTAACTCTAAATAAGACAAATATATTTCATATTTTGAAAAATATGGAGACTATATATATATATGTATATATACACACACACACACACAACACACACACACACAGACTTTAAAATGTAGTGATATATATGCCAATCGAAATTCATCATGAAATATATATCATCCACAAATGCAAAAATATATATTTTACAGAATATGGATTTATGTATTATTTTGTTCAACTAGGAAACTCACCCATAGGTTGAATATTCATTTCCAAAGCGTTTAGGAGGAGTGATCTCTTCTCACAATTTGTATTTGCTGAGGAAGCCACCTCACAAAAATATAGGTGTGATACCAGGTAGCTTTCGGTATGTGCATATAAAAATACATATGTTGAATAGGCTACAGAGAAAGGGAGACCGTAATACACATATTTTTAACTTTAAAAACACATGAAGAACTATTTAATTAAAAATTGACTAGATTTATAACACATAAACTTTATCATGCAAAAGGCAAGTCCAAATATACATCATGCCTCCTTTGAACTGCTTGTATTTATATTCTGTTTGTGTTATTTTTCTCCATCATATTAGGATTAGTAGTCAGAGTCAAGTAGTGTATGGGATAGTGTCAGGGATTCTGTATTTTGAATTGAAAATTGGAAATTGTATCCAATGTGTGTGCAAATATGTGCAACCCAAAACTTCCCACTCTGATCCAGAACAATGCCTTGACATTACCTTCGCTCCAAGTAAGACACAATTAGAGGAGAAGAGTTAGAAAATTTGTGAATACATGTCTGGAATGGAAAATGCTCAAGAGTTCACAAACTTCGAGATGGTAGAGGAGTTTCCAAAACAAGGGACATGGTAAACACAACACCAACATGGAGCTCTTCTGGCCTAAAGATTGTTTGAGAAACTGCATGTGAGATTGGGCACTTGAAATATAAGTTGTTGTCAGAAGTTTCAGCTTTCTTTCTAGTGAGACCATCAAAGATGGGTCTGCATCTATGTGACCTGGACGACATATTTTCTTATTTTCCAATGAACATGGGGCAGCAGTGCTGAATTCTCTCTTTGTAGGTAAACTGTGGCCACTGGGGGCTTAGTGTCTCCCCGTGTCGCTGTGAAGCCATTTGGTCATCCTCCACTTTTCGTGGTGTTTCTTGCTGCTGCACAGTGAGTTTGATATTTGCTTCACAAAATACAAAGAGTTCAACTGGGACACAGTGCTGCAGGGAGGTCTGTCACTTGTGGTGGGTTAGAGTCTGCAGGAGAATGCACCATCCAGGCTTCTATCACTCATTGCTTGCTACATTGCCCCCTTTTCCATTGCAACCTAATTCTTAACATTGCAATGAAACCTCTCTATATAACAAGGTGCCTTTACATAAATGGGTCTGCTGGCTGCTGCAAGTCAATCACATGCTATTTGGAAGCCAATGGCAGATCCACATGGCCCCACCACAGATGTTTTGTCACACACCTGCCCACAGCTTCTCAAGGTGCACTACTCAGAAGGTTCCAACTTACTGGCATCTCTGTTCTATGCCACTTTCATGAAACCCAGTAAACCAAGGCCCAGTCTGGTACACTCATGATGAGCATCAGGAGATCTAAATGTTCTCCAGTGCCACCTGCTCATGGGAATTTAAAAAATTTCATCGTATTTATCTAGCCATTTTTCAAAGATGAATTTGGAGCCACAGTGGGTTTCAATTCATTCATGAACCATTAAATGTTATGGAAGCTCATTTCAATGAAAGATCTGGAGAAGTCTCACAGGCAAGGCTTCCCAAAGAGTGGCCTAAAGGTCACATGAGGCCAGGCCCATTGAGGTCTACAATGTGAGGTCCATGGGTGTTTTGACTCTCAAATATGCCTGCCAAGTCTTTCAGAATAAAATCAGGTTATATCCTGGCTGACATTCTCAGTGCTTTGTGGAAAGCCACCCTGGGATTAGATCTCAGTTTCCAAGGGCAACTCTAATGCGTGGCCTCCTAAAATCCCAACACAATTCATGTCAATACTTCTCTGAGGTCAGTTCCAGAACTCAGTCTCTAAGGTGAATCAAACCCGAGTTAAAGCCCAGGTGGACCCAGTCTTATCTTCCAACAGCCAAATAAATGACCACAATTAAATCCAAAACACTCCCACATTGCCCTCATTTTCTTCCTTATAGACACTCATCATTACTTCTGGCTGGAGGTTTCCATGAGGGGTAAAGCACAAGACAGAGTCTGAAATAATCTTCCTTGCCCTCATTTGCCTAATGTCAGTGTGACCTGGACACCCTTCCTGTAAACAAGGAGTGATTTAATAGGCCTGCCACTAATACTGCTCTGCTTCTCCAATTTGAGGCCTACTGACTGTCATGTATAGATTCTTTATTTGATTTGGATTTATTAGAAAACCCAAGCACCTATGGGCTAGCCTCTGCAGGGCTTTGAAGAACTCGATTAATTCAAAGGATCCCCAAATTCACTTGTTGGAGGTCAGGAACCTAACAGAGAAAGGCAATAAACTTCAACTACAATGACTGATTTTTTAGACATTTTGGTTTTGGATGAACACATGGGATCTTTCTTAAGATCCATTAGGCGCTGAATATCTAAGACACAGCCTCACACATGGCCAAGAGGCTGATTCACACACATATCTCTCAAAGCATTTTAGCAAACAGCCACAGGTGATGCCCATTCATTTCCATTTGAAAACTGTTTTCTTCAGGATTCACAAAGGGGTGGCCTGAGGCAAAGACCTTCCTGACATTCAGGGCAACAGAGGAATAGGGAAGCAAAAGGCCCAAAGCAGGTTTTCTCCACTGAGACTTTCCTTGTCACACTGATATCTGAGTTTTCTGAGATGCTCCCTTTCCTTTCAGCTATAGAATACATGGCCATGTCACAGAGGTTGGAGGTGGTACATAACTTGGACAAAAAACCATGAGCCTACTCTGGAGAGTGGCCAGATTCAGAAAGAAAACAGGAACTTAGGAAGATAGTACGTGTTGCCCATTGATAAGGTAAGTCACAGTCCATTAATAAATTAGGCAGGATAAATGCTGGAATTCTTTCTACTAGACAGGACACATCCATAGATGAATTCTCTTTTCTAATGAATACAACCACGGACACAGAGAGTTAGACAGACATAGAAACACTCGCATTGTCAAAGGAATTACTAGACACAGTCCACTCCAAACCCAACAAACTGCCTTTCTTACTTATTCTCAGAACATGAGAAAAAACCACAAACTCACTCCCACACCCACAAAGACACCTCCTTCCCCCAAGTAATTCTGTGACTATCCTGAGTGTCGTCTGACTGGTAGGCCATACTATGTACCCCCAAATGGACTGTCCTGTCTCAGATATGGTCTCCCTGGCCAAATCTGTGACGTTGTCAGCAGCCAGAAGTGGTAAAGTACCTTTTTCTCAGGAAGGGCGCCTCTACAAAGCTCTCCTGGCATTTGGCCATCCTCACATCAGTAGGTTCCAGGAAACACTGAGTCTGTCCTTGGTAAATCCAAACAAGTGACCTCACTGGGACTGGGACTGGGACTGGCTCTGGTTGCCTGGCTTCTGCATCCCAAGTTCAGAGAGTTCCATCACCAAGGAAGAGAGGTGAGATCACTTACTTCAGGTAGTGAATGAGGACACTGCCTTGGCAATCACTTTGTCCTAACAGGTGCTTCCAAGGGTCCCATGAGATAGAGGCTGCCCCTACTTCCTGTCATACTTTCACAAGTTAGAATGGTGAATCAACCATAGGCACCCAGGAACAGCTCTCCACACAGGCCTGGTTTGGTCCATTTTCTCTACATTGAGAACAGAGAGGCTCATTCAGATACAACCCTTCATCCTGACCAGGTTGTTTGCAATGGAAGATGAGTTTTGCTCTTTAAGGTCCTTCATAGCTGCCTATATCTTCTCCAGGGATCACATCTGCATGGACCTTTGAGTTTTTCAGCATATGGAATATCCCCTACATTCCTGTATTGTAAGACCAACACTGTCCCTGGTCTTTTGTTAAGTGAGATTGTGGGAATAGTGTATGTTTAGGGTTTAATAACATGTTTGATTTGGGTTAGGAATCATTCTGCTGGATGAATAATGGTTTTGGGAACCTGTGATATTTATTAAAACATAGACATAAAATATAAGTATGAAAACAGAAATCTAGGTAAGATTTGAAGCTCAGAAGGGCATTGAGCTGTTGATTGTGATACTTAGCTTTGAATTATGTTCCGGATATATGTCTCAGATAAATTGATAATCAATGGCATAGGACCTTGTACCTTGGATGATTGAATGGAAAAGAGAACTTCCACTCAAACAGGGAAACTCAGTAAGATTAGGAAGATAGTCAGTAGCTTTCAGAAGAAGAGTGAGTACAGGATTTGGACCAAAAATTTTTTATCAATAGGGTTTCGCTTAGAGAGTGAAAGTAAATATCATCACATGTGAAGAGTCACTCACATGGTGAACTGGGGAAAATATTTAGGAAAGCAGACATCAATGGAGACATTAGGACATCAGGCAAAGAATAAAGTGAATGATAGGATTAGACATTATTAACTGCATTTAGGTTGAATATATAATTTAAGGAAGAAACAAATACGTAGTCACCAATAGGATTGATATTTGAGGCTATTAGGCAACCTGGACCTGGATGTTTTTAGGAATCCATGTTCAGTTTCCATTTAGGCTTTGGTACAATCATAAGTGTGACTTTTGCTTTTTGTGTCCAGAATATTACTGTGATACAATGTATATGTAGATAAGGTGATCTGAGTATTTCTTCCACCATTTCTGGGAGCAATATTATGAAGACGTATAAATTAGTATTCGGGGTACAAACAGGTGTACTCTTTGTCTTTGAATATGGAGAATATGCATGTATAGACCATACTGTGAATAAATAATATAACTGGTTCCAACTTCAAATAATGGATTGAATTGAAATGTGAAAATATACAGGAAATCTTATATTGATATACAACCATTCATTCCAACCCGTTTTACATCTAATGGTAATATGAGGATTATGGTTTATCATGAAGAGTGTGTGAGTTTTGCTTCAAATTGATTATGGAAATTGAAAATAATTTGTTTGGAAAAAAGTCTCATAAAAAGACCAGTCAAGAAACCTGGAGAAATACATGTGTTCTGAAGCAGGAAGTGACTGAAAGTGAAACAAATGCCTATAAATTTGCGAACTTGTAGATGAAATATATATCCTATGATGTGCATTAACTGAAGGAATAGTAATGTACCAGTGTTGAGTAAAAATGAACGTCAAAATAAACATCATGTCCCATAGGAATGTTCTTGCATTGATGTTAAACTGAGTCAGTTAATGTAGAAATATTAAAATTTGAATGCACCATTCACTGAAATTAGTTTTCAGTCCTAAGAAACAAATATGTATTTCAGGTGGATGAATATTTCTGAGAATAATCTTGTGAAAATTTGATTATAATTCCACATACATGAACATGAATGAATTTTGGGACTGTACATAAGACACATCTATTTCATATTTTGAAATATATGGAGAGTGTGTATATATATATATATATACCCAAGAGTGTGTATACACACACACACACACACACACACACACACACAACAGACATTAAAATGTAGCAATACATATGCCAATTGAAATTCTTCATCATCCACAGATCCAAAAATCTTCATTTTACTGAGCGTGGATTTATGTGTAATATTGTTCAACTAGGAAGCTCACCCATAGCTTAAATTTTCAGTTCCAACAGCATTTAGGAGGAGTAATCTCTTCTCATAATTTGTATCTGCCAAGTCAGCAACCTCACAAAAATGTACGTGTGATACCAGGTAGGATTCTATATGTGCATATAAAAATACATGTGCTGAATATGCTACAGAGAAAGGGAGACAGGAATTCACATATTTGTCAACTTTAAAAACACATTGAGAGAGGGAGGGGCAGATCTGCCAATCGCTTCTTCAAGGTAGGCGGACCTGCGACCCACCAGCTGAACAGGACCAGTGGCCCGCCACCATGGAAGACACATCGCCCTGTTTGGGGGAGGGGCAATGCCGCCGTGCCTGCAAGGTAGGCAGACCTGTGACCCACAGCAGGACAGGCCCAGAAATCTGCAGACTCCCTCCGCGCCTGCAAGGTAGGTAGACCTGCTACCACCGACAGACCAGGCCTATGGCCCGCCAGCATGGTAGACACATCGTCCCAGTTGGGGGAGGGGCGGAGCAGCCACAGGCGCCTGCAAGGTAGACAGACCTGCAAGGGACAGACAAAACAGACCCAGTGGCCCGCAGATGGTCAAAGCTGCCGCCCACGCCTGCAAAGTAGCCCGACTTGTGACCCACTGGCAGAACAGGCCCAGTGCCTGCAGAGGGGCAGAGCTGCTGCTCGCACCTTCAAGGTAGGCAGACCAGCTACCGACTGACAGAAGAGGCCCAGCAGCCTGCTGGTGTGGTAGGCACATTGTCCCAATTGTAGGAGGGGCAGAGCCACCACCCGTGCCTGCGAGGGAGACTTTGAAACTATACAAGAGCAATATAAATATATAGGGGAAAAATTCAATAACACAACAGTTTCACCAAGCAGAAAGAAATATGAACAGTATGAAAAGACAAGGAAAGAAAGGACCATAAGCAATGCAGGTAAAGTCAACGTTAGAAGAGGTAATATCTGCAGCAGATGGAATGTCAGATAAAGAACTCAGGATATACATGCTTCAGATGATCTGGAGTCTCAAGAAAGAAATTAGACAGCAAAATCAGACAATGAAAGAACACCTTGATAATGAATTACATAAAAAAAAAATCCAAGAAGCATAAGATCAACTATACAGGGAGATAAAGATGATAAAATCAAACAAACAGAAATCCTAGGAATGCAGGAATCAATAAACCAACTTAAAAACTCAATTGAGAATACTACCAGCAGAGTAGAACACTTAGAAGATAGAACATCAGACAATGAAGACAAATTATTTCAACTTGAAAAGAACACAGACAGCTCAGCAAGACTTTTAAGAAACCATGAGCAGAACATCCAAGAAATATGGGATAACATAAAAAGACCAAACTTAAGAGTCATTGGGATACAGGAAGGTATAGAGGTTCAAACAAAAGGAATGAGCAATATATTCAATGAAATAAAGAAGAAAACTTCCCAGACTTGCAGAATGAGACAGAATCGCAAATCCTAGAAGCTTACAGGATGCCAAATGTGCAAAATCATAAGAGATCCACACCTAGACATATTATAATGAAGATGCCCAACATACAGAATAAGGAGAGAATTTTAAAGGTACAAGATAAAGGAAGCAGATTATATTTAGTGGTAAACCAATCAGGATAGCAGCTGATCTTACAACACAGATTCTGAAAGCTAGAAGATCCTGCAATAATATTTTTCAAACACTGAAAGAAAATGGGTTCCATCCAAGAATTGTGTATCCAGCGAAATTAAGCTTCAGGATAGAAGATGAAATTAAAACTTTCCACGATAAACAAAAGTTAAAAGAATTTGCAGCTAGAAAACGATTTCTTAAAAACATCCTTGGCAAAATATTACAGGAAGAGGAAATGGAAAATAGCAATGAAAACCAACAGTGGGAGGTAGGACAGTAAAGGGGGGGAAATAATCAAGGAGGAAAACAAACCATTTTTTGTAACATAAATATACAAATATGGCTGGAAGAACAACCCATATCTCAATAATAACCCTAAATGTTAATGGCTTAAACTCACCAATTAAGAGACACAGGCTAGTAGAATGGATCATAAAACAAGACCCAACAATATGCTGCCTACTGGAGACGCATTTGTTAGGAAAAGATATACATAGACTGAAGGTGAAAAGTTGGGAAAAATCATATCACTCATATGGACTCCGGAAACAAGCAGAAGTGTCCATACTCATATCAAATAAAATAGATTTCAAGCCAAAGTTAATCAAAAGGGATAAAGAGGGACACTACATACTGCTCAAGGAAACCATACATCAACAAGACATAACAATCATAAATATATATGCCCCAAACATTGGTGCAGCTATGTTCATCAAACAAATTCTTCTCAAGTTCAAGATTCTAATAGACCACCATACAATACTCATGGGAGACTCAAACACACCTCTCTCACTACTGGACTGATATTCCAAACAAAAGTTGAATAATGAAACTATATAACTCAATGACACAATTAATAACCCAGACTTATGATATATATAGAATATACCACCCAACATCAACAGTTACACTTTTTTCTCAGCAGCACATGGATACGTCTCAAAAAATAAATCATATATTATGTCACAGAGCTACTCTTAGACAATATAAAGGAGTAGATATAATACCAGGCATCTTATCTGATCATAATGAAATGAAACTGAAAATCAACCATAAAAGAAAGAAGGAAAAATCATGTATCACATGGAGAATGAAAAATAGGTTACTGAATGATCAATGGGTTATAGAAGACACCAAGGAGGAAATTAAAAAATTCTTAGAGATAAATGAAAACACAGACATAACATATCAGAATCTATGGGACACATTGAAAGCAGTTCTATGAACAAAATTCATTGCTTGGATTTCATTCCTTAAAAAAAGGAAAAAAAAAAAAAAACGACAAATAAATGATCTCATACCTCATCTCAGAATCCTAGAAAAAGAAGAGCAAAACAACAGCAAAAGAAGTAGAAGCCAAGAAATAATTAAAATAAGAGCTGAAATTAATGAAATCGAAACAAAGAAACAATTGAAAAAATTGACAAAACTAAAAGATGGTTCTTTGAAAAAATAAATAAAATCGACCGACCCTTAGCCAAGCTAACAAAGAAAAGAAGAGGGAGAACTCAGTATCACAACAGATAGTTCAGAAATACAGAAGATAATCCGAAATTATTTTGAATTCTTATTCTTCAATAAAATAGAAGATAGTGAAGGCATCGATAAATTTCTCAAGTCATATAATCTGCCCAGATTGAGTCAGGAGGATATAGGCAACCTAAACAGACCCATAACAATTGAGGAAATAGAATAAACCATAAAAAGACTACCAACTAAGAAAAGCCCAGGACTGGATGGGTATAGAGCAGAGTTTTACAAAACCTTTAAAGAGGAACTAATACCAATACTTTTCAAGCTATTTCAGGTAAAATGCAAAAATCCTCAATAAAATTGTGGCGAATCGGATACAAAAACATATTAAAAAAATTGTGCACCATTATCAAGTAGAATTCATCCCTGGGATGCAAGGCTGGTTCAATATACAGACATCAATAAATGTTATTCATCACATCAAAAGACTTAAAAATAAGAACCATTTGATCATCTCGATAGATGCAGAAAAAGCCTTCGACAATGTACAGCATCCCTTTATGTTCAAAACTCTGGAAAAACTAGGGATAACAGGAACATACCTCAATAATGTAAAAGCAATCTATGCTAAGCCTCAGGCTAGCATCATTCTGAATGGAGAAAAATTGAAGTCATTCCCTCTAAAATCTGGAAAAAGATCGGGATGCCCTCTCTCACTACTTCTGTTCAACATAGTTTTCGAAACCCTGGCCAGAGCATTTAGAGAGATTAAAGAAATCAAAGGCATAAAAATAGGAAAAGAAGAACGTAAATTATCACTATTTGAAGATGACATGATTCTATACTTAGCAGAGCAAAAAGGTATACAAAGAAACTATTAGAGCTAATAAATGAATTCACCAAAGTGGCAGGATATAAAATCAATACGCATAAATCAAAGGCATTCCTGTATATCAGCAACAAATCCTCTGAAATAGAAATGAGGACAACCACTCCATTCAAAATATCCACACACACACACAAAAAAAAAAAAATACTTGGGAATCAACCTAACAAAAGAGGTGAAAGACTTATAAAATGAAAACTACAGAACCCTAAAGAGAGAAATAGAAGAAGATCTTAGAATATGGAAAAATATACTATGTTCATGGATAGGCAGAACTAACATCATCAAAATGGCAATATAACCAAAATTCTCCATACGTTAAATGAAATGCCAATCGGGTCTAAAAGCATGCAATGGAGGAAGGATAGCATCTTCAACAAATGGTTCTGGGAAAACTGGAAATTCATATGCAACAAAATGAAACTGAATCCATTTTTCTCGTCATGCACAAAAGTTAACTCAAAATGGATCAAGTAGCTTGATATCAAATCAGAGACACTGCATCTGATACAAGAAAAAGTTGGCTATGATCTACATACTGTGGGGTTGGGCTCCAAATTCCTCAATAGGACACCCATAGCACACGAGTTAATACCTAGAATCAACAAATGGTACTTACTCAAACCAAAAAGTTTTTTCTCATCAAAAGAAAAAATAAGAGAGGTAAATAAGTAGTCTACATCCTGGGAACAAATCTTTACTCCTCACACTTCAGATAGAGCCCTAAAGAACTCAAAAAATTAAACAATAAGAAAATGAATAACCCAATCAACAAATGGTCCAAGGACCTGAACAGACACTTCTCAGATGAGGACATACAATCAATCAATAAGTACATGAAAAAATGCTCACCATCTCTTGCAGTCAGAGAAATGGAAATCAAACCCACCCTAAGATACCATCTCACTCCAGTATGATTGGGAGCCATTATGAAGTCAAACAACAAGTGCTGGCGACGATGTGGGGAAAAGGGTACACCTGTACATTGCTGGTGGGACTGCAAATTGGTGCAGCCAATTTGGAAAGAAGTATGGAGATTTCTTGGAAGCTAGGAATGGAACCACCATTTGACCCAGCTATTCCCCTTCTCAGTCTATTCCCTAAGACCTAAAAAGTGCATGCTGCAGGGACACTGCTACATTGATGTTCATAGCAGCACAATTCAAAATAGCAAGAGTGTGGAACCAACCTAGATGCCCTTCAATAGACGAATGGAAAAAAAATGTGGCATTTATACACAATGGAGTAATACTCTGCATTAAAAAATGTCAAAATCATAGAATTTGCCAGGAAATAGATGGCATTAGAACAGATAATGCTAAGTGAAGCTAGCCAATCCCTAAAAAAACAAATGCCAATAGTTTTCTTTGATATAAGGAGAGTAACTAAGAACAGAGTTGGGAGGAAGAGCATGCGAAGAAGATTAACATTAAACAGGGGTGACAGGTGGAAGAGAAACGGAAAGAGAAGGGAAATTGCATGGAAATGGAAGGAGACCCTCATGGTTATACAAAATTACATACAAGAGGAAGTGAGGGGAAAGGGGGAAAAAAAACCAAGGGGGAGAAATGAATTACAGTAGATGGGGTAGAGAGAAAAGATGGGAGGGGAGGGGATGGAGGATAGTAGAGGATAGGAAAGACAGCAGACTACAACAGACACTACTATTGCAATACGTAAAACAGTGGATGTGTAACAGATGTGATGCTGAAACCTGTATACGGGGTAAAAATGGGAGTTCATAACCCACTTGAATCAAAGTGTGAAATATGATATGTCAAGCAATAGGTAAAGTTTTGAACAACCCACAATAAAAATTAAAGGAAAAAAACACATAGAGAACTATTTCAATGAAAAATGGACTAGATATATAACACTTACCCTTTATCATGCAAAAGGCAAGTCCAACTATACACCATGCCTTCTCTGAACGGCTTGTATTTCTATTCTGTTTGTGTTATTATTCTCCATCATAGTAGGATTAGTAGTCAGAGTCTAGTAGGGTATGGGTTAGTGTCAGGGATTCAGTATTTTGAATGGAAAAAAGGAAAATGAATCCAATGTGCATGCAAATATGGGCTACACAATAAATTTCCCACTCTCATCCAGAACAATGGCTTCACATTACCTTCGCCCCAAATATGACACAATTAGAGGAGAAGAGTTGGAAAATCTGTGAATATATATCTGGAATGGAAAATTCAAAGGAGTTCACAACCTTGGATGTGGTAGAGGAGTTTCCAAATGCAAGGGACAAGGTAAACACTCCACAAACTTGGAGCTCTTCTGGCCTAAAGACTTCTTGAGAAACTGCCTCTGAGGTTGGGAACTCAAAATATATGTTGTTGTCAGGAGCTTTAGCTTTCTTTCTAGTGAGACCATCAGAGCTGGGTCTACATCTATGTGACCTGGAGGACGTGGTTTCTTATTTTCCAATGAACACTAGGCTACAGTACTGAATTCTCTCTTTGTAAGTAAACTGTGACCACTGGGGTCTAAGAGTCTCCCCGTGTGGACTGTGAAGGCATTTGGTCATTCTTCACTTTTCGTGGTGTTTCTTGCTGCTGCACTGGGAGTTTGGTATTTTCTACATGAAATACAAGGAGTTGAACTGGGACACAGTGCTGAAGGAAGTTCTGTCACGTGTAGTGGGTCATGGTCTGCAGGAGAATGCACCAACCAGGCTTCTAGCCCACATAGATTGTCCCCTTGTCCATAGCAACCTGATTCTGAACATTGCCCTAAAAATTCTCCATATACCAATATGCCTTTACATATAAGAGTTTCCTGGCTGCACCACGTCAGTCACATGCCATTTGGAAGCAATGGCAGATCCACATGGCCCCACCACGGATGTTTTATCACAAACCTGCACACCACAGCTTGCGCCTACAATTGAGGTGTATCCAACTTACTGGCATCTCTGTTCTACACCATTTTAATGAAACTCAGTCAATTAAGGCACTTTCCGGTACACTCATGATCAGCAACAGGGCATACAAAGGTTCTCCAGTGCCACCTGGTCAGAGGAATTTCAAAAATTTCATGGTATTTATCTAGCCATTTTTCAAGGTGGAAGTTGGAGGCACTGTGGGATTCAATTCATTTAGGAACCATTAAATTGTGAAGAAGCTCATTTCAATGAAATCTCTGTAGGACACTCACAGGCAAGTCTTCCCAAAGAGTCGCCAAAAGGTCACATGAAGCCAGGCCCATTGAGGTCTACAGTGTGAGGTCTATGTGTGTTTTGACTATGGCTGCCAAGTCTTTCAGAATAAAATCTTGTGATATCCTGGGTGAGATTCCCAGTGCTCTGTGGAAAGCCACCCTGGGCCTAGGTCTCAGTTTCCAAGGGCGAGTCTCATGTGTGGCCTCCTAAAAACTCAACACAATTCATGCCAATACTTCTCTGTGTTCAGTTCGATAACTCAGTCTCTAAAGGGAATCACACCAGATTTCAAGTCCTGGTTGACCTACTCATCTCTTCCAACCCCAACACAAATGACCAAAATTAAACCAAAACATTCCCACATGACCCTCATCTTATTGTATATAGACACTCATCTTAACCTCTGGCTGGAAGTTTCCATGAAGGACACAGCCCAAGACAGTGTCCAAAATAGGCGTCCTTGCCCCTTATTTTCCTAATGTCAGGGTGGCCTGGACACCCTTCCTGTAACCCAGGAGTGATCAAATAGGCCTGCCGTAATACTGCTCTGCTTCTCCAATTTGAGGCCTACTGACAGTGGGGTTTAGAATCTTTATGTGAATTGGAGTCATAAGAAAACACAAGCACCTCTGGGCTAGCATGTGCAGGGCTTTGAAGAAATAATTTGACCCAAAGTATCCCTATTCTCACTTGATGGAGGTCAGGAACCTTACAGTGGAAGGCAAGAGACTTTATGCTCAATTACTCCTCTTTTGGGCATTTTGGTTTTGGATTCACACATGGGATCTTTCTTTATATCGATCAGGTGCTAAGTATCTAAGCCACAGCCTCACACAGGGCCAAGAGGCTGATTCAGACACACCCCTTTCTAAAGCAATTAGGCAAAGAGCCACAGGTGAGGCCCATTCATTTCCATTTGAAAAATGTTTTCTTCCGGCTTCAGGAAGGTGTGGCCTGAGGCAAAGAAATTCCTGACATACAGGGGAATAGAACAAAAGGTAAGCAAAAGGCCCAAAGCACGGGTTTTTCCACTGAGACTTTACTGGTCACACTGATATCTGAGTTTTCTTAGTTGCTCGCCATTCCCTTCAGCTATCCAGTACATGGCCATGTCACAGAGCTTGAAGGTGGTACTTCTCTTGGACACAAAACCATGAGCCTATTCTGGAGAGTGGCCAGAATTCAAAAATAAAACCAGAACTTAGGAAAATAGCAGGTGTTGCCCATCGATAAGGGAAGCCGCAGTGCATTCATATATTCGGCTGGATGAATGCTGGGAAGCTTTCTACCAGACAGGACACATCCATTCATGCATTCTCTTTTCTAATGTCTACAACCACGGAAACAATGGGATACACAGACATAGAAACACTTGCTTTATCAAATCACTTATTAGAAACAGTTCACTCCAAACCAAACAAACTGCCATTCCTACCTATTCTGAGAACATGAGACAAAAGCACAAACACACACCCACACCCACAAAGCACCATCTTCCCCCAAGTAGGTCTCTGACTATCCGGAGTGTCCTCTGACTATTGGGCCAAACTATGTTCCCCCGAAATTGCCTGTCCTGTTTCAGATCTGGTTTCCTTGGCCAACTCTGTAAAGTTGTCAGGAGGCAGCGGTGATCCACTACCTGCTTTCTCAGGAAAGGCCACTCTTCAGAGCTTTCCTGGCTTTTGGCAATCCTCATATCAGTAGGTACCAACAAAGACTGATTCTGTCCTTGGTAAATCCAAAGAAGTGAGACCACTGCTACTGGGACTGGAATGGGATTTGGGTGCCTGGATTCCTTGATCCCAAATTCAAAGAGTTCTATCACCAAGGATGTGAGGTGAGGTCTGAGGTCACTTCCTTCAGGAACTGAAAGAGCTCACACCCTTTGCAACCACTTTGTCCTAACAGTTGCTTCCAAGGGTCCCCTGGAATGAAGGCTGCCCCTACTTCCTGTGACAGTTTCACAAGTTTGAATGGTATATTAACCATAGGCAACTGGGAACAGCTCTCCACACAGCCTGGTTTGGTCCTTCTTCTCTACATTAAGGAGAGAGAGGCTGATTCAGACATATCCCTTCATCCTGACCAGGTTGTTTGCAAGAGAAGATGACTTTTGCTCACTCAGTTCCTTCATAGCTGCCTACAGCTTCTCCAGGGATCATTTTTGCATGTACCTTTGAGTTTCTTAGCAATAGGAAGTTCC
The DNA here is from genome assembly GCF_048772815.1 of Callospermophilus lateralis. NCBI lineage: Eukaryota > Metazoa > Chordata > Mammalia > Rodentia > Sciuridae > Callospermophilus > Callospermophilus lateralis. The sequence continues at coordinate 142,638 of NW_027512769.1, forward strand.
CCTACATTCCTGTATTGTAAGACCTACTCTGTCCCTGCTCTTCTGTAAAGTTATATTGAGGGAACAGTGTATGGTTAGGGTTAATAACAGGTTCAATTTGCATTAGGAATCATTCTGCTGGATGAATAATGGTATTGGAAACCTGCGATATTTACAAGAATATATAGGTGAAACATAAGTATGAAAACAGAAATCTATTTAAGATTTGAAGCCCAGAAGAGCATTGGGACCTTGATTGTGATACTGAGCTTTGATTTATTTTCTGCACAGATGTCTCACATACATCAATATACAATGGCAAAGGTCCGTGTATTTTGGATGATTGATTGTCAAAGAGAACTTCCAGTCAAAAAGAGATAATCGGTAGGATTAGGAAGATAGTCGGTAGTTTTAGAAAGGAGAGTGAGCATGGGATTTGGACCAAAAGTTCTTTAGATATAGGGTTTCGGGTATAGAGTGAATGTAAATGTCACCACATGTGAAGAGTCAGTCACAGTGATGAACTGGGGAAAATATGTAGGAAAGCAGATATCAATAGAGACATTAGGAAATCTGGCAAAGTGTAGTCGGTAGTGGAAGGTTAATAAAATAGGTACTTATCACTTCCTGTTTTCTGTATGCTTAATAAAACACTGTTGAAATCTTGAGAACTGTTTGCTAATCTTGTTCCCAGAATGTGCTGTCCTCAACTGCCAAACTGCAGAAAGTACTTCCTCACCCGGTTGCCCACAAACAGCTCACTCGCCCGGACCCATCAATAAACATCCTGCCCTGCCCTCTCCAAGGACAGTATATAAGCTCTGCTTAAGCTGTTCTCAGGGCTCTCTGCTCTATTCAAGTGAACTCTGAGCCCCAGCATGCTGGACCCATAATAAACCCTTTGCTTTTGCATGAGACAGTCTCTTGGTGGTTTCTTCCCCGGACGCTCGCCCGACCTTTACATATGGTGGTTCCACCGAGATCCAGCAGCGGCAGATGAGAGACCCCAACGGGCTCCTCTCGGGGTATGTAAGGCACCTCTTTCTGGTTTCAGCTTTCAGGTTAGGGCTTGGCAAAATGGCTGTTGATGAAGAGTGTGAGCTCTCTCCGACGATGGCTGACAGACATGTCAGAGCCACAGGCCACGTCACTGGGGGACTCCCCAGAGAACTCGGGAAATCGAGGAACAATAGTCTCCTCGACTCAGTGATATTTTGTTTCAGATTTGGTATTGCCAGCCCATCGGGTTTTGCCGGCTACTCAGTCCTGGTCTGAGTTTTGGACGTCCATTGCCTGTCTTTATTGTATTGTCTTGTCTGTGTCATGTGTCGTTGCTTTTACTGATTGTTTATCTTTCATAATTGGATAGAGCACTTCAATGCCTCTTTCCCTGACCCTTGATCATTGCACCAAAGTCCGCTTAAGGGCTCAGAATCTTTCTTTTTCAGTAAAACGCTGGACCTGGCAGACTCTCTGTGCCTCAGAATGGTCCACCTTTTGATTCAGATGGCCCCTAGAAGGATCTTTCTACTTCCCACTAATTTAAAAAGTCAGAGATATTGACTTTCAGCCAGTGCCACATAGACATCAGGATCAAGAGACATATATCTTAACTTTGCCGGACCTCTGCAATTCTCCTCCTCCATGTGTGAAGCTTTTCCTTGCCCCTGCCCCGCTCCTACTCCTTCCCTCATGCTCTCTCAAACCATCTACTCCTCCTCGTCCTTCAACCTCTGTTCTCCCTGAGTCACAAGATTTGACTCTACTGGACTCTTGTCCTACTACTTATTCCCTGCCCTCGTCCCCCAACCCCCAACACTCTCGAAGTAATTCCCCTGCTGCTGACTCAGCCTGTCCGCCATTGGAGGAAGCTAAGCGAGCCCAGGACACTCCAAATAACTCCCCTGCGGCAAACACAGCCCCTCCTCCCCTGGAGGATTCTGGCCCGGCTAAAGGAATTTGCTGGCGTTGAATGATTGAAATCCCTGGAACTCCCGTGATGCTCCCTCTCCATTTCTAAGGAACAATGATTGATGACAACCATGGGGAAAAAATGCAGGCCTACCAGTTTTTACCTTTCTCCTCTTCAGACCTAAATAACTGGAAAAATAACAATCCCCCTTTTACCGAGGACCCCACCTGGGTCTCAGGTGTGGTTGAGTCATTGATGTTTTCACACCAGCCTACTTGGGATGACTGCCAACAACTCCTAGGGACTCTCTTAATGACAGAGGAACAAAAGAGAATCTTCCTGGATTCTAGAAAAAAAATATTCTCGGACCAGATGGGTGACCGACAAAACTTCCCAATATATGCAAAGCCGCCTTTCCCTTGCACAGAACCAACTGGGACCCCAAAACCTGTGAAGGTAATGAGCATCCTTCCTCTTATTGCCGGGCTCTAATAGTGGGTATCTTAGTGGCCGCTAGGCGAAGAACTATTTTGGCCAAGGTAAGAGAGATTATTCAAGGGACTGATGAATTTCCCTCCATGTTCCTACAGAGAATTATGGAGGCATATAGGAGATTTACTCCTTTTGATCCCCAGGCAGAGAATCAAAAGGCATCTGTCATGGTGGCCTTTATTGGGCAAGCAGTTCTGGATATTAAAAGACAGTTACAATGCTTAGATGGATTACAAGATATGACTTTGAGAGGTTTAGTCAGAGAAGCCAAGAAGGTATACTATGAGAGAGAAACTGAGGAAGAGTATGGAGCAAAGGGAGGATAAAAGAAACAAAAGACAGACTAAGGCATTGACTAAGGTCCTGGTCACAACAACAAATAGACCAGAAATTAAGAAACATGGAGACAGGAAGGGACACCGGGGACCACACTAGAGGCCACCCCTGGCCTCAATTCAATGTGCCTACTCTAAAAAAAAAGGACACTGGGCTAAAGAGTGCCCTAGAAAGAGACAGCCAGGCCAGCTGGACATTCTGACTCTGTAGGATTACTAAGAAAGTCGGGGCTCAGATCCTCTCCTCGAGCTCAGGTTAACTTTTGAAATGGAGGGTACCCCAGTATACATTGAAGTGGATACAGGGGCAATATATTCTGCCTTTAAGGCCCCATTGGAACCACTATCAAATAAAAGGTCTCTAATTCAAGGGGCTAATGGCAGTAAATATCGGGCTTGGACAACTAAGAGGACCATGGACCAGGGGAAAGGAAAAATCCATCACTCCTTCCTAGTAATCCCAGAATGCACGGCCCCATTGATTGGCAGAGATCTGCTCACAAAGCTCTGGGCCAAAATAACTTTTAACCCTGAAGGCCCCCAAGTGGAATTTCTAAATCCTTCAGTAAAATCTCCTATTATCACGGCTCTAACTATGTCAGTAGAAAATGTACATCAAATCACTCACCTTGGTTCAAAGAAACTGCATTCATTTTTGAAGGATCAAAAACAGAGTTTTCCACTAACCGACTAACAGTGAAAGGAAACAACTGAATGGATAATAAAAGCCTGTTGGGTCCATCAATTGGTTAATTCTTACCCTTCCAAGCTTCCTGCAGGAAAGCACCTACGAGGAACCAGACCAGGACAGTTCTGGGAAGTGGACTTTACTGAAATTAAGCCAGCAAGGAATGGACTTAAATATCTCCTAGTCTTTGTAGATACATTTTCAGGATGGATTGAAGCCTTCCCCCCCAAAAAAAAAGAAAAGAAAAAAAATGAAACAGCGCAAATGGTGGTCAAGAAGATCCTGGAAAATATTTTTCCAAGGTACGGCCTGCCTAAAGTAATAGGGTCTGATAATGGACCGGCGTTAGTGGCCCAGGTAACTCAGAGGTTAGCAAGGACCCTGGGGATTAATTGGAAGTTACATTGTGTTTACAGACCCCCGAGTTCAGGACACGTAGAAAAAATGAATAGAACCATTAAAGAGACCATAACGAAATTAAGCTTAGAGACCGGCATAAAAGATTGGACTATGCTCCTGATTTATGTACTTTTTCATGCAAGAAATACTCAATCTATTTCTTTGTGTAACCTCACACCCTGTGAAATTCTCTGTGGTGTCCCTCCTCCAGTAAGGGTCCTACCCCAACTCTAAGACCTAACGATTCCTTCCACACCCCCTTGCTTAACAGACTTAAAGCTCTTGAAAGAACTCATAGATACCTGTGAAAACAGATGGCCACTGCCTACCAACCTGGGGATGAGGGGACTCTTCAGCGATATCAAGTAGAGACTTCATCTATGTAAGACGACATCTGGTGTCATCCCTGGAACTCCGCTGAAAAGGACCAAACCAGGTGCTACTTATAACACCTACAGGGTAAAGGTAGTCAAAATCACTTCCTGGATCCCTACCTCTCATCTCAAGCCTGTGCCCTGTCCAGACTCTGTCTGGAAACTGTAAAAGATTGGAAACCCTTTCAAATTGTGGATTCGCTGTGTGGATAAGGCTATAGACTCTCTCCTTGACCACCAGTAGTCCTAACCCTCATAAGCCTGTTCAGCAGCGATGGCTGATCACAAATCCTACTGGAAAGGAAGTATGGTCTATCTTGCATACAGCCCGCTTAGGGACCTGGTGGCCATCTCTCCAGCCAGACATTTGTCAGCTGCATATAAGTCTTCCCTATTGGGATATCCCTAATGAAGAGGATCCCACTAAAATTCCATTAAATTCCTTCCATACCATAGATAATGGAAACAAACATTATTGATGTAGGGACACGCGAGCCAGATGCTGGTTGGCTAGCCTAAATTACTATGTTTGCCCAGTGTACTATCAAAGCCACAAACAGTCAAGGCTGTGTGCTGGGAAGGCCGACATCTTCTGTAAGTCATGGGGATGTGAGCATACAGGGACTGCCACATGGAACCCAAACTCCTCATCAAATTCTGTACACAGCATTGGCCATATTACCAATTAGACAACCAAAACTGATGGCCCCCAGAGGGGTCTCTAGATCCTCAAATTCTGTGTGACCTTTTTAACTTCTGCAAGTGCTCAAAAGGGTGAAAGGAGAATCCTCTATGTGGAGGCCTTTTCTCTCCTTTGCTCACATCGTGAACTATGCTTCTCCAATACATGCTCACCCTCAGCCTTCTGCTCTAGACTCTCTGTTGTCACTCCCACTTCATCAACTTGATTTCTCCCCTCCAATTACTATATTAAAAACCCAAACCTCCATCGTTTCTCAGACCATTGCCCCCTTGCTGAGGTAGCAGGTACTGAGGTAACCCTCCACTCACTCACTCCTCTCTTCTCCTGTCAGTGCCCACACTGGGTCCCACCAGGTCCTCTTACCAGCTAACCCAAAGCTCAAACCAGCTGAGAAGAGCCCTCAGACACCTATCCAAGATGTAATAAAAATGGCCTTTAAAGTTGCTTTGTCATCACTGAAAACAGGTTACTAAGAATTTAAAGTCTCTTACAGGCTTTTTGGGATACTCACTCCCATCCCCCTCTGTTCTACCCGTTCTACTACTCATGTTTTTGGTGCTAGGAAGATCTCAAAACCCTTTTCCATTATTCTTTTACATCTCTCCTTCCTCATTCTCAGATCCAAAGAGCTGCACTCAGCCCTGCATTCCCCGTCTTCCCCCTCTGTACCAGGCCCACAGGAAAGTCTTAACTGACCTTATCCAGAAGTTTTCACCATGGCTAACTTTAGGACTTTCAGCAAAAGAGTCCCTATAAAAGAGTTCAGTGTAGATAAACTTCCTCTTTTCGTATTGCCCTGGTCTACCTGGCAACTGGCTGAAAAAAAATCAGCACTCCTGAGCTAGACACACCCTTACTAGTTTTTCACAACATATGTGATCAAGGCCTCTGGCCTTGAGCTGGGGCTTCATAGAGATGGCTACATTTCTAAGATGGATAAGTTACAAACTGGGCTCCATGGAAACAGCTGGCAGGGGGGAAAAAAGGGAAAAAAAAGCTCTCCCCCATCCAGGTATCGTTGAAAATTTAACTTGCCCAGAACTGAGGAAAAATCAGAAACAAAAACTGCTCTTTGTGAACTTCTGCAGACTGTGAACTTCAGAGGCCCTTCCCTTACATGTTGGGTACAAAATTCTGAAACTACCTAAACTTGGGTTTCAGGGGATTAATTGATTACAACAGAAGCAATGCCCTCTGAATCTGGTTGCAACCAAATATGACTGTTTCCTTGTCTTTGGTGATATCTTAGGTGCCTTGCTTTGTCCGTCCCTACAACAATATAATTCTATATACTTAAACGTTGTTTATGTTTTTATGAAATGGTCAACAGAAGTGATTAATTGTGTAATGGTGCAGATGTTTCCCAGAGTGCTCTATTATGATGCAGGTTCATTTGAAGATCAAATAGAGGGGCATACAACCCGGTTCAGTTGGGAACATATAACTCTCACCTTAGCCATTCTATTATGAATAGGAGTTGCTGCCCGGGTTCGCACAGGAACCACTGCCCTGGTCCATGGGACACAACAAATGACCCAATTAGAAGCAGCAATAGATCAAAACTTAAAGATATTAGAAAATTCCATCACAGCTTTGCAGGAATCTTTTACCTCTCTCTTTGAAGTTGTTTTACAGAAAAGTCGAGGGTTGGACCTCCATTTCATGAGAGAAGAGAGCCTTTGTGCTGCATTGAGGAAAGAATGTTTTTTTTTTTTTTATGTCGACCATACTGGAATTGTAACAAACTCTATTAGTAAATTAAAAAGATGCCTTGAAGAGCATCAAAGAAGAGCATCAAAGAGAGATAGAGACCCAAAATTGGTGGTTTGAGTCTTGGTTTACACAGTCCCCCTGGTTAACTACATTTTAATCAACCCTGGCCGGTCCAATAATAATCCTCATTTTATTGCTTACTATAAAACCCTGTTTCTCAACCATGTAATTTCTTTTCTCCAAGCTCAAATTGGACAAGTTAAACTTATGTTAATACCCCACTAGCATACATAAAATGTGACACCCCCCCAACAATCACTTTTATGATTAAAAGTAGATAGAAGAAGAAGTGGGGAATGAAATGTTAATAAAATATGTACTTGTCACTTCCTGTTTTTCTGTACGCTTAACAAAACACTGTTGAAATGTTGAGAAATGTTTCCTAATCTTGTTCCCAGAATGTGCTGTCCCCAACTGCCAAACTGCAGAATGTACTCCCTCACCCGTTTACACACAAACCGCTTACTCGCCCTGACCCATCAATAAACTTCCCTCCCTGCCCTCTCCAAGAAAATTATGTAAGCTCTGCTTAAGATGTTCTCAGGGCTCTCTGCTCTATTCAAGTGAGCTCTGAGCCCCAGCATGCTGGACCCCAAATAAACCCTTTATGTTGCATGAGATAGTCTCTTGGTGGTCTCATCCTCTGACACTCGCCCTACATTTACTTGGATGATTGAATGTAGATGAGAACATCCATTCAAAAGTGATAGTCGGTAAAATTAGGAAGATAGTCAGTAGGTTTAGGAAGAAGAGTGAGTATAAAATTTGGAACAAAAGTTCTTTAGCAATAGAGTTTCGGTTACAGAGTGAATGTAAATGTCAACACAAGTGAAGAGTCAGTCACAATGATGAATTGGAGAAAATATGTTGGAAAGCAGATATCAATACAGACATTACAAAATCAGGCAAAGTATAAAGTCAGTGATAGGATTAGACATTTTCAACAGGGTTGAGTTTGAATATATAATCTTAGGAAGAAACGAATATGTAGTCATCAATAGGATTGATATTTGAGAGCATTAGGCAAATTGGACATTGATGATTTTAGTAATCCATGTTCACTTTCCATTTAGGCTTTGGTACAAATATAAGTTTGACCTTTGAATTTTGTGTCCAGAATATTACTGTGATAAAATGTATATATAGATCGGGTGACATAAGTATTTCTTCCACCATTTTTGGGAGCAATATTTTAAAGACTTATAAATTAGTATTTGGGGTACAAACAGGTGTACCCTGTGTCTATGAATATAGAGATAATGCATGAATAGACCAACTGTGAATAAGTAATATAACTGGTTCCACTTTAAATGGTGGATTGAATTGATATATGAAAATATGAAAAATCTTATATTGATATACAATCATTCATTCCAACAAGTTATACATCAATGTTAATATTAGGGTTATGGTTTATCATGAAGGGTGTGTGAGTTTTGCTTCAATGTGATTATGAAAATCGAAAATAATGTGTTTGGAAAAAAGAATCTTGAGAAGACCAGTTAAGAAATATGGAAGAATACATGTGTTCTAAAGTAGGAAGTGATGGAAAGTGAAAAAATGCCTATAATTTTGTGATCTTTTTGATGAAATATATATCCTATGATGTGCATAAACTGAAGAAATAGTAATGTACCAGTGTTGAATTAAAATGAACATCAAAATACACATCATGTTCCAAATGAATCTTCTTGCATTGAGGTTAAACTGGGTCAGTTACTCTAGATATATTAGGATTTGTATGCAACATTCACTGAAGTTAGTTTTCAGTACAAAAAACAAAAAAGTATTTCAGGTGGATGAATATTTCTGAGAATAATATTTAGAAAAGATGATCATAAATCCACATACATGAATATGAATGAATTAAGGGAGTGTATATTAAGATACAAATATTTCATATTTTGAAAAATCTGGAGAATGTGTGTATGTATATATATACACATATATATACATACAGACAAACACTTTAAAAACTACCAATATATATGATATTCGAAATTCATCATGAAATATATATCATTCACAGATCTAAAATATTCATTTTACTGAACATGGATTTATGTATAATGTTGTAAAACTAGGAAGCTCACCCATTGGTTATATTTTCTGTTCCAACGGCGTTTAGGAGGAGTGATCTTCTCTCACAATTTGTATCTGCCAAGTCGTTCACCTCACAAGAATGTAGGTGTGGTGTGGTACCAGGTAGAATTCTATATGTGTTTATTGCTGTTGCATTGGGAGTTTAGTAATTGCTTCATGGAATCCAAGGAGTTCAACTGGGACACAGTGCTAGAGCGAGTTCTGTCAGGAGTGGTGGGTCAGGGTATGCAGAAGAATGCACCAACCAGGCTTCTATCCCACATAGCTTGCCCCCTTAAACATAGCAACCAGATTGTAAACATTGCCCTGAAACCTCACCATATAACAAGATGCCTTTGCATAAGAGGGTCTGATGACTGCACCATGTCAGTCACAAGCCATTTGGAAGCCAATGGCAGATCCACATGGCCCCACCACAGATGTTTTTCACACACCTGCCAACCACTACTCTAGGACAACTACTCAGCAGGCTCCAACTTATTTTCATGAAACCCAATCAATCAAGGCACTGTCTGGTACACTCATGATCAGCAACAGAATATCCAATGGCTCTCCAGTGCCACCTGGTCATGGGAAATTGAAAATTTTCATGGTATTTATCTAGCCATTTTTCAAGGATGAAGTTGGATGCACTGTGGGTTTCAATTTATTCAGGAACCATTAAATGTTGAGGAAGCTTATTTCAATGAAAGTTCTGGAGAATTCTCACAGGCAAGGCTTCCCAAAGAGTGGCCAAAAGGTCACATGGAGCCAGGGCCATTGAGGTCTAAAATGTGATGTCATTGTCTGTTTTGACTCTCAACAATGGCTTCCAAGTATTTCAGAATAAAATCATGTGATATCCTGGTTGAGATCAGAGTGCCCTGTGGAAAGCTACCCTGGGCCTTGATCTCAGTTTCCAAGGATGACTCTCATGCTTGGCCTCCTCAAATCCCAACACAATTCATGGCAATACTTCTCTGAGGTGAGTTCCAGAACTCAGTCTCTAAGGGGAATCACACCAGAGTTCATGCCCAGGTGGACCCAGTCATCTCTTCCAACTGCCACACAAATGACCACAATAAAACCGAAATTCTCCCACATGGCCCTCATCTTCTTCCATATTGACACTCATCATAACCTCTGGCTGGAGGTGTCCATGAGGGACGCAGCCCAAGACAGTGTGCAAAATAAGCTGCGTTGCTCCTCATTTGCCTAAATTCGGGGTGACCTGGACACCCTTCCTTTGTACCAGGAGTAATCAAAAAGGCCTGCCCGTAATACTGCACCACTTTTCCCATTTGAGGCCTATTGAGGGTCGGTTAAAGATACTTTATGTGAATTGGAGTGATGAGAAAACCTAAGCACCTACGGGATAGCCTCTGAAGGGCTTTGATGAACTCATCTGACCCAAATGATCCCTATTCTCACTTGATGGAATTCAGGAACCTTACAGAGGAAGGCAAGAGACTTCATCCACAATGACAGCTCTTTTTGCCATTTTTGATTTGGATGCACACATGGGATCTTTCTTTAGATCCATCGGGTGCTGAGAATCTAAGTCAAAGAATCACATTGGGCCAAGAGGCTGATTCAGACACAACTCTTTCCAAATCAATTAACGAAAGAGCAAAAGGTGAAGCCTATTTATTTCCATTTGAAAACTATTTTGTTCAGGATTCACAAAGGGGTGGCGTGAGACAAAGACTTCCTGACTCTCAGGGCAACAGAACAATAGGTAAGCAAATGGCAAAAAGCAGGGTTTCTCCACTGAGACTTTCCTGGTCAACTGATATCTGAGTTTTCTCAGATGCTCGTCATTTCCTTCAGCTATCCAGAACATTGCCTTGTCACAGAGCTTGGAGGTTGTACTAACTTAGACACAAAACCATGAGCCTATTCTGGAGAGTGTCCAGAATTCTGGAAGAAAACAGCAATTTAGGAACGTAGCAGGTATTGCCCATTAATAAGGCAATCCACAGTCCATTCATAAAATGGGCAGGATGAATGCTGGGAAGCTTTCTACTAGACAGACATATCCATTGATGCATTCTCTTTTCTAATGTCTACAACCACGGACACAGTGTGATACACAGACCCAGAAACACTTGCCCTGTCAAACGACTTACTAGAAACAGTCCACTTCAAATCAAACAAACTGCCTTTCCTACCAATTCTCAGAACATGAGACAAAACCACAAACCCACACCCACACCGACAATGACACTTTCTCCCCCAAATAGGTATGAGACTATCCGGAGTATCCTCCGACTGGTGGGCCATACTATGTTCCCCCAAAATGTCCTGTCCTGTCTCAGATCTGGTCTCCTTGGCCAACTCTGTGAAGTTGTCAGGAACCAGGAGTGAGCCGCTACCTGCTTTTCCAGGAAAGCCCGTCTTCCGAGCTTCCCAGGCATTTGGCCTCCTCACCTTAGGAGGAACCAAGAAAGACTGATTCTGTCCTTGGTAAATCCAAACAAGTAAGACCACTGGGACTGGGACTGGGACTGGATCTGGGTGCCTGGCGTCCTGGATTCCATGTTCAGAGAGTTCAATCAATAAGGAAGTGAGTGAGGTCACTTTATTCAGGAACTGAATGAGATCACTGCCTCGGCAACCACTTTGTCCTAAGAGTTTCTTCCAACGGTCCCATGAGATGGAGGCTGCCCCCTACTTCCTGTGACACTTTCACAAGTTAGAATGGTATATCAACCATAGGGAACCAGGAACAGCTCTCCACACAGTCTTGGTTTGGTCCATATTCTCTACATTAAGATGAGAGAGGCTGATTCAGAAACATCCCTTCATCCTGACCAGGTTGTTTGCGATGGAAGATGACTTTTGCTCTCTCAGGTCCTTCATACCTGCCTACATCTTCTCCAGGGATCATTTCTGCATGGCGCTTTGAGGTTCTCAGCAGGATGGAAGATCCACTACATTCTTGTATTGTAAGATCAACACTGTCCCTGCTCTTCTGTAAACATGTTATTAACACAAACAGTGTATGGTTAGTGTTAATAACATGTTCCATTTGGGTTAGGAATTATTCTGCTGCATGAATAATGGTATTGGAAACTTGTGATTATTTTAAGAATTTAGAGATGAAATATATGTATGAAAAAAGAAATCTAAGTAAGATTTGAAGCCCAGAAGGGCATTGGGCCCTTGATTGTGATACTTAGCGTTGAATTACATTCTGCACCAATGTCTCAGATAAATCCATATACAATAGCATAAGACCTTGTTACTTGAATGATTGAAAGTAGAAGAGAACATCCAGTCAAAAAGGGATACTCGGTAGGATTAAGAAGATAGTTAGTATGTTTAGGAAGAAGAGTGAGTATAGGATTTGGAACAAATGTTCTTTAGCAATAGGTCATTTATTAGGGTGTGAATGTAAATGTCAGCACATGTGAAGAGTCAGTCACAATGATGAACTGGGGAAAATATGTAGGAAAGCAGATAGCAATAGAGACATTATGAAATCAGGCAAAGTATAAAGTGAGGGATAGGATTAGACATTTTCAATTGGGTTGAGTTTGAATATATAATTTTAAGAAGAAACACATATGTAGTCACCAATAGGATTGACATTTGAGAGCATTAGGGAACCTGGACATGGATGTTTTTAGTAATCCATGTTTTCTTTCCATTTGGGCTTTTATACAATCATAAGTGTGACCTTTGCATTTTGTGTCCAGAATATTTCTGTGATTAAATGTATATGAAGATCAGGTGACATGAGTCCACTTCCACCATTTCAGGGAGCAATATTTTGAAGACGTATAAATTAGTATTGGGGGTACAAAGAGGTGTACACTGTGTCTGTGAATATAGAGATAATGCATGAATAGACCATAGTGTGAATAAATAATATAACTGGTTCCACTTTAAATAATGGATAGAATTGATATCTGAAAAGATATAAGAAATCTTAGATTGACATACAATCATTCATTCAAACCAGTTATACATCTAATGGTAATATCAGAGTGATAATTAATATGAATGGTATGTGAGTTTTGCTTCAAAAGTGATTATGGAAATCAAAATTAATGTGTTTGGTATGAAATCTCATGAAAAGACCAGTCAAGAAACTTAGAGGAATACATGTGTTCTGAAGCAGGAAGTGATTGAAAGTGAAACAAATGCCTATAAATTTTTGAACTTGTGGATGAAATGATATATCCTATGATGTCCATAAACTGAAAAAATAATAATGTACCAATATTGAATAAAAATGAACTTCAAAATACACATCATGTCCCGTAGGATTCTACTTGCATTGATGTTTAACTGATTCAGTTACTGTAAAAATATTAGGATTTGTAAGCTCCATTCACTGAAGTTAGTTTTCAGTACTGGGAAATAAATATGTATTTCAGGCAGATGAATATTTCTGAGAATTTTCTTGTGAAAAGTTGATTATAAACCACATATAGAAACATGAGTGAATTTAGGGAGTGTATAATAAGAAATATATATTTCATATTTTGAAAAATCTGGACAGTATATATATATATATATATATATATATATATATATATATATATATATATATATAGATAGATAGACACACACAGACATTATAATGTAGCAATATATATGCTAATCAAAATTCACCGTGTAATACATATCATCCACATATCCAAAAATATTCATTTTACTGAACATTGATTTATATATAAAGTTGTTCATCTAGGAAATTCACCAATAGGTTTAATTTTCAGTTCCATCATGATTTAGGGGGATTGATATCAAAATATGTATCTTTCAAAATCAGCGAGCTTACAAAAATGTACTTGTGATACCAGGTAGGATTCTAAATATGCATAAAAAATACATGTGATGAATAGGCTACAGAGAATGGGAGACAGAAATTTACATATGAGTTAACTTGAAAAACTCATGGAGAACTATTACAATGAAAAGTTGACTGGATTTATAACACATACCCTTGATAAAGCAGAAGGGAAGTCCAAGTATACACCATGCCTCCTATGAACGGCCTGTATTTCTATTCTGTTAGGTTTCTTGTTCTCCATCATATTAGGATTAGTAGTCAGAGTCTAGTAGGTTATGGGTTAATGTCAGGGATTCAGTATTTCAAATGGAAAATATGAAAATGAATCTAATGTGTATGCAAATATGTGCTACAAAAAAATCATCCCACTCTCATCCAGAACAATGCCTTGGCATAACCTTCACCCCAATTAAGACACAATTAGTGGAGAAGAGTTAGAAAATCTGTGAATACATATGTGGAAATGAAAATGCTCAGGAGTTCACAGCGTTGGAGGCAGTAGAGGAATTTCCAAAAGTATGGGATAGGGTAAATACTCCACAAATATGGAGTTCTGCTGGCCTAATGACTCTTTGAGAAACTGCCTTTGAGGTTGGGCCCTTGTAATATATGTTGTTGTCAAGAGCTTCAGCTTCCTTTGTAGTGAGACAATCAAAGCTGGATCTGCATATATGTGACCTGAAGGACATGGTTTCTTATTTTCTAGTGAACATGAGGCAGCAGTTCTGAATTCCCTCATTGTAGGTAAACTGTGGCCACTGAGAGCTAAGTGTCTCCTCGTGTGGACTGAGAAGCCATTTGGTCATCCTCCACTTTTCCTGGTGATTCTTACTGCTGCACTGGGAGTTTGGTATTGGCTTCAGTAAATACCATGAGTTCAACGGGGACACAGTGCTGGAGGGAGTACTCTCATGTGTGTTGGGTCAGGGTGTGCAGGAGAACGCCCCAACCAGGCTTCTATTCAACAAAGCTTGCCTCCTTGTCTGTAGCATCCCAATTCTGAACATTGCCCTAAAACCTCTCAATGTAACAAGATGCCTTTACATATAAGGGTCTGCTGGCTGCACCATGTCAGTCACAAGGCATTTGGAAGCCAATGGCAGATCCATGTGGCCCCATCACAGATGTTTTATCATACACCTGCAAACCACTGCTCTAGGCCCACTACTAAGCAGGTTCCAACGTACTGGCATCTTTGTTCTACACCATTTTCATGAAACCCAGTAAATCAAGGCACTGTCTGGTACACTCATGATCAGCAACAGAACATCCAATGGTTCTCCAGTGCCACCTGCTCTTGGGAATTTCAAATATTCCATGGTATTTATCTAGTCATTTTTAAAGGATGAAGTTGGTGTCACTGTGGATTTCAATTCATTCAGGAACCATTAAATGGTGAGGAAGCTCATTTCAATGAAAGCTCAGGAGAACTCTCACAGGCAAGTCTTCCCAAAGAGTGGCCAAAATGTCAAATGAAGCCTGGCCCATTGAGGTCTACAATGTGAGTTCCATGTGTTATTTGACTCTCAAGTATGGCTGCCAAGTCTTTCAGAATGAAATCATGTGATATCCTAGCTGAGATTCCCAGTGCTCTGTGGAAAGCCATCCTGGGCCTAAATCTCAGTCTCCAAGGGCAACTCTCATGCGTGGCCTTCTAAAATCCCAACAGATTTCATGGTAATACTTCTCTGAGTTGAGTTCCAAAACTCAGTCTCTAAGGGGAATCACACCATAGTTCAAGCCCAGGTTGATCCAGGAATCTCTTCCTACTGCCACACAACTGACCACAATTAATACCAAAACACTCCCACATGGCCCTCATCTTCTTTTATATAGACACTCATCATAACCTCTGGGTTGAGGTTTCCATGAGGGGTGCATACCAAGACAGTGTCCAAAATAATCTCCCTTGCCTCTAATTTGCCTAAAGTCAGGGTGGCCTGGAAACCATTCCTGTTAACCAGGAATGATCAAATAGGCCTGCCATTAATACTGATCTACTTCTCCAAATAATCACACTGGGCCAAGGGGCTGATTCAGACACATCTCTTTACAAAGCAATAAAACAAAGAGCCACAGGTGATGCCTATTCATTTCCATTTGAAAACTCTTTTCTTCAGGATTCACAAAGGGGTGGCCTAAGGCAAAGACCTTCTAGATATTCACAGCACCAGAACCATAGGTAAGCAAAATTCCCAAAGCAGGGTTTCTCCACATAGACTTTACTGGTCACACTGATATCTGAGTTTCCTGAGATGCTCCCATTTCCTTCAGCTCTCCAGTACATGGCCATGTCACAGAGCTTGGAGGTGGTACGTATCTTGGACAGAAAACCATGAGCCTATTTCGGAGAGTGGCCATAATTCAGGAATAAAACAGGAAATTAGGAAGATAGTAATTGCTACCCATCCATAAAGAAAGCTGCAGTCCAATCATAAATTGGGCAGTATGAATTCTGGGAAGCATTATACTAGACAGGACACATTCATTGATGCATTATGTTTTCTAATGTCTACAACTACAAACACAGTGGGATACATAGACATAGAAACACTTGCCTTGTCAAACGACTTACTAGAAACAGTCCACTTCAAATCAAACAAACTGCCTTTCCTACCAATTCTCAGAAAATGAGACCAAACAACAAACTCACACCCACCACAACATAGGACTTTCTTCCCCCAAGTAGATCTTCGACTCTCCGGAATTTCCTCTGATTGTTGTACCATACTATGTTCCCCCAAAATGCCCTGTACTGTCTCAGATCTGGACTCCTTGGCCAACTCTTTGAAGTTGTCAGAAGCCAGCTTTGAGCCACTACCTTATTTCTCAGGAAAGGCCACTCTCCAAAGCTCTCCTGGCATTTGGCCATTCTCAAATCAGTAGGTACCAAGAAAGATTGATTCTGTCCTTGGTAAAACCAAACAAGTGAGCCCAGTGGGACTGGGTCTGGGACTGGTTCTGTGTGTCTGGCTTCTGGGATTCCAAGTTCAGAGTGTTCCAAGACCAAGGAAGTGAGATAGGTCACTTCCGTTCGGAACTGAATGAGGTCACTGGTTTGGCAACCACTTTGTCCTAACAGTTCCTTCAAAGGGTCCCATGAGATGGAGGCTGCCCCTACTTTCTGTGACACTTTCACAACTTAGAACGGTATATCAACCATAGGCACCCGGGAACAACTCTCACACAGACCTGGTTTGGTCCATCTTCTCTACATTAAAAAGAGAGAGGCTGATTCACACACATCCCTTCATCCTAACCAGGTTGTTTGCCTTACAAGATGACTTTTGCCCTCTCAGTTCCTTTATAGCTGCCTTCATCTTCCCCAGGGATAATTTCTGCATGGACCTTTGAGGTTCTCAGCGGGTGGAAGATCCCCTATATTCCTCTATATTAAGACCAACTCTGTCCCTGTTCTTCTATAAAGTTAGATTGAGGGAACAATGTATGGTTAGGGTTAATAACATGTTCGATTTGAGTTAGGAAACATTCTGCTGGATGAAAAATGGTATTGGGAACCTGGGATATTTATAACAATATAGATGTGAAATATAAGTATGAAAACAGAAATCTAGGTAAGATTTTAAGCCCAGAAGGGCATTGGGCCCTTGATTGGAATACTTAGCGTTGAATTTCGTTCGCACAGATGTCTCTGATAAATCAATATACAATGGCATATCATCTTGTACCTTGGATGATTGAATGTAGAAGAGTTCATCCAGTCAAAAAGGGATAGTTGTTAGGATTAGGAAGATAGTCGGTCTGTTTCGGAAGAAGAGTGAGTATTGGATTTGGACCAAAAGTTCAATAGCCCTATTTTTTCGGTTAGAGAGTGAATGTAAATTTCAGCACATGTGGAGAGTCAGTCACAATGATGAACTGGGAAAATTATGTAGGAAATCAGATATCAATACACACATTATGAAATCAGGCAAAGTATAAAGTGAATGATAGGATTAGACATTATCAACAAGGTTGAGTTTCAATATATAATCTTAGGAAGAAACAAATATGTAGTCACCAATATGATTGACATTGGAGAGCATTAGGCAACCTGGACATGGATGTTTTTAGTAATCCAGGATCACTTTCCATCTAGGATTTGCTACAATCAGAAGTGTGACCTTTGCATTTTGTAATCACAATATTACTGTGATAAAATGTATATGTAGATCAGGTGACATGAGTATTTCTTCTAACATTTCTGGGAGCAATATTTTGAAGAGGTATAAATTAGTATTGGGGGTACACAGAGTTGTACCCTGTGTCTATGAATGTAGAAGAAATGAATGAATTGACAATACTGTGAATAAATAATATACTGTTTCCCCTTTAAATCATGGATTGAATTGATATCTGAAAATATATAAGAAATCTTATATTGATATACAATCATTCATTCCAACGAGTTATACATCTAATGGTAATATTAGGGTTATGGTTTATCATGAAGTGTGTGTGAGTTTAGCTTCAAAAGTGATTATGGAAATGGAAAATAATATGTTTGGAAAGAAATCTCATGAAAAGATGAGTCAAGAAATATAGAGGAATTCATATGTTCTGAAGCAGGATTTGATTGTAAGTATAAAAAAAGCCTATAAATTTCCTAACTTGTTGATGAAATATATATCCTATGATGTGCAAAAACTGAAAAAATAGTAATGCACCAGTGTTGAATGAAAATGAACGTCAAAATACACATCATATCCCATAGGAATCTACTTGCATTGATGCTAAACTGGGTCAGTTACTGTAGAAATATTATGATTTGTATGCACTATACAGTGAAGTTAGTTTTCACTACTAGGAAACGAATACGTATTTCAAGTGGATGAATTTTTATGAGAATAATCTTGTGAAATGTTGACTATAAATTTACATATATGAACACAAATGAATTTAGGGAGTGTATAATAAGAAACATATATTTCATATTTTGAAAAATCTTGAGAGTTTATATATATATATATAGATATGTGTGTGCATTTATGTATATATATATGTATATATATATATATATACACACACACACACAGACACTAATCGAAATTCACTATGAAACATATATCATCCACAGATCCAAAAATAATCATTATACTGAACATGGATTTATGTATAATATTGTTCAACTAGGAAGTTCACCCATAGGTTGAATTTTAAGTTCCAACAGCGTTTAGCAGGAGTGATCTATTCCCACAATTTGTATCTCCCAAGACAGCCAAACTCACAAGGATATACGTGTGATACCAGTTATGTTTCTATATTTGCATATAAAAATACATGTGCTGAACAGGCTGCAGAGAAAGGGAGACAGGAATTCACATATTTGTTAACTTTAAAAACACATGGAGATCAATTTCAATTAAAAATTGACAAGATTAATAACACCTACCCTTTATCATGCAAAAAGAAAGTCCAACTATACACCATGCCTTCTCTGAACTGCTTTCATTTCCATTCTGTTTGGTTATTTTTGTCCATCATTTTAGGATAAGTAGTCAGAGTCTATTAGGGTATGGGTTAGTGTCAGGAATTCAGTAATTCGAATGGAAAATAGGAAAATGAATCCAATGTGTATGCAAATATGTGCTACACAAAAATATTCCCACTCTCATCCAGAACATTGCCTTTACATTACCTTTGCCCCAAATAAGACACGATTAGAGAAGAAGAGTTAGGAAATCTGTGAATACATATCTGAAATGGAAAATATTCAGGAGTTCACAATCTTGGATGTGGTAGAGGAGTTTCCAAAAGTAAGGAACAGTGTAAACACTCCACAAACATGGAGCTCATTGGGCCTAAAGACTCTTGAGAAACTGCCTCCGAGGTTGGGCACTTGAAATATATGTTGTTGTCAGGAATTTTAGCATCCTTTCTAGTGAGACCAACAAAGCTGGGTCTGATCTCTGTGACCTGAACGATATGTTTTTTTATTTTCCAATGAACATGAGGAAGCAGTGCTGAATTCTCTCTTTGTAGGTAAACTGTGGCCACTGGGGTCTAAGTGTCTCTCCATGTGGACTGTGAAGCCATTTGATCATCTTCCACTTTTCGAGGTGTTTCTTGCTGCTGCACTGTGAATTTGGTATTTGCTTCAGGAAATACAAGGAGTTCAACAGGTACCAGTGATGGAGGGAGTTCTGTCACGTGTGGTGGGTCAAGGTCTGCAGGAAAATGCACCAACCAGGCTTCTACCCCACATAGCTTGCCCGCTTGTCCATAGCAATCTGATTCTGAACATTGCCCAGAAACCTCTCCATATAACAAGATGCTTTTATATAATAGGGTCTGCTGACTTCACCATGTCAGGCTCAAGCCATTTGGAATCCAAGGGCAGATCTACATGGTACCACCACAGATGTTTTATCACATACTTGCACACCACTGCTCTAGGCCCACTACTCAGCAGTCTCCAACTTACAGGGATCTGTTTTCTACACTGTTTTCATGAAACCAAGTAAATCCAAGCACAGCCTGGTACACTCATGACAAGCAACAAGTCATCCAACGTTTCTCCATTGCCACCTGGTCATTGAAATTTCAAAAAATTCATGGTATGTATTTAGCTATTTTTCAAAGATGAAGTTGAAGGCACTGTGGGTTTCAATTTATTTAGGAAACATTAAATGGTGAGGAAGCTCATTTCAAAGAAATCTCTGGAGAACTCTCACAGGCAAGGCTTCCCAAAGAGTGGCCAATATTTCACATGAATCCAGGCCCATTGAGGTCTAAAATGTGAGGTCTATGTGTGTTTTGACTCTCAATTATGGCTGCCAAGACTTTATGAATAAAATCACGTGAAATCCTGGCTGAGATTCCAAGTGCTCTGTGGAAGCCACCTTGCCCTAGATCTCAGTTTTCAGGATGACTCTCATGTGTTGCCTCCTAAAATCCCAACACAATTCATGGCAATACTTCTCTGAGGACAGTTCCAGAATTCAGTCTCTAATAACACCAGAGTTCAAGCCCAGGTGAATTAAGTCATCTCTTCCAACCGCCACACAAATAACCAGAATTAAAACCAAAACACTCCCACATGGCCCTCAACATTCTCCATATAGACACTTATCATAACCTCTGGCTGGAAATTTCCATGAGGGGCACAGACAGACAGTATCCAAATAAGTTCCCTTGCCCCTCATTTGCTTAAAGTCAGGGTGGCCTGGACACCCTTCCTGAGAACCAAGAGTGATTAAATAGGCCTGCACTTAATACTGCTCTGCATCTCCAATTTGGGGCCTACTTACTTTCAGGTATAGATTCTTTATGTGAATTGGAGTAATGAGAAAAGCCAAGCACCTCTGGGCTAGTCTCTGCAGGGTTTGAAGAACTCATTTGACCCAAAAGATACCTATTCTCACTTGATGGATTTCAGGAACCTAACAGAGGAAAGCAAAAGACTTAATCCACAATGACTGCTCATTTGGCCATCTTGGTTTTGGATGCACACATGGTTTCTTTCGTTAGATCCATCTGGTGCTAAGAATCTAAGCCACAGCCTCACACAGGGTCATGAGGCTGATTCAGACACATCCCTTTCCAAAGCAATCAAGCAAAGAGCCACAGGTGATGCCCATTCATTTGCATTTGAAGACTCTTTTCTTCAGGCTTCACAAAGGGGTGGTCTGAGGCAAAAAGCTTTCTGAAATTCAGGGCAACAGAACAATAGGTAAGCAAATGGCCCAAAGCAGGATTTCTCCACTGAGACTTCCCTGGTCACACTGATATCTGAGTTTTTTTAGATGCTCGCCATTCCCTTTAGCTATCCAGTACATGGCCATGTCACAGAGCTTGGAGGTGGTATATATATTGGACACATAACCATGAGCCTATTCTGGAGAGTGGAGTGAATTCAGGAACAAAATAGAAACTTAGGAAGATAGTAGGTGTTGCCCATTCATAAGGCAAGCCGCAGTCCATTCATAAATTGGCAGGATGAATGTTGGGAAGATTTCTACTAGACAGGAGTCATCCATTGATGCATTCTCTTTTCTGATGTCTAGAACCACGGACACAGTGGGATACACAGACTTAGAAACACTCGCCTTTTCATAAGACTTATTAGAAACAATTCACTTCAAACCAAAAAACCGCCTTTATTACCTATTCTCAGAACATGAGACCAAACCACAAACCAACACCCACATTCACAAAGACACCTTCTTCCCCCAAGTCAGTCTGTGACTATCCAGAGTGTCCTCTGATTAGTGGGCCATACTATGTTACCCCGAAATGGCCTGTCCTGTCTCATATCTGGTCTCCTTGGTCAACACTGTGAAGTTCTCAGGAGCCAGCGGTGATCCACTAACTGCTTTCTCAGGAAAGGCCACTCTTCAGAGCTTTCCTGGCATTTGGGCATCCTCACCTCCGTAGGTACCAAGAAAGACTGACTCTGTCCTTGGTAAATCCGAACAATTGAGACCACTGGGACTGGGACTGGGACTGAGACAGGATTTGGGTGCCTGGCTTCCTGGATCCCAAGTTCAGAGAGTTCCATCACCAAGGATGTTAGGTGAGGTCACTTCCTTCAAGATCTGAATGAGGTCACTGCCTTGGCAACAACTTTATCCTAACAGTTGCTTCAAAGTGTCCCATGAAATGGAGGCTGCCCCTACATCCTGTGACAATTTCAAAAGTTAGAATGGTATATCAACCATAGGCACCCGGGAAGTGCTCTCCACACTGGCCTGGTTTGGTCCTTCTTCTCCATATTAAGAAGAGAGAGGCTGATTTCGACACATCCCTTCATCCTGACCAGGTTGTTTTCAATGGAAGATGACTTTTGCTGTCTCAGTTCCTACATATGTGCCTACAACTTCTCCAGGGTTCATTTTTGCGTGGACCTTTGAGTTTCTCAGCAGTTGGAAGAAACCGTACATTCCTGTATTATAAGACCAACTCTGTCCCTGCTCTTCTGTAAAGTTAGATTGAGGGAAGAGTGTATGGTTAGGGTTAATAACAGTTTCGATTGGGGTTAGGAATCATTCTGCTGGATGAATAATGGTATGGCAAACCTTCGATATTTTCAAGAATATATAGGTGAAATATAAGTATGAAAACAGAAATAAAGGTAATATTTGAATCCCGGAAGGGCATTGGGCCCTTGATTGCAATATTTAGCTTTGATTTATTTTCTGCACAGATGTCTCAGATAAATCAATATACAAACTCATAGGACCTTGTACTTTGGATGATTGATTGTCAAAAAGAACTTCCAGTCAAAAAGGGATAGTCGGGGGGCTGGGGATGTGGCTCAAGTGGTAGCGCGCTCGCCTGGCATGCGTGCGGCCCGAGTTCGATCCTCAGCACCACGTACAAACAAAGATGTTGTGTCTGCCAAGTACTAAAAAAAATAAATGTTAAAAAATTCTCTCTCTCTCTCCCTCTCTCTCTAACTCTTTCTTTAAGAAAAAAAAATAAAAAAAGGATAGTCGGTAGGATTAGGACGATAGTTGGTAAGTTTAGAACGGAGAGTAAGTATAGGATTTGCACCAAAAGTTCTTTAGCTATGGGGTTTCGGGTATAGAGTGAATGTAAATGTCAGTACTTGTGAAGAGTCAGTCACAATGATGAACTGGGGAAAATATGTAGGAAAGCAGATTTCAATAGAGACATTAGGAAATCTGGCAAAGTATATTCGGTAATGAAAATTTAGTAAAATAGGTAAATGTCACTTCCTGTTTTTCTGTATGCTTAACAAAACACTTTTGAAATCTTGAGAACTGTTTGCTAATCTTGTTCCCAGAATGTGCTGTCCCCAACTGCCAACCTGCAGAATGTACTCATTCACCCGGTTGCACGCAAACTGCTCACTCGCCAAGACCAAACAATAAAGTTCCCTCTCTGCCCTCTCCAAGGAAAGTATATAAGCTCTGCTTAAGCTGTTCTCAGGGCTCTCTGCTCTATTCAAGTGAGCTCTGAGCCCCAGCATGCTGAACCCCCAATAAACCCTTTGCTTTTGCATGAGACAGTCTCTTGGTGGTCTCTTCACCCGATGCTCGCCTGACCTTTACATATGGAGGTTCCACTGAGATCCGGCAGCGGCGAACGAGAGACCCCAACAGGCTCCTCTTGGGGTATGTATGGTGCCTCTATCTGGTTTCAGGTTTCAGGTTAGGGCTTCACAAAATGGCTGTCAATGAAGAGTGTGAGCTCTCTCCGACGGTGGCTGACATACGTGTCACAGAGCCACAGGCCACATCCCTGGGGGATGCTCCAGAGTACTCGGGAAATCGAGGAGCAATAGTCTCCTCAACTCAGTGATATTTTGTTTCAGATTCGGTATCGCCAGCCCATCGGGTTGGGCCAGATACTTAGTCCTGGTCTCAGTGTTGGAAGTTCCATTGTCTGTCTTTATTTCCTTGTCTTGTCTGTGTCGTGTGTTGTTGCTTTTACTGTTTGTGTATCTTTCATTATGGGACAGAGCACTTCAATGCCTCTGTCCCTGACCCTTGATCACTGGACCAAAGTACCCTTAAGGGCTCAGAATCTTTCTTTTTCAGTAAAATTCTGGACCTGGCAGACTCTCTGTGCCTCAGAATGGCCCACCTTTGGATTCAGATGGCCCCTAGAAGGATCTTTCTACTTCCCACTAATTTAAAAAGTCAGAGGATATTGTCTTTCATCCAGGGCCACATAGCCATCTGGATCAACAGCCATATATCTTAACTTGGCAGGACCTCTGCAAATCTCCTTCATGGGTGAAGCATTTCCTTGCCCCTACCCCCGCTCCTACTCCTTCCCCCATGATCTCTCAAACCCTCTGCTCCTCCTCCTCCTCCACTCTCTGTTCTCCCTGAGTCACAAGATTTGACTCTACTGGACTCTCGTCCCCCTCCTTATCTCCTGCCCACGTCCCCCAAAGACCAACACCCTCTAAGTGATTCCCCTGCTGCTGACTCAACCTCTCCACCATTGGAGAAAGCTAAGCCAGCCCAGCGCCCTCCAGATAATTTCCCCGCGGCACACACAGCACCTCCTCTTCTGGAGGAAGCTAGCCCGGCTAAAGGTACTCACCAGCGGTGAATAATTGAAAAACCTGGAACTCGAATGATGCTCCCCCTCCATCCCTAGGGGCCAATGATTGACAACGGCCTTGGGGGAAAAATGCAAGCCTACCAGTATTTACCTTTCTTCTCTTCAGACCAATATAACTGGAAAAATAAAAATCCCCCTTTTACCGAGGACCCCAACCGGCTCCTAGGTGTGGTTGAGTCATTCATGTTTTCACACCAGCCTACTTGGGATGACTGCCAACAACACCTAGGGTTGTCTCTTCATGACAGAGAAACAAAAGAGAATCCTCCTGGATGCTAGAGAAAAATATCCTCTGACCAGATGGGTGACCGACAAAACTTCCCAACATATTCAACCCGGCTTTCCCTTGAATCGACGAAACTGGGACCCCAACACCTTTGAAGGTAGG
Source organism: Callospermophilus lateralis (assembly GCF_048772815.1). NCBI lineage: Eukaryota > Metazoa > Chordata > Mammalia > Rodentia > Sciuridae > Callospermophilus > Callospermophilus lateralis. Next base: position 167,607 of record NW_027512769.1, read on the forward strand.
GAGCATCTGTCCACTTATCACTGGGCTCTAATTGTGGGTATCTAAGTGGCCGCTAGGCGACTAACAAATTTTGCCAAGTTAAGAGAGATTATTCAAGGGCCTGATGAATCTCCCTCTATGTTTTTAGAGAGAATTATGGAGGCATATAGGAGATATACTCTTTCGATCCTCAGGCAGAGGATCAAAAGTCATCTGTCAAGATGGCCTTTATGGGCAAGCTGCCCTGGATATTAAGAGAAAGTTATAATGCTTAGATGGATTACAAGATATGACTTTGAGAGATTTAGTCAGAGTAGCTGAGAAGGTATACTATAAGAGAGAAACTGAGGAAGAGTAGGGAGCAAAGGAAGGATAAAAGAAACAAAAGACAGACTAAGGCATTGACTATGGTCCTGGTCACAACAACAAATAGGCCAGAAATAAGAAACATGGAGACAGGAAGGGATACCGGGGCCCACACTAGAGGCCACCCCTGGCCTCAATTTAATGTGCCTACTGTAAAGAAAAAGGACACTGCTTCAAAGAGTGCCATTGAAAGAGACAGCCACTCGAGCCAGCCATTCTGACTCTGGAGGATGACTAAGAATGTTGGGGCTCAGATCCCCTCCGAGAGCTCAGGGTAAATTTTGAAGTGGAGGGGACCCCAGCAAACTTTGAAGTGGATACAGGGGAAACATACTCTGCCCTTATGGCCCCATTGGTCTCTCTATCAAATAAAAGGTCTCTAATTCAAGGGGCTAATGGAAGAAAATATCGGGCTTGGAAAACTAAGAGGACCATGGACCAGGGGAAAGGAAAAATCCATCACTCGTTCTTATTAATCCCAGAATGCCCGGCCCCATTGATGGGCAGAGATCTGCTCACCAAGCTCCGGGCCAAAATAACTTTTAACCCTTAAGGCCCACAAGTGGAATTTCTAAATCCTTCAGTAAAAACTCCTATAGTCACGGCTCTAAATATGTCAGTAGAAAATGTACATCAACTCACTCACCTTGGTTCAAAGAAATTGCATTCATTCCTGAAGGATCAACAACAGAGTTTTTTACTAACTGACTCTAAGCAAAAGGAAATAACTGAATGGGTAACAAAAGCCTGTCAGGTCTGTCATGGATAATGCTTACCCTTCCAAGCTTCCTGCAAAAAAGCACCTACAAGGAACCAGACCAGGACAATTCTGGAAAGTGGACTTTACTAAAATTAAGCCAGCAAGGTTTGAAATTAAATATCGCCTAGTCTTTGTAGATATATTTTGAGGATGGATTGAAGCCTTTTCCAGGAAAAAAGAAAAAAAACGAAACAGCGCAAATGGTCATCAAGAAGATCCTGAAAGATATTTTTACAAGATACGGCCTGCCTAAAGTAATAAGGTCTGATAATGGAATGGCGTTTGTAGCCCAGGTAAGTCAGGGGTTAGGCAAGACCCTGGGGATTAATTAAAAGTTACATTGTGCTTATAGACCACCGAGTTCAGGACAGGTAGAAAGAATGAATAGAACCATTAAAGAGACCATAACGAAATTAAGCTTAGAAACCTGCATAATAGATTGTACTATGCTCCTGCCTTATGCACTATTTCATGGAAGAAATACTCCCTCTGTTTTTTCGTGTAGCCTCACCCCCTATGAAATTGTCCATGGTGCCCCTCCTTCAGTAAGGGACCTAACCCCAACTCTAAGACCTAACGATTCCTTCCACACCCCATTGCTTGACTGAAATAAAGCTCTTGAAAGAACTCAGGGATACCTGTGAAAACAGATGGCCAATGCCTATCAACCTGGGGACGAGTGGACTCTACATCGATATCAAGTAAGAGACTTCGTCTACATAAGTCGACATCAGGTGTTATCCCTGAAACCCCACTGGAAATGACGATACAAGGTGCTACTTATAACACCTACAGCAGTTAAGGTAGACAGAATCACTTCCTGGATCCATACCTCTCATCTCAAGCCTGCGCCCTGCCCAGACTCTGGCTGGAAACTGGAAAAGATTGGTAAAACTTTCAAATTGTGTACTTACCCTGTGTCTAAGGCTATAGACTCTTCCCTTGACCATCAGTAGTCCTAAACCTATTCAACCCGTTCAGCAGCGATGGCTGATCACAAATCCTACTGGTACAGAAGTATGATCTATCTCGCATACAGCCCACTTAGGGACTTGGTGGATATCTATTCACCCAGACATTTGTCAGCTGACTATAGGTCTTTCCTATTGGGATATACCTGATGAAGAGGATCCCACTAAATTTCCATTAAATCCATTCTGCACCATTGATAATGGAAACAATCATTATGGATGTAGGGACACGCGAGCCAGATGCAGGTTGGCTAGCCTAGATTACTATGTTTGCCCGGTGGACTAGGAAAGCCACAAACAGTCACGGTTGTGTGGGGGGAATGCCGACTTCTTCTGTAAGTCTAGGGATGTGATCATACAGGCAGTGCATGATGGAACCCAAACTCCTCATCAAATTCTGTACACAGCATTGGCCCTATTACCAATTAGATCACCCAAACCAATGGCCCCTAGAGGGGTCTCTAGATCCTCAAATTCTGCATGACCTTTTTAACTTCTGAATGTCCTCAAAACGGTGAAAGGAGATTTCCCTATGTGGAGGCCTTTTCCCTCCTTCGCTCACATCCTGAACTATGCTTCTCCAATAGGTCCTCACACTCAGCCTTCTGCTCCAGACTCTCTGCTGTCATTCTCACCTCAGCAACATGATTTCTCCCCTCCAATTACTAGATCAAAAACCCAAACCTCCGCCGGATCTCAGACCATTGCCCCCTTGGTGAGGTAGCAGGTACTGAGGTAACGCTCTACCGAATCACTCCTCTCTTCTCCAGTCAGTGCCCACACCGGGTCCCACTGTTCCTCTTACCAGCTAACCCAAAGCTCAAACCAGCTGAGGAGAACCCTCAGACCCCTATCCAAGATGTAGTGAAAATGGCCTTTAAAGTTTCTTTGTCATTAGTGAAAACAGGTTACTAAGAATTTAAAGTCCCTCACAGGCTTTTAGGGATACTAACTCCTATCTTCTCCTCTGCTCTACCTGTTCTACTGCTCACCTTTTTGTTGCTAGGAAAATCACAAACCCCTTTCCCAGTATTCTTTCACATCTCTGCTACCTCATTCTCAGATCCACGGAGCTGCTCACAGCCACGCCTTCCCCATCTCCCCCCTCTTTTCTAGGCCCACAGAAAAACATTAACTGACCTTCTACAGAAGTCTTCAGCATGGCTGACTTTAGGACTTTCAGCAAAAGAGTCACCATGAAAGACTTCAAAGTAGATAAACTTCCTCTTTTCATGTTGCCCTGTTGTACTTGGTCACTGGCTAAAAATATCAGCACTCCTAAGTTAGACACCTCCTTACTAGTTTTTCACAAAATATGTGAACAAGGCCTTTGGCATTGAGCTGGGGCTTCACATAGATGGCTACATTTCTAAGATAAAGAAGTTACCAACTGGGCTCCATGGTAACAGCTGGAAGGGGGAAAAATAAAGGGAAGAAAAAGTTCTCCTTCACCCAGGTGTCCTTGAAAAGTTAACTTGCCCACAACAGAGGAATAAAACAGAAAAAAATCTGCTTTTTGTGAACTTCTGCAGGCTGTGAACTTCTGCGCCCCTTCCCTTATATGTTGGATACAAAATTCTGAAACTACCTAAACGTGGGTTTCAGGGAATTAATTGATTATAACAGAAGTAATGCCCTCTGAATCCGGTTGCAAATAAAATGGAAAGTTTCCCTGTTTTTGGTAGTATCTTAGGTGCCTTGCCTTGTCCGTCTCTACAACAGTATAATTCTATAGATTTAAACATTGTTTATGTTTTCATGAAATTGTCAAGACGATGTGATTAAATGTGTAAATGTGCAGATGTTTCCCAGAGTGCTTTATCATAATGCAGGTTCATTTGAAGTTCAAATAGGGGGGCATAAAACCCGGTTCCACTGAGAACATATATCCATCACTTTAGCCATCCTATTAGGAATAGGAGTTGCTGCAGGCGTGAGCACAAGAACCACTGCCTTGGTCCATGGGATACAACAAATGACACAATTAGAAGCAGCAATAGACCAAAACTTAAAGATATTAGAATCCTCCATCTTGGCTTTGCAGGAATCTTTAACCTCTCTCTCTGAAGTTGTTTTACAGAAAAGGCGAGGGTTGAACCTCCTCTTCATGAGAGAAGGGGGCCTTTGTTCTGCATTGATGGAGAATGTTGTGTTTTTGCCGACCATACTGGAGTTGTAAAAAAATCTAGAAGTAAATTAAAAAGATGCCTTGAAGAGTGTCAATGAGAGAGAGAGGCCCAAAAAGTGTGGTTTGAGTCTTGGTTCACACAGTCCCCCTGGTTAACTACGCATTTATCAACCCTGGCCAGTTCAATAATAATCCTCATAGTATTGCTAACTATAAAACCCTGTTTGCTCAACCGTGTAATTTCTTTTCTCCAAGCTCAAATTGGACGAGTTAAACTTATGGTAATACCCCACTAGCAAACATAGAATGTGACACCCCGCAATGATCACTTTTATGATTAAAAGTAGCCAGAAGAAGAAGTGGGGAATGAAAGGTTAATAAAATAGGCACTTTTCACTTCATTTTTTCCTGTATGCTTAACAAAACACTGTTGAAATCTTGAGAAATGTTTGATAATCTTGTTCCCAGAATTTGCTGTCCCCAACTGACTAACTGCAGAATGTGCTCCCTCACTGGGTTGCATGCAAACTGACCACTCGCCCTGACCCATCAATAAACTTCCCTCCCTGCCGTCACCAAGAAGAGTGTACAAGCTCTGCTTAAGCTGTTCTAAGGGCTCTCTACTCTATTCAAGTGAGCTCTGAGCATCAGCATGCTGGACCCCCAATAAACCCTGTGCTGTTGCATGAGATAGTCTCTTCGTGGTCTCTTCCTTCGACCTCATCTGACCTTTACTTGGATAATTAAATGTAGAAGAGAACATCCATTCAAAAAGGGATAGTTGGTAGGATTAGGAATATAGTTGGTAGGTTTAGGAAGAAGACTGTGTATAGGATTTGGAACAAAAGTTCCTTAGCAATAGGGTTTCGGTTAGAGAGTGAATGTAAATGTCATCACATGTGAAGAGTCAGTCACAATGATGAACTGGAGAAAATATGTAGGAAATCAGATATCAATACACACATTATGAAATCAGGCAAAGTATAAAGTGAATGATAGGATTAGACATTAACAACAAGGTTGAGTTTCAATGTATAATCTTAGGAAGAAACAAATTTGTAGTCACCAATATGATTGACATTTGAGAGCGTTAGGCAACCTGGACAGGGATGTTTTTAGTAATCCAGGATCACTTTCCATTTAGGATTTGCTATAATCATAAGTTTGACCTTTGCATTTTGTGATCAGAATATTACAGTGATAAAATGTATATGTAGATCTGGTGACATGAGTATTTTTTCTAACATTTCTGGGAGCAATATTTTGAAGACTTATAAATTAGTGTTGGGGGTACACAGAGTTGTACCCTGTGTCTATGAATATAGAAGTAATGCATAAATTGACAATACTGTGAATAAATAATATGACTGTTTCCACTTTAAATCATGGATTGAATTGATATCTGAAAATATATAAGAAATCTTATATATTTATATTGATATACAATCATTCATTCCAACGAGTTATGCATCTAATGGTAATATTAGGGTTATGTTTTATCATGAAGGGTGTGTGAGTTTAGCTTCAAAAGTGATTATGGAAATGGAAAATTATGTGTTTGGAAAGAAGTCTCATGAAAAGACGAGTCAAGAAACATAGAGGAATACATGTGTTCTGAAGCAGGAAGTGATTGTAAATATAAAAAAAAAATCGTATGAATTTCCTAACTTGTGGATGAAATATATATCCTATGATGTGCAAAAACTGAAAAAAAAAATAGTAATGTACCAGTGTTGAATGAAAATGAATGTCAAAATACATATCATGTCCCATAGGAATCTACTTGCATTGATGTTAAACTGGGTCAGTTACTGTAGAAACATTAGGATTTGAAAGGACCATTTACTAAAGTTAGTTTTCAGTACTAGGAATCAAACATATATTTCAGGTGGATGAATATATCTGAGCATAACCTTGTGAACATTTTATTATAAATCCACATTCATGACATGAATGAATTTAGGGAGTGTATATAAGACACATATATTTCATATTTTGAGAAATCAGGAGGGTGTAAAATATATATATATATATATATATATATATATATATATATATATATATATATATATATATATATAACACAGATACATTAAAAAGTAGCAATATATAAATATATATGGGTACCAAAATTTATCATGAAATATATATCATCCACAGATTAAAAAGTATTCATTTTAGTGAACATGGATTTATGTATAATGTTGTTCAACTAGGAACCTCACCCATAGGTGGAATTTTAAGATCCAAAAGCGTTTAGGAGGAGTGATCTCTTCTCACAGTTTGTATCTGCAAAGTCAGCCACCTCACAAAAATGTACTTGTGATACCAGGTAGGATTCTATATGTGCATATAAAAATACATGTGATGAATAGGCTCCAGAGAAATGGAGACAGGAATTCAGAAATAAGTTAACATTAAAAAGAATGGAGAACTATTTCAATTAACAATTCACTATAGTTTTAACACCTACCATTTATCATGCAAATAACAAGTCCAACTATACACCATGCCTCCTCTGAACTGCTTGGGTTTTTATAATGTTTGGGTTACTTTCCTCCATTATATTAGGATTAGTAATCAGAGTCTAGTAGGGTGTGAGTTAGTGTCAGGGATTCAGTATATTGAATGGAAAATAGGAAAATGAATCCAATGTGTATGCAAATATGTGGTACACAAAAATCTTCCCACTCTCATCAAGAACAACACCTAGATATCACCTACGCCCCAAGTAAGACACAATTAGAGGAGAAGAGTTAGAAAATCCATGACTACATATCTGGAATGGAATACGATCAGGAGTTCACAACCTTGGAATTGCTAGAGGAGTTTCCAAAAGTAAGGGACAGGGTAAACACTCCACAAACATGGACCTCTGCCTGCCTAAAGACTTCTTGAGAAACTGTCGCTGAGGTTGGGCACTTAAAACATATGTTGTTGTCAGGAGCTTTAGCTTCCTTTCTAGGGAGACCATCAAAGCTGGGTCTTCATCTCTGTGACCTTGTGGATATGGTTTCTTATTTTCCAATGAACATGAGGCAGCAGTGCTGAATTCTCTCTTTGTAGGTAAACTGTGGCCACGGGGGGCTAAGTGAATCCACATGTTGACTGTGTATCCATTTGGTCATCCTTCACATTTCGTGGTGATTCTTGGTGCTGCACTGGGAATTTGATATTTGCTTCATGGAATACAAGGAGCTCAACTGGAACACAGTGCTGGAGGGAGTTCTGTCATGTGTGGTGGGTCAGGGTCAGCAGGAGAATGCACCAACCAGGTTTCTATCCCACATAGTTTGCCCCCTTGACCATAATAACCTGATTGTGAAGATTTCCCTTAAACCTCTACTTATAAAAAGATGCCTTTACATATAAGGGTCTGCTGAATGCACCATGTCAGCCACAAGCCAATTGGAAGTCAAAGGCAGATCCACAAGGCCCCACGACAGAAGTTTTATCACAAAACTGCACATCTCTGCTGTAGGTCCACTAACCAGCAGGCTTGAACTTACTGGCATCTCTGTTCTACACCATTTTCATGAAACCCAGTCAATCAAGGAACTGCCTGATACACTCATCGTCAGCAACAGTATATCCAAAGGTTCTCCTGTGCAACTTGGTCAAGGGAATTTTAAAAATTTCATGGTATTTATCTAGCCATTATTCAAGCATGAGGTTGAAGGCACTGTGGGTTTCAATTTTTTCAGGAAACATTAAATGGTGAGGAAGCTCATTTCAATGAAACCTCTGGAAAACTCTCACAGGCAAGTCTTCCCAAGGAGTGGCCAAAAGGTCACAGAAATCCAGGACTATTGAGGTCTACAATGTGAGGTCCATGTGTGTTTTGACGCTCAAGTATGCCTGCCAAGTGTTTTAGAAAAAATCATGTGATATCCAGGCTGTGATTCTCAGTGCTCTGTGGAAAGCCACCCTGGACCTAGATCTCAGTTTATAAGGGCGACTCTCATGTGTGGCCTGCGAAAATCCCAACACAATTCATGGCAATACATCTCTGAGTTCAGTTCCAGAACTCAGTCTCTAAGTCCCCTTGAACTCACACCAGAGTTCAAGACCAGTTGGACCCAGTCATTTCTTCCAACCGCCACACAAAGGACCAAAATTAAAACCTAAACACTCCCACAAGGCCCTCATGTTCTCCATATAGACACTCAACATAACCTCTGGCTGAAGGTTTCCATGAGGGGCGCAGCCCAAGACAGTGACCAAAATGAGCACCTTTGGCCCTCATTTGCCTAAAGTCAGGGTGGCCTGGACACCATTCCTGTGAACCAGGAGTGATTAAATAGACCTGCCGTTAATACTCTTCTGCTTCTCGATTTTGAGGCCTACTGAATGTCAGGTATAGATTCTCTATGTGGTTTGGAGTCATGAGAAAACCCACGCACTTCTGCAGGGCTTTGAAGAACTCATTTGACCCTAAGGATTCCTATTCTCACTTGATGGAGTCAGGAACATCACAGAAGAAGGCTAGAGACTTCATCCACAATGACTGATCTTTTTGCCATTTTGGTTTTGGATGCACACATGGGATCTTTCTTTAGATCCATCAGGTGCTGAGAATCTAAGCCGGAGCCTCACACAGGGCCAAGTGGCTGATTCAGACACCTCCCTTTCCAAAGCAATTATGCCAAGAGCCACAGGTGATCATCATTCATTTCCATTTGATAACTGTTATTTTCAGTCTGCACAAAGGGGTGGCCAGAGGCAAATACCTTCCTGACATTCAGGGCAACAGAACAAAATGTAAGCAAAAGGCCCAAAGCAGGGTTTCTCCACTGACAGTTTCCTGGCCACACTGATATCTGAGTTTTTTGAGATGCTCGCCATGCCAATTCCTTCAGCTATTCAGTACATGGTTATGTCACAGTGATTGGAGGTGGTACATATCATGGATAAAAAACAATGAGCCTATTCTGGCTAGTGGCCAGAATTCTGGAAGAAAACAGGAACTTAGGAAGGTTGTAGGTGTTTCCCATTGGTAAGGCAAGCCGCAGTCCTTTCATAAATTGGACAGGTTGATTGCTGGGAGGCATTCATATATTCACAGGACATATTCATTGATGCATTCTCTTTTCTAATGTCTACAACCACGGACACAGTGGGATACGCAGAAATAGAAACACTCACCATGTCAAATGACTTATTAGAAAGAGTCCATTCCAAAAGAAATAAATCACGTTTTTTTTACCTATTCTCAGAACATGAGACAAAACCACAAACTGACATCCACACACCCAGGCACCTCCTTCCCCCAAGTAGGTCGGTGACGCTTCTGAGTGTCCTCTGACTGGTAGGCCATACGATGTTCCTCTGAAATGGCCTTTTCTGTCTCAGATCTGGTGTCATTCACCAACTCTGTGAAGTTGTCAGGAGGCAGTGGTGAGCCAATTCCAGTCTTGTCAGGAAAGGCCCCTCTTCAAAGCTTTCTTGGAATTTGGCCACCTTCACATGAAGAGGTACCTAGAAAGACTGATTCTATCCTTGGTAAATCCAAACAAGTGAGACCACTGGGACTTGGACGGGTAATGGCTCTGGGTGCCTGGCTTCCTGGATCCCAAATTCAGAGAATTCCATCACCAAGGAAGTAGGTGAGGTCACTTCCTTCAGGAACTGAATGAGGTCACTGACTTGGCCACCAATATGCCCTAACAGTTGCTTCCTAGGTTCTCATAAGATGGAGGCTGCCCCTACTTCCTGTGACACATTCACAAATTAGAATGTTATAGAAACCATAGGCACCTGGGAACAGCTCTCCACAAAGGCCTGGTTTGATCCGACTTCTCTACATTAAGAGGAGAGAGGCTGATTCAGAAACATCCCTTCATCCTGACTAGGTTGTTTGCCATGGAAGATGACTTTTGCTCTCTCAGGTCCTAAATAGCTGCCTAAATCTTCTCCATTGATCATTTCTGCATGGACTTTTGAGGTTCTCAGCAGGTGGAAGATCCCCTACCTTCCTGTATTGTAAGACCAACTCTGTCCCTGCTCTTCTGTAAAGTTAGATTGACGGAACATTGTATGGTTAGGGTTAATAGCATGTTCGGTTTTGGTTAAGAATCATTCTGCTGGATGAATAATGGTTTGGGAACCTCTGATACTTATAAGAATATAGACGTGAAATATAAGTACGAAAACAGAAATATAGGTAAGATTTGAAGCCCAGAAGGGCATTTGGCGATTGATTGGCATACTAAGCTTGAATTATGTTTTGCACCGAGGTCTCAGATAAATTCATTTACAATGGCATAGGATGCTGTACCTCAGATGACTGAATTTAGAAGAGATCATTCAGTCCAAAAGGGATAGTCCATAGGATTAGGAAGATTGTCTGTAGGATTAGGAAGAAGAGTGATTCTAGGAGTTGGACCAAAAGTTCTTTAGCAATAGGGTTTCAGTTAGAGAGTGAATGTAAATGTCAGCACATGTGAAGAGTCAGTCACAATGATGAACTGGGGAAAATATGTAGGAAAGAGAGTAAATATGTATCAATAGAGACATTAGGAAATCAGGCAACGTCTAAAGTGAGTGATAGGATTAGACATTTTCAACAGGGTTGAGGTTGAATATATAATCTTAGGAAGAAACAATTATTTAGTCACCAATAGGATTGACATTTGAGCGCATTAGGGAACCTAGACATGGAGGTTTTTAGTAATCCATGCTCACTTTAAATTTAGGCTTTAGAACAATCATAAGTGTGACCTTTGCATTTTGTGTCAAGAATATTACTGTGGTAAAATATATCTGTAGATGAGATAACATGAGTATTTCTTCCACCAATATGAGGAGCAATATTTTGAAAACTTATAAATTAGTATTGCGGATAAAATAGGCGTACCCTGTGTTGATGAATAAGAGATGATGCATGAATAGACCATATTGTGAATAAATTATATAACTGGTTCCAACTTTAAATAATGCATTGAAATTATATTTGAAAATATATAGTAAATCTTATATTGATATATATACATTCATTCCAACCAGTTATACATCTAATGGTAATATTAGGGTTACGGTTTATCATGAAGAGTGTGTGAGTTTTGCTTCAAAAATGAGTATAGAATCGAAAATAATGTTTTTAGAAAGAAGTCTAGTGAAAAGACCACTAAAGAATCATAGAGGAATACATGTTTTCTGAAAGAGGAAGTGATTGAAAGTGAACCACATGCCTATAAATTTGTGAATTTGTGGATGAAAGGATATATCCTATGATGTCCATAAACTGAAGAAATAGTAATGTACCAGTGTGGAATAAAAAAGAACTTAAAAATACATATCATGTCCCATAGGAATCTAACTGCATTGATGTTAAACTTGGTCAGTTACTATAGAAATATTAGGATATATAAGGACCATTCACTGAAGTTAGTTTTCAGTACTAGGAAACAAATATGTATTTCAGGTGGTTGAATATTTCTGAGAATAATCTGTTGAGAGCCACAGCCAAAGGAGCCCCAGCAAACTTGCAGCTGCCAGCAAACTTCCATCTGCCGGCTGATGATTGGCTCACAGTGGCCCCAGCATCATCTATCTGATTTGCTTCTCTGTGGTGATGCTCATTGGAGATGCTCAATGAGCGGTTTCCCCGACCTTTCAGACTGCCAGCGGATGATTGGCTCACAGCGGCCCCAGCAACATCTAGCTGATTGGCTCCTCTGTGGTGATGCACATTGGGCTGGTTCCCTGCCCTTTCAGACCACGGAACTGCTCATTGGGGGACTTTTTTGGCTTCGCCCACGTGACCCAGCCAATCGGCCTCAAGACGAGGAGACTTGTTTTTGAGGGAGAGGCTTGTGGGAAGCCTGTGGTGGCAGTTGGGCTCTGACGGCTTTTCCTGAGGAGATGTTTTGTTTGGTGTCATCTTGTTGGGTTGTATTATAGTAGAAATACGGGATCAGAAATTAGTAAAAAAAAAAAAAACTGAAAGAGTGTTCAGTAAATTGTTAGAGGAAGGAGGCATCTCAGTAAAATCAAGAAAAGTCAAGGCATACGTTGATACAATACAAAAATGTAGCCCATGGCTTTTTCAGGAGGAGTTGTTAAATATATCACAATGGAACCATCATGGTGAAGATTTAAAAAGTATAGAAAAGAAAAGCCCAGGGACTCTGCCAGTTGGCACATTGCTATTGTGGACGTTTGTACCTTGTTTGCTTAGTGTAAAGCCTTCAGTTCAGACAATCTTAGAGGAAGGAGAAGACATATTGATTCAAGTAAAATAGAAGGTCTCTCAAGTTAGTCAGACAGAGGAAAAAAATCAAGTAAAAGAAAATGTCTCTCGACCTAGTCAGACAGAGGAAAAAATTCAAGTAAAAGAGAAGGCTTTTCAAGCCAGTCAGACAGAGGAAGAAAGTGTAAAACAGAAAAAGCCATCAGGGGGAAAGTTACAACAGGAGACTACTATTAACACCTTTCTATCAGCAGAGGATGTAAGTGTCCAACCAACAGCACCACCTCTACAGGAGACTGGTACTAACACCTTTCTATCACCAGAGGAAGTAAGTGTCCAACTAACAAGGCCACCTCCATATGCTGGGAGGCCCCCAACCCCCGCAGTTGATAGTTGGGATCCTGAGACAAGATCTCAAATATTAACATGCCCAGTATTTGAGGCAGGAGGGCAGTGAGATTACCATGCTTTAAATTTCAAAACCGTGAAGCAGCTAATAGAGGCTGTAACAACCTATGGTCCTCAAGCACCCTTCACTGTAAGCATTATCGAATCCATTAACAACATGAACATGAAGCCAGCAGATTGGGCTAATATGTGTAAAGCTGTGCTAAATGGAGGACAATACCTGTTATGGAAGATTGCCAATGAGGAATTTTGCAAGGAGACGGCTAGGCAAAATGCAGCAGCTAGTTATCCTCAGAGAAATCGAGATATATTGTTAGGAAAGGGACCATATGAGGATCAGCAGCAGCAATGTGCATATGATCCTGGTGTATATGCACAGATTGCTATAGATGCAATTAAGGCATGGAAGACTTTACAAGGAAATGGAGGTTTACAAGGTCAATTATCTAATGTAATACAAGGAGCTAATGAACCTTATGCTGAATTTGTAGATAGGCTTATTCAAACAGCTACCAGAGTTTTTGGAAATACACAACAAGCAATGCCATTACTAAAACAACTGGCTTATGAGCAAGCGAATCGTTGGTGCAAAGATATCATTAGACCATGGAAACATGAAGATTTAAACACATATATTAAATTATGTAGAGACATTAAAGAACAAGAGCAAGTCGTGGAAGCTGCAGTAAAACAGGCTTTAGATGCCAGAGACATTAATGAACAAGGGCAAATTGTGGCAGCTGCAGTAAAACAGGCTTTAGATGCCAGGCCAAGAACATGCTACAATTGTGAAGAAACAGGACATTTTAAAAGGAATTGTCCCATAAGAGGAGGGTTTAACAAAACTAGGTATCAAAGGAGTAGAATACCAGGTATTTGTCCACGATGCCGTATAGGGAGACTTTGGGCTAATGAATGCTGTTCTCAAACCACCATAGAGGGTACACCATTATCAAAAAACGAACAAGGACCAGGTGTTTATCCACAATATCGTGGACAAAAACATGGAGCTCCATTACCAAAAAATGGACAAGGGGGCTCAATGCTCCGGGGCCCAAAACCACAAATATACGCAGCACTGGAGAAACCCAGCAACCCCATCAGGGTAGTGCCCAGGACACATTGTCCCTCAGATCCCTCATCAGACAAACCAGAGGGAGCGCAGGGTTGGGCATCTGTGCCTCTGCCAGAGCAGTACTAACTGCAGAGATGGGAGTTCAATTCATTTCCACAGGGGTAAAAGGACCTCTTCCCAAAGGAACAGTAGGCTTATTATTGGGACGCAGCTCTTCTACTCTAAAAGGACTTATGATAAGTCCTGGGGTAATTGACCTCGACTATGAAGGTGAAATAAAAATTATAGCCAGTTCTCCAAAGGGTATATCAGTAATTTCACCAGGAGATAGAATAGCACAGTTACTAATAATACCCAGCCTACATGAAAAATTTTCCAGTCGTACTGTAGAAAGAGGTTCCAAGTGATTAGGCTCCACAGGTGTAGATTGGGCTATGCTTTCTTTAGATTTAGATTCTGGCCCCATGCTAAAACTAAATATTCAAGGGCATGAATTTAATGGGCTACTGGATACAGACACAGACCTTAGCATCATCACTCGTCAAGAATGGCCAAAACATTGGCCATTACAACAAGCCACTCAAACGCTTCGAGGCCTAGGAGTAGCGTCTAATCCCCATAGAAGTGCAATGGTATTAGATTGGAAGGATCCTGAAGGATGTGAAGGAACTCTACAGCCATATGTATTGGATCATCTTCCCGTAAATTTATGGGGACGAGATAGTCTCCTGGACTCAGTGATATTTTTTTTCGGATTCGGTATTGCCAGTCAATCGGGTTTTGCCGGCTCCTCAGTCCTGGTCTCAGTGTTGGACGTCCATTGCCTGTCTTCATTGCCTTGTCTTGTCTGTGTCATGTTTCATTTCTTTAACTGTTTGTGTATCTTTCATTATGGGACAGAGCACTTCAATGCCTCTGTCCCTGATCCTTGATCACTGGACCAAAGTCTGCTTAAGGGCTCAGAATCTTTCTTTTTCAGTAAAGCGCCGACGTGGCAGACTCTCTGTGCTTCAGAATGGCCCACCTTTGGATTTGGATTACCCCTAGAAGGATCTTTCTACTTCCCACTAATTTAAAAAAGTCAGAGATATTGTCTTTCAGCCGGGGCTACATAGCCATCTGAATCAACAGCCATATATCTTAACTCGGTGGGAACTCTGCATATATCCTCCTCCATGGGTGAAGCCTTTCCTTGCCCCTGCCCCCACTCTGACTCCTTCCCCCAGGAACTCTCAAATCCTCTGCTCCTCCTCCTCCTACACCCTCTGTTCTCCCTGAGTCACCAGATTTCACTCTACTGGAGTCTCCTTCCCCTCCTTATCCCCTGCCCTTGTCCCCCAAAATCCAACACCCTCTAAGTGATTCCTCTGCTGCTGACTCAGCCTCTCCTCCATTGGAGGAAGCTATGCCGGCCCAGCGCCCTCCAGATAATTCCCTTGCGGCACACACAGCACCTCTTCCCTTGGAGGAAGCTGGACCATCTAAAGGAACTCGCTGGCGGTGAATGATTGAAAACCCTCCAACTCTTGGGATGCTCCCCCTCCATCCCTATGGGCCAATGATTGACGATGGCCACGGGGAAAAAATGCAAGCCTACCAGTATTAGCCTTTCTCCTCGTCAGACCTATATAACTTAAAAACATTATAATCCCCCTTTTTCTGAGGACCCCACCCGGCTCTCAGGTCTGGTTGAGTCATTGATGTTTTCACACCAGCCTACTTCGGATGACTGCCAAAAACTCCTAGGGATTCTCTTCATGACAGAGAAACAACAGTGAATCCTCCAGGAAGCTAGAAAAAATATCCCTCAAACAAGATCTGCGTCCGAAACAACTTCCCAACATAATCAAAGGTGGCTTTCCCTTGAACCCACCCAACTGAGACCCCAAAATCTTTGAAGGTATGGAGCATCTGTCCCCTTATCACCGGGCTCTAATAGTGTGTCTCCAAGCAGCCGCTAGCGACAAACTAATTTGGCCAAGGTAAGAGAGATTATTCAAGGGCCTGATGAATCTCCCACTATGTTTCTAGAGAGAATTATGGAGGCATATAGGAGATATACTCCTTTTGATCCTCAGGCAGAGAATCAAAGGCATCTGTCACTATGGCCTTTATTGGGCAAACTGTCCTGGATATTAAAACAAAGTTACAAAGCTAGATTGATTACAAGATATGACTTTCAAAGATTTAGTCAGAGAAGCCAAGAACGTATACTATAAGAGAGAAACTGAGGAAGAGAAGGGAGCAAAGGGAGGATAAAACAAACAAAAGGCAGACTAAGGCGTTGACTAAGGTCCTGGTCACAAAAACAAATAGGCCAGAAATTAAGAAAGAGGTAGACAAGAAGGGATAACATTGGCCCATGCCAGAGGCCACCCTGGCCTCAGATCAATGTGCCTACTCTAAAGAAAAAAGGACACTGGGCCAAAATTGCCCTAAAAAGCGAAAGCCACACCAGCCAGCCATTCTGACTCTGGAGGATGACTAAGAAAGTCGGGGCTCAGATTCCCTCCCCAAGCTCAAGGTAACTTTTGAAGTGTTTCAAAAGTGATTATGGAAATCGAAAATAATGTGTTTGGAAAGAAGTCTCATGAAAACATCAGTCAAGAAACATGGATGAATACATGTGTTCTGAAGCACGAAGTGATTGAAAGTGAGACAAATGCGTATAAATTTGCTAACTTGTGGATGAAATATATACCCTATGATGTGCATAAAGTGAATAAATAGTAATGTAGAAGTGTTGAATAAAATTGAACATCAAAATACACATCATGTCCCATAGTAATCTACTTGAATTGATGTTAAACAGGGTCAGTTACTGTAGAAATGTTAGGATATGTTTGCACCATTCAAAGAAGTTAGTTTTCAGTACTAGGAAACAAATATGTATTTCAGGTGGATGAATATTACTGAGAATAATCTTGTGAAAAGTTGATTAAAAATCCAAATACATCAATATGAATAAATTTAGGGAGTGCATAATAAGACACATGTTTTATATATATATATATATATATATATATATATATATATATATATATATATACACACACATATATATATATATATATCACAGACATTAAAAATAGCAATATATATGCCAATTGAAATTCATCATGAAATATATATCATCATCTTATCCAAAAATATTCATTTTAATGACTATGGATTTTTATATAAGTTTGTTCAAATAGGAAGCTCACCAATGGGTTGAATTTTCAGTTCCAACAGTGTTTAGGAGGAGTGATCACTTCTCACAATTTGTATGTGCCATGTCAGCCACCTCACGAGAATGTACGTGTGACACCAGGTAGGATTCTATATGTGCATATTAAAACACATGTGCTGAATAGGCTACTGAGAAAGGAATACAGTAATTCATATATTTGTTAACTTTAAAAACACATGTAGAAATATTTCAATTAAAAATTGACTAGATTTATAACTCCTACCCTATATATTTCAAAAGGCATGTCCAGCTGTACACCATGCCTCCTCTGAAATGCTTGTATTTCTATTCTGTTTGGGTTATGTTTCTCCATCTTATTAGGATTAGTAGTCAGAGTCTAGTAGGGAATGGGTTAGTGTCAGGGATTCAGTATTTCAAATATATGCTGCACAAAAATCTTCCCACTCTCATTCAGAACAATGCCTAGACATTACCCTCGTCCCAAGTAAGACACAATTAGAGGAGAAGAGTTAAAAATTCTGTGAATACATATCTGGAAATGAATATTCTCATGAGTTCACAACCTTGGAGGTCGTAGAGGAGTTTCTACGTGGGTAAGCACTCCACAAACATGGAGGTCTGCTGCCCTGAAGACTTCTTGAGAAACTGCCTCTGAGGTTGGGCACTTGAAATATATGTTTTTGTAAGGAGCTTTCTTTGTACTGAGACCATCAAAGCTGGGTGTGCATCTATGCGACCTGGAGGACATGGTTTCATATTTTCCAATGAACATGAGGCAGCAGTGCTGAATTCTCTCTATGTAGGTAAACTGTGTCCACTGGGGCCTAAGTGTCTCTGCGTGTGGACTGTGAAGCCATTTGGTCATCCTCTACTTTTCCTGGTGTTTTTTGCTGCTGCACTGGGAGTTTGGTATTTGCTTATGAAGTAAAAAAAGATCACCTGGGACACAGTGCTTGAGGGAGTTCTGTCACGTGTGGTGGGTCAGGGTCTGCAAGAGAATATACCAACAATGCTTCTATTCCACTAAGCTTTTCCCCTTGACCATAGCAACATAATTCTCAACATTGCCCTGAAACCTCTCTATATAAAAAGATGCCATTACATATAAGGGTCTGGTGGCTGTACCATGTCAGTCACAAGGCATTTCGAAGCCAATGGAAGATCAACATGGCCCCACCACAGATGTATCATCACACACCCCCCCTCCACTGCTCTAGGCCCACTTCTCAGCAGGCTCCAATTTACTGGCATCTCTGTTATACACCATTTTGATGAAACCTAGTCAATCAAGGCACTGTCTGGTATACTCATGATCAGCAAGCGGTTTTCCAAATTTTCTACAGTGCCACCTGGTCATGGAAATTTCAATAATTTTATTGTATTTATCTAGCCATTTTTCACGGATGAAGTTGGAGGCACTGTGGATTTCAATTCGTACAGGAACCATTAAATGATGAGAAACCTCATTTCAATGAAAGCTCTGTAGAACTGTTACAGACAAGGCTTCCCAGGGAGTTGCCAAAAAGCCACATGAAATCAGGCCCATTGAGGTCTACAATGTGAGGTCCATGTGTGTTTTGACTGTCACCCGTGCCTGCCAAGTCTTTCAGAAAAAAAAAATCATGTGATATCCTGGCTGAGATTCCCAGTGCTCTGTGGAAAGCCACCCTGGGCCTAGATCTCAGTTTCCAAGGGAGACTCTCATGCGTGCCCTCCTAGAATCCCAACACAATTCATGGCACAAGTTCTCTGAGATCAGATCCAGAATGCACTCTCTAAGTGTAATAACACCAGAGTTCAAGCCCATGTGGACCCAGGCATCCACTTTAACTGCCACAAAATGACCACAATTAAAACCAAAACACTCCCACATGGCCCTCATCTGTTTCCATATAGATACTCATCATAACCTCTGGCTGGAGGTTTCCATGAGGGGCGCAGTCCAAGACAGTGTCCAAAATAAGCTTCCTTGCCCCTCATTTGCCTAAAGTCAGGGTGGCCTGGACATACTTCCTGTGAACCAGGAGTGATCAAATAGGCATGCCATTAATACTGCACCGCTTCTTCAATTTGAGGCCTACTGAGTTAGAGGTATAGATTCTTTATGTGAATTAGAGTCATGAGAAAACCCAAGCACCTCTGCAGGGCTTTGAAGAACTCAATTGACACAAAGGATCCCTATTCTCACTTGATAGAGGTCAGGAACCTCACAGAGGAAAGCGAGACTTTATCCACAATGACTGGTCTATTTGCCATTTTGGTTTTGGATGCACACATGGGATCTTTCTTTAGATCCATCTGGTGCTGAGAATCTAAGCCACAAACTCACACAGGGCCAAGATGCTAATTCAGACACATCCCTTTCCAAAGCAATTTAGCAAAGAGCCACAGGTGATGCCCATTCATTTCCATTTGAAAACTGTTTACTTCAGGCTTCACAAAGGGGTGGCCAGAGCAAGAACTTCCTGACATTCAGTTCAACAGAACAATATATAAGCAAAATGCCCAAAGCAGGGTTTTTCTACTGAGATTTTCCTGGTCACACTGATATCTGAGTTTTTTGAGATGCTCACCATTCCCTTCAGCTATCCAGTACATGGCCATGTCACAGAGCTTGGAGGTGGTACATATATTGGACACAAAACCATGAGCCTATTCTGGAGAGTGAACAGAATTTATGAAGAAACCTGGAAATTAGGAATGTAGTAGGTTATGCCCATCTTTAAGTAAAGCGGCAATCCATTCATAAATTGGGCAGGATGAAATGGGAAGCTTTCTACTAGACAGGACAAATCCATTGATGCACTCTCTTTTCTAATGTCTACAACCACGGACACCATGGGATACACAGACATAGAAACACTAGCCTTTTCAAACGACTTACAAGAAACAGTTCACTCCAAACCAAACAAACCAACTTTCCTTCCTATTCTCACAAAATGAGACAAAATCACAAACTCACAACCACACCCACAAAGGCACCTCCTTACCCTAAGTAGGTCTGTGACTCTATGAAGTGTCCTCTGACTGGTGGGCCACACAATGTTCCCCCGGAATGTCCTGTCCTGTCTCAGATATGGTCTCCTTGGCCAACTCTATGAAGTTGTCAGGAGCCAGCGGTGGGCCACTACCTGCTTTTTCAGGAAAGGCCCCTCTTCAGAGCTCTCCTGGCTTTTGGCCATTCTAACATCAGTAGGTACAAAGAAAGACTGACTCTGTCCTTGGTAATTCCAAACAAGTGAACCCACTGGGACTGGTACTGGGACTGGCTCTGTGTGCCTGGCTTCCAGGATCCCAAGTTCAGAGAGTTCCATCACCAAGGGAGTAAGTTGAGGTCACTTCCTTCAGGAACTGAATGAGGTCACTGCCTTGGCAACCACTTTATCCTAACAGTTGCTTCCAAGTGTCTCATTAAATGGAGGCTTCCCCTACTTCCTGTGAAACATTCACAAGTTAGAATGGTATATAAACCATAGGAACCCGGTAATAGCTCTCCACACAGGACTGGTTTGGTCCATATCCTCTACATTGAGAAGAGAGGCTCTGATTCAGACACATCCCGTCATCCTGACCAGGTATTTTGCCATGGAAGATTACTTTTGCTTTCTCAGGTCCTCCATAGCTGACTACATATTCTCCAGGGATCATTTCTGCATTGAACTTGTGGTTCTAAACAGGTGAAAGATCCCCTACATTCCTGTATTGTAAGACCAACTCTGTCCCTGCTCTTCATTAAATTTACATTGAGGGAACAGTGTATTGTTAGGGTTAATAAAATGTTTGATTTGGGTTAGAAATCATTCTGCTGGATATATAATGGTACTGGGAACCTGGGATATTTTTAAAAATATAGAGGTGAAATATATAAATGAAAAAAGGAAGTCTAGGTAATTTTGAAGCCCAGAGGGGCAATGGGCCCTTCATTGGGATACTTAGCTTTGATTTACGTTGTGCACAGATTTCTCAGATAAATCGATATGCAATGGCATAGGACCTTGTACCTTGGATGATTAAAATTCGAAGAGAACATCCAGTCAAAAAGGGATAGTCGGTAGGATTAGATAGATATTCGGTAGGTTAACAAAGAAGAGTGAGTATAGGATTTGGAACAAAAGTTCTGTAGCAATAGGGTTTGGGTTAAAGTGTGAAAGTAAATATCAGCACACTTGAAGGGTCAGTCACAATGATGAACAGGGGAAAATATGTAGGAAAGCAGATATCAATAGAGATATTACAAAATCAACAAGTGGGCCAAGGACCTGAACAGACACTTCTCAGAAGAAGAGATACAATCAATTAATAAGTACATGAAAAAATTCTCACCTTCTCTAGCAGTCAGAGAAATGCAAATCAAAACCATCCTAAGATACCATCTCACTCCAGTAAGATTGGCAGCCATTAGGATGTCAAACAATAATAAGTGGTGGCAAGGATGTGGGGAAAAGGGTACACTTGTACATAGCTGGTGGGACTGCAAAATGGTGCAGCCATTATGGAAAGCAGTATGGAGATTCCTGGGAAAGCTGGGAATGGAACCACCATTTGACCCAGCTATCGCCCTCCTTGGACTATTCCCTAGGACCATAAAAGAGCATGCTATAGGGATACTGCCACAAAAATGATCATAGCAGCACAATTCACAATAGCCAGACTGTGGAACCAACCTAGATGCCCTACAATAGATGAATGGATAAAAAAAAATGTGGCATCTATACACAATGGAGTATTATGCAGCACTAAAAAATGACAAAATCATGGAATTTACAGGGAAATGGATGGCATTAGAGCAGATTATGCTAAGTGAAGCTAGCCAATCCTTAAAAAACAAATGCCAAATGTCTTCTTGGATTTAAGGAGAGCAACTGAGAACTGAACAGAGGGAAAGAGCATGAGGAACATATTAACATTAAACTGAGACAAGTGATGGGAGGGAAAGGGAGAAAGAAGGGAAATTGCATGGAAACGGAAGGAAACCCTCATCGTTATACGAAATCACATATACGAAGTTGTGAGTGGAAAGGGGGGGGAAGGGAGAGAACGGAACAACAACAGATGAGGTAGAGAGGGAAAATGAAAGAGGAGGGGAGGGGGGATAGTAGGGGATAGGAAAGTCAGCAGAATACAACAGTCACTAATATGGCATTATGTAAACATTGTGAATGTGTAACTGATGTGATTCTGCAATCTGTATTTGGGGTAAAAATGGAAATGCATAACTCACTTGAATCAAATGTATGAAAGATGAAAAAAATAAAAATTAAAAAAAGTACTAAATTGGCTCATCCTAACATTAAAAAAAAGAGATATTACAAAATCAGGCAAAGTATAAAGTGAGTGATATGATTAGATATTTTCAACAGGGTTGATGTTGAATATATAATCTTAGGAAGAAACAAATATGTAGTCACCAATAGGATTCATATTTGAGAGCATTAGGCAACCTGAACATGGAAGTAATCCATGTTCACTTTTCATTTAGGCTTTAGTACAATAATAAGTGTGAACTTTGCATTTTGTGTCTAGAATGTTACTGTGATAAAATGTATATGTAGATTAGGTGACATGAGTATTTCTTTGACCATTTCTGCGAGTAATATTTTGAAGACATACACATAAGTATTGGTTGTACAAAAAGCTGTACCCTGTGTCTATGAATATACAGATAATGCATGAATAGACCATACTGTGAATAAATAGTATAGCTGGTTCCACTTTAAATAATGGATTGAATTGATATTCACAAAGGAGTGGTCTGAGGCAAAAACCTTCCTGAAATTCAGGGCAACAGAACAATAGGTAAAAAAAAGGCACAAAGCAGGGTTTCTCCACTGAGACTTTCCTGGTCACACTGATATCTGAGTTTTCCAAGATGCTCGCCTTTCCCTTCAGCTATCCAGTACATAGCCATATCACATAGCTTGGAGGTAGTACATATGTTGGACACAAAACAATGAGGCAATTCTGGAGAGTGTCCAGAATTCAGGATGTAAACAGAAACTTTGGAAGATAGCAGGTGTTGCCCTTCAATAAGGAAAGCCGCAGTCCATTAATAAATCAGGCATGATGAATGTTGCAAAGCTTTCTCCTAGACAGGACACATCCATTGATGCATTTTCTTTTCTAATGTCTACAACCACGGACAGAGGGGGATACACAGACATAGAAGCACTCGCCTTGTCAAAGGACTTACTAGAAACAGTCCACGCCAATTCAAACAAACAGCCTTTCTTACATCTTCTCAGAACATGAGAAAAAACCATACACACACCTACACCCACAAAGGCACCTCCTTTGTGGAGTGTCCTCTGAATAGTGAGCCATACTGTATTCGCCCAAAATGGCCTGTTGTATCTCAAATCTGGTCTCCTTGGCCAACTCTGTGCAGTTGTCAGGAGCCAGCGGTGAACCAATACCTGCTTTCTCAGGAAAGGCCTTTCTTCAGAGCTTTTCTGGCATTTGGCCATCCTCACATCTGTTGGTACTAAGAAAGACTGACTCTGTCCTTGGTAAATTGAAACAAGTGAGACCACAGGGACTGGGACTGCGACTGGCTCTGGGTGCCTCTCTTCCTGGATCCCAAGTTCAGAGAGTTCCATCACCAAGGAAGTGAAGTGAGGTCACTTCCTTCAGGAACTGAATGAGGTCACTGCCTTGGCAACCTCTTTGTCCTAACAGTTACTTCTAAGGGTCCCATGAGATGGAGTCTGTCCCTACTTTCTGTCACACTTTCACAAGTTAGAATGGTATATCAACCATAGACACCTGGGAAGAGCTCTCCACACAGGCCTGATTTGGTCCATCTTCTCTACATTTAGAAACTAGATGTTGATTCAGACACATCCATTCATCCTGACCAGGTTTTTTACGATAAAAGATGACGTTTCCTCTCTCAGGTCCTTCATAGCTGCCTACATCTTCTCCAGGGATTATTTCTGCATGGAACTTTGATGTTCTCAGAAGGTGGAAGATCCCCTACATTCCTGTATTGTAAGACCAACTCTGTCCCTCCTCTTTTGTAAAGTTAGATTGAGGGAACAGTGTATGTTTAGGGTTAATAACATGTTTGATTTGGGTTAGGAATCTCTCTGCCGCATGAATAATGGTATTGGGAACCTGTGATATTTACAAGAATATACAGGTGAAATGTAAGTATGAAAACAGAAATCTAGGTAAGATTCGAAGTCAGAAGGGCATTGGGTCCTTGAGTGGGATTCTTAGGTTTGAATAATGTTCTGCATATATGTCTCCAATAAATTGAAATACAATGGTTTAGGACCTTATACCTTGGATGATTAATTGTCGAAGAGAACATCGAGTCAAAAAGCAATAATCAGTAGGATTAGCAAGATAGTCAGTAGGTTTAGAAATAAAAGTGAGTATAGGATTTAGACCAAAATTTCTTTAGCAATAGGGTCTCGGGTAGACATTGAATGTAAATGTCAGCATATGTGAAGTGTCAGACACAATGATGAACTTGGGAATATATGTAGGAAAGCAGATATCAATAGAGATATAAGGAAATCAGGCAAAGTATAAACTGAGTGATAGGATTAGACATTTTCAACAGGCTTAAAGTTGAATATATAATCTTAGAAAGAAACAAATATGTAGTCACCAATAGGATTTACATTTGAGAGCTTTAGGCAACATGGACATGGTTGTTTTTAGTAATCCATGCTCACTTTCCATTTAGGCTTTGATACAATCATGAGTGTGACCTTTGTTTTTTGTGTCCAGAATATTACTGTGATAAAAAAAAAGAAATATATATATATATATATATATATATATATATATATATATATATATATACACACACACACACATATATAGATAGATAAGGTGACATGAATATTTCTTCTACCATTTCTGGGAGCAAAGTTTTGAAGAGGTATAAATTAGTATTGGGGGAACAAAGAGGTGTACACTGTGTCTATGAATATAGAGATAATGCATTAATAGACCATACTGTGAATAAATAACATACCTGGTTCCAACTTTAATAATGGATTGAATTGAAATGTGAAAATGTACAGGAAATCTTATATTGATATACACACATTCATTCCAACCACTTATACATCTAATGGTAATATTAATGTTATGGTTTATCTTGAAGAGTGTGTGGGTTTAGCTTCAAAATTGTTTATGGAAATCGAAAATAATGTGTTTGGAAAGAAGTCTCATGAAAAGACCAGTCAAGTAACATGGAGGAATACATGTGTTCTGAAGCAGGAAGTGATTAAATGTGAAATGAATTCCTATAAATTTGTGAACTTCTGAATGAAATATATATCCTATGATGTGCAAAAACTGAAGAAATAGTAATGTACCAGTGTTGAATTAAAATGAACGTCAAAATAGACATCATGTCCCATAGAAATATACTTGCATTGATGTTAAACTGGGTCAGTTACTGTAGAAATATTAGGATTTGTAAGCACCATTGATTGAAGTTAGTTTTCAGCACTGGGAAACAAATATGTATTTCAGGTAGATGATTATTTCTGAGAATAATCTTGTGAAAAGTTGATTATAAATCCACATACATGAACATGAATGAATTTACGGAGTGTACATAAGACAAATATATTTCATATTTTATAAAATCTGTAGAGTGTGTGTGTGTGTATATATATATATATATATATATATATATATATATATATATATATACATACAAAAAAAACACAAAAATTCATTAAAAAGTATCAATATATATATGCCAATCGTAATTCATCATGTAATATATATCATCCTCAGATGCAAAAATATTTATTTTACTAAACATGGGTTTATGTATAATATTGTTCTAATAGGAAGCTCACCCATAGTTTGGATTTTCAGTTCCAACAGCGTTTAGGAGGACTGATCTCTTCTTACAATTTGTTTCTGCCAAGTCAGCCAACTCATAAAAATATACGTGTGATACCAAGTAGGAATCTATATGTGCATATAAAAAGTACATGTGCTGAGTAGGCTACAGAGAAAGGGAGACAGGAATTCACGTATTTGTTAACTTTAAAAACGCATGGAGAGAGCTGGGGATGTGGCTCAAGTGGTAGTGCGCTCTCCTGGCATGCGTGCGGCATGGGTTCGATTCTCAGCACCACGTGCAAACAAAGGTGTTGTGTCCGCCGATAACTAAAAAAAATAAATATTATAGAATTCTCTCTCTCCTCTCTCACTCTCTCTTTAAAAAAAAACACATGGAGGACTATTTCAATTAAAAATTGAGTAGATTTGTAAAACCAACCCTTTATCATGCAAGAGGGAAGTCCAACTATACAACATGCCTCCTCTGAACTGCTTGTATTTTCATTTTTTGGGGTATTTTTCTCCATCATATTAGGATTAGTAGTCAGAGTCTAGTAGGGTATGAGTTAGTGTCAGGGATTCAGTATTTCGAATGGAAAATTGGAAAATAGATCAATGTGTATGCAAATGTGTACTACAAAAAAATTTTCCCACTCTCATTCAGAACAATGCCTTGATATTACCTTCACCCCAAGTAAGACACAATTAGAGGAGAAGAGTTAGAAAATCTTTGAATACATATCTGAAATTGAAAATGCTTAGGGTTCACAACCTTGGAGATTGTAGAGGAGTTTCCAAAAGTAAGGGACAGCGTAAAAACTCTACAAACATGGAGATTTGCCTGCCTAAAGACGTCTGGAGAAACTGCCTCTAGGTTGGGCACTTGAAATATATGTTTTTGTCAGGATCTTTAGCTTCCTTTCTAGTGAGACCATCAAAGCTGCGTCTTCATCTCTGTGATCTGGAGGACATGGTTTATAATTTTCCAAAAAACATGAAGCAGCAGTGCTGAATTCTCTCTTTGTATGTAAACTGTGGCCACTGGAGGCTAAGTGTCTCCCCATATGGACTGAGAAGCCATTTCATCATCCTCCACTTTTCATAATGTTTCTTCCTGCTGCACTCGGAGTTTGGTATTTGCTTCACGAAATACAAGGAGTTCAACTGGGACACAGTGTTGCAGCAAGTTCTGTCACGTGTGGTGGATCAGGGTCTGCAGGAGAATGCACCAACAGGGCTTGTATACCACATAGGATGCCCCCTTGACCATAGCAACCTGATTCTGAACATTGCCCTGAAACCTCTCCATATAACAAGTTGCCTTTACATATAAGGGTCTGCTGGCTGCACCATGTCAGTCACAAGCCATTTGGAAGCCAATGGCAGATCCACATGGCCCCACCTCAGATGTTTTATCACACATTTGCTCACCACTGCTCTAGGCCCACTACTCAGCAGGATCCAAATTACTGAGATCTCTGTTCTACACCATTTTCATCAAAACCAGTCAATCAAGGCACTGTCTGGTACACTTGTGATCAGCAACAGGACATCCAAAGGTTCTTCATTGCCACCTGGTCATTGGAATTTCAAAAATTTCATGGTATTTATCTAGCCAATTTTCAATTATGAAGTTGGAAGCACTATGGCTTTCAAATCATTCAGGAATCATTCAATGGTGAGGAAGCTCATTTCAATGAAAGATTTGAAGAACTCTCACAGGCAAGGCTTCCCAAAGAGTGGCCTAAAGGTCACATGAATCCAGGCCCATCGAGGTCTACAATTGAGGTCCATGTGTGTTTTGACTAGCAAATATGGCTTCCAAGTCTTTCAGAATAAAATAATGTGATATCCTGCCTGAGATTCCCAGTGCTCTGTGGAAAGCCACCCTAGGACTAGATCTCAGTTTCCAATGGAGACTCTCATGCGTGGCCTCCTAAATTCCCAACACAATTCATGGGAATACTTCTTTGATGATTGATCCAGAACTCAGTGTTTAAGGGGAATGACACCAGAGTTCAAGCCCAGGTGGATCCAGTCATCTCTTCCAACTGCCACACGAATGACTACAATTAAAACCAAAACACTTCCACATGGTCCTCACCTTCTTCCAGATAGACACTCATCATTACCTCTGGCTGGAGTTTTTCATGTGGGACGCATCCCAAGAGAGTGTCCAAAATAATCTTACTTGCCCTTCATTTGCCTAAAGTTAGGGTGGCATGGTCACCCTTCCTGTGAACCTGGAGTAATCCAATAGGCCTGCCATGAATACTGCTCTGCTTCTCCAATTTGAGGCCTACTGACTCTCAGGGATAGATTCTTTAAGTGATTTGGAGTCACAAGAAAACATAAGCACCTCTGCAGTTCTTCAAAGAACTCATTTGACCTAAAGGATCCCTATTCTCACTTGATAGAGGTCAGAATCCTAACAGAGGAAGGCAAGAGACTTATCAACAATGACAGATTTTTGGCCATTTTGGTTTTGATTGCACACATGGAATCTATCTTTAGATCCATCATGTGCTGAGAATCTAAGCCACAACCTCATACAGGGCCAAGAGGCTGATTTAGACACATCCTTTTACAAGCAATTAAGCAAAGAGCCACAGGTGATGCCCATTCATTTCCATTTGAAAACTGTTTTCTTCAGGCTTCACAAAGGGGTGGCCTGAGGCAAAGACCTTCCTGACATTCAGGACAACAGAACCATAGGTAAGCAAATGAACCAAAGCAGGGTTTCTCCACTGAGAATTTCCGGGTCACACTGATATCTGAGTTTTCTAAGATGTTCCCATTCTCTACAGCTATCAAGTATATGGACATGTCTCAGAGCTTGGAGGTGGTACATATCTTGGAAACAAAACCATGAGACTATTCTGGAGAGTGGGCAGAATTCAGGAAGAAAACAGGAACTTAGGAATTTAGTAGGTGTTGCCCATCCATAAGGCAAACAAAAGTCCATTCTTCAATCAGGCAGGATGAATGCTGGGAAGTTTTCTACTAGACAGGACACATCCTTTGATGCCTTCTCTTTTCTAATGTCTACAACCACGGACACAGTGGGATACTCAGACTTAGAAACACTAGCCTTGTCAAACGGCTTACTAGAAACAGTCCACTCCAACCCAAACAAACAGCCTTTCCTACCTATTCTCAGAACATGAGAGAAAAGCACAAACTCACTCCACACCCACAAAGGCACCTCCTTAACCCAAGTAGGTCTGTGACTATCCGGAGTGTCCTCTAACTGTTGGGCCATACTATGTTCCCCTGAAATGGCCTGTCCTTTCTCAGATCTGGTCTCCTTGGCCAACACTGTGAAGTTGTCAGGAGCCAGCGGTGAACCAATACCTGCTTTCTCAGGAAAGGCCCCTCTTCAGAGCTCTTCTGCCATTTGACAATCCTCATATCAGTCGGTACCAAGGAAGACTGACTCTGTCCTTGGTAAATCCAAACAAGTGAGACCACTGTGACTGGGACTGGGACTGGCTCTGGGTGCCTGGCTTCCTGCATCACAATTTCAGAGTTTTTGATCACCAAGGAAGAGAGGTGAGGTCACTTTCTTCAGGAACTGAATAAGGTCACTACCTTGGCCACCACTTTGTCCTAACAGTTGCTTCGAAAGGTCCCATGAAATGGAGGCTGCCCCTACTTCCTTTGACACTTTCACAAGTTAGAATGGTATATCAACCTTAGGCACCTGTAAACAGCTCTCCACAAAGGCATGGTTTCATCAGTTCTCTACATTAAGAAAGGAGAGGCTGATTCAGACACATCCCTTCATACTGACCCAGTTGTTTGCCATGGAATATGACTTTTCCCCTCTTAGGTCCTTCATAGCTGCCTGCAACTTCTTCAGGTTATAATTTCTGCATGGTCCTTTGATGTTCTCAGCAGGTGGAAGATCCCCTACATTACTGTATTGTAAGACAAACTCTGTCTCGGCTCTTCTGTAAAGTTAGTTTGAGGGAACAATGTATGATTAGGCTTAATAACATGTTTGATTTGAGTTAGGAATCATTCTGCTTAATGAATAATGGTATTGGGAACTTGTGATATTTACAAGAATATATTGGTGAAATATAAGTTTGAAAACAGAAATCTAGATAAGATTTGAATCCAGGAAGGGCATTGGGCTGTTGATTGGGATACTTAGCTTTGAATTATGTTCTGCACAGATGTCTCAGATAAATCAATATACAATGGCATAGGACCTTGTACCTTGGATGATTGATTGTCGAAGAGATCATCCAGTCAAAAAGGGATAGTCTTTTGGATTAGGAAGATAGTCGGTATGTTAGAAAAAAGAGTGAGTATAGGATTTGTACCAAAAGTTCTTTAGCAATAGGGTTTCGGATAGAGAGTGAATGTAAATGTCAGCACATGTGAAGAGTCAGTCACAATGATGAACTGGGGAAAATATGTAGGAAAGCAGATATCAACAGAGACATTAGGAAATCAGGCAAAATATAAAGTGAGTGATAGGATTAGTCATTTTCAACAGGGTTGAGGTTGAATATATTATCTTAAGAAGAAACAAATATGTAGTCACCAATAGGATTGATTTGAGAGCATTAGGCAACCTGGACATGGATGTGTTTAGTAATCCATGCTCACTTTCCATTTAGGATTTGGTGAAAGGTTAATTAAATAGGTACTTGTTACTTACTGTTTTTCTGTATGCTTAACAAAACACTGTTGAAGTCTTGAGGACTGTTTGCTAATCTTGTTTCCAGAATGTGCTGTCCCCAACTGCCAAACTGCAAATGTATACCCTCACCCGTTTGCACGCAAACCACCCACTTGCCCTGACCCATCAATAAACTTCCCTCCCTGCCCTCTCCAAGGAAAGCATATAAGCTCTGCTTAAGCTGTTCTCATTGCTCTCTGCTCTATTCAAGTGAGCTCTGAGCCCCAGAATGCTGGACCCATAATAAAGCATTTACTGTTGCATGAGACATTCCTCTGGTGGTCTCTTCCTCTGATGCTTGCCCGACCTTTACATCTGGAGGCACGAGCAAGATCCGGTAGCGGCGGATGAAAGATCCCCAAGGGGCTCCTTTCAGGGTAAGTAAGGGAATTATTTTGGTTTTAGGTTTTAGGTTAGGGCTTGGCAAAATGGCTATCGGTGATGAGCGTGAGCTCTCTCTGACAGAGGCTGACATACGTGTCACAGAGCCACAGGCCACGTCCCTGGGGGATGCCCCAGAGGACTCAGGAATTCGAGGAACAATAGTCTCCTTGACTCAGTGATATTTTGCTTCGGATTCAGTATTGCCAGCCCATCATGTTTTGCCAGCTACTCAGTCCTGGCCTCAGTATTGGATGTCCATTGCCTGTCTTTATTGTCTTGTCTTGTCAGTGTAGTGTGTCGTTGCTTTCACTGTTTGTGTATCTCTCATTTTGGGACAGCACTTCAACACCTCTCTTCCTGACCCTTGATAACTGGACCAAAGTCCACGTAAGGGTCAGAATCTTTCTTTTTCAGTAAATTGCTGGACCTGGCAGACCCTCTGTGCCTCAGAATGACCCACCTTTGGAGTTGGATAGCCCCTAGAAACATCTACTTCCCACTAATTTGAAAAGTCAGAAATTTTCTTTCAACCGGGGCCACATAGACATCCAGATCAACAGCCATATATCTTAACTTTGCAGGACCTCTGCAAATCTCCTCCTACATGGGTGAAGCCTTTATTTGTCTCTGCCCCCACTCCTACTCCTTCCACCATGATTCTATCTCTCAAACCCTCTGCTTCTCCTTCTCCAACCTCTGTTCTCCCTGAGTCTCAAGACTCTACTGGACTCTCCTAACCCTCTTATCCGCTGCCCTCGTCCACCAACCCCCAACAACCTCTAAGTGATTCCTTTGCTGCTGACTCAGCCTCTCCGCCATTGGAGGAAGCTAGGCCGGCCCAGTGCCCACCAGATGACTCCCCCTTGTCACACACACAGCCCCTCCTTCCCTGGAGGAAGCTGGCCCGGCTAAAAGAACTCAAAGAACTCCCTGGCGTTTTCACACCTGCCTACTTGGGATGACTGCCAACAAATCCTAGGGATTCTCTTCATGACAGAGGAACGAGAGAGAAACTTCCTGGAAGCTAGAAAAAAATATCCTCGGACCAGATGGGTGACCAACACAACTTCCCAACATAATCAAAGCCGGCTTACCCTTTAACTGACCCAACTGGGACCCCGACACCTTTGAAGGTAGGGAGCATCTGTCCACTTATTTCCGGGCCCTAATAGTGGGTTTCCAACCGGCCGCTAGGCAACCAAATAATTTGGCCAAGGTAAGAGAGATTATTCAAGGGCCTGATGAATATCCCTCTATGTTTCTAGAGAGAATTATGGAGGCATATAGGAGATATACTCCTTTCGATCTTCAGGCAGAGGATCAAAAGACATATGTCATGATGGCCTTCATTGGGCAAGCTGATCTGGATATTAAAAGAAAGTTACAATACTTAGATGGATTACAAGATATGACTTTGAGAGATTTAGTCAGAGTAGCCGAGAAAGTATCCTATAAGAGAGAAACAGAGAGAACGAAAGGGAGCAAAGGGAGGATGACAGATGAAAAAGACAGATTAAGGTATTAACTAAGGTCCTGGTCACAACAGTAAATAGGCCAGAAATTAAGAAACAGGGAGACAAGAAGCGATACCTGGGTCCCCGCCAGAGGCCACCCTTGGCCTCAGATCAATGTGCCTACTGTAAAGAAAAAGGACACTGAGCCAAAGAGTGCCCTAGAAAGAGACAGCCACGCCAGACAGCCTTTCTGACTCTGGAGGTTGACTAAGAATGTCGGGACTCAGATCCCTTCCCCGAGCTCAGGGTAACTTTTGAAGTGAAGGGGACCCCATAATCTTTGAAGTGGATACAGCAGCAGTATACTCAGCCCTTAAGGCCCCACTGGGCCCTCTATCAAATAAAAGGTCTCTAGTTCAAAGGGCTAACAGCAGTAAATATCAGACTTAGACAACTAAGAGGACCATAGACATGGGGAAAGAAAAAATCCAACATTCCTTCCTAGTAATCCAAGAATGCCTGGCCCCATTGATGGGCAGAGATCTGCTCAGTAAGCTCTGGGCCAAAACAACTTTTAACCCCGAAGGCCCCAAAATAAAATTTCTAAATCCTTCATTAAAAACTCCTATAGTCATGGCTTTATAAATGTCAGTCGAAGATGAACATCCACTTTTCACACACTCCAAGACTGATCAAACAGGCAAGCTACCCCAGAAATGGATAACAGATTACCCAGATGCCTGGGCAAAATTGTTGGGTTAGGCCTAGCCATGAAACAACCTCCAAGAACAGTGGAGTTAAAAACCTCAGCCTCCCCAATCAATGTCAAACAACATCCTCTGAGCAAAAAAGGTAAAGATGGGATAAGGCCCCATATTCAGAAATATCTGGCCTTAGGGTCCTAAGGCCCTGTCAATCGGCCTGGAACACTCCCCTGCTACCTGTAAAAAATCCAGGAACTGGGGACTATCCCCCGTTCAAGACCTAAGAGAGATCAACAACAGAGTGCAGGACATTCACCCCATGGTAAATAATTCGTACAATCTGCTTATCACTCTGAACCCTGAGTAGAAATGGTATGGACATAAAGATGCTATCTATTGCATGCCTCTGCATAAAGACAGTCAGTTGCTGTTTGCTTTTGAGTGGGTAGACCCAGAAACCGGAACATATGGTAAACTAACATGGACTAGACTCCCACAGGGGTTCAAAAACTCCCCCACTCTCTTTGATGAAGCCCTCCACAGAGATGTCAACAACTTCAGAACTATGCACCCCGAAGTCACCCAGCTTCAATACATGGATGACCTGCTACTGCAGCCAACACCAAGGAAAACTGTGAGTCTGGGAACCAAGCACTATTATATAAGCTTGCTCAACTCAGGTATAGAGCTTCTTCCAAAAAACCCCAAATTTGCCAGCAAGAAGTAGTCTTCCTGTGCTATTTCCTTAGGGGTGGTAAACGATGGCTCACTGAGCCCAGAAAACAAACGGTTGTGCAGATAACCCTCCCCCAGCAGCAGACAACACAGAGAGTTCCTTGGGACTACTGGATTTTGCAGGTTTTTAATTTCTGTGTTTGCATCCTTAACTTCTCCTTTATACCCGCTGTTAAAGGGAGATGCCCAATTCCAATGGACCCCTGAGCACCAGCAAGCTTTTGATAACATCTAACAACACTGGCACTTAACTCCTCAAGTTCACTGAGCCAAGCCTGCAATTTCAGAAAACCCTACACTACGTTAAAAATGTACATCAATTCACACACCTTGGTTCAAAGAAACTGCAGGCATTCCTGAAGGATCAAGAACAGAGTTTTCACTAACCGACTCACAGCGAAAGGACATAACTGAACGGGTAACAAAACCCTGTCTGTTCTGTCAATAGGTTAATGCTTACCCTTCCAAGCTTCCTGCAGGAAAGCACCTATGAACAACCAGAACAGGACAATTCTGGGAAGTGGACTTTACTGAAATTAAGCCAGCAAGGTATGGACTTCAATATCTCCTAGTGTTTGTAGATATATTTTCAGGATGGATTGAAGCCTTTCCCACAATAAAAAAGGCACAAATGGTGGTAAAAAATCCTGAAAGATATTTTTCCATGATACGGCCTACCTAAGGGTATAGGGTCTGATAATGGACCGGCGTTCATGGCCCAGGTAAGTAAGGGGTTAGCCAGGACCCTGGGGATAAATTGGAAGTTACGTTGTGCTTATAGACCCCAGAGCTCAGGACAGGTTAAAAAAATTAATAGAACCATTAAAGAGACCTTAACAAACTTAAGCTTAGAGAGGGCATCAACGATTGGACTATGCTCCTGCCTTATGCACTGTTTCATGCAAGAAATACTCCCTCTGTTTCTTTGAGTAACCTCACCTCCTATGAAATTCTCTATGGGGCCCCTCCTCCAGTAAGGACCTAACCCCAACTCTAAGACCTACCGATCCCTTCCACACCCCCTTGCTTGACAAACTTAAAGCTCTTGAAAGAACTCAGCGATACCTGTCAAACCAGCTGGCCACTGCCTACCAACCTGGTGAAGAGGAGACTCCACATAGATATCAAATAAGAGACTTCGTCTACATAAGATGACTTCAGGTGTCATCCCTGGAACCCCGCTGGACAGGACCATATCAGGTGCTACTTATAAAATCTACAGTGGTAAAGGTAGACGGAATCACTTCCTGGATCCTAATTCTCACCTCAAGCCTGCGCCCTGTCCAGACTCTGGCTTGAAAGTGGAAAAGACTGGTAACCCTTTCAAATTGCATATTGTCCATGTGGATAAGGCTATAGACTCTCCCCTTGGCCACCACTAGTCCTAACCATCATCAGCCCATTCAGCAGCCATGGCTGATCACAAATCCTATTAGACAAGAAGTATGGTCTGTCTCGCATACAACACCCTTAGGGACCTGGTGGCCATCTCTCCACCCAGATATTTGTCAGCTGAGTATACGTCTTTCCAATTGGGATATCTCTGATGAAGAGGATCCCACTAAAATTCCATTAAATTTCTTCTGTACCATAGATAATGGAAACAAACATTATGGATGTAGGGACACGCAAGCCTGATGCATGTTGGCTATCCTAGATTACTATGTTTGCCCGGTGGACTATCAAAGCCACAAACAACCACGGCTGTGTGGGGGAAAAGCCGTCTTCTTCCGTAAGTCATGGGGATGTGAGAATACAGGGGCTGCCTGGTGGAACCCAAACTCCTCATCAAATTCAGTTCACAGCATTGGCCATATTACCAATTAGAAAACCAAAACCGATGGCCCCCAGAGGGATGTCTAGATCCTCAAATTCTGTGTGACTTTTTCAACTTCGGCAAGTGCTCAAAAGGATGGAAGAAAATTCCCCTATGTGTAGGCCTTTTCCCTCCTTTGCTCACATCATGAACTATGTTTCTCCAATAGATCCTTCTGCTCCAGACTCTCTGCTGTCACTCTCACATCAACAAGCTGATTTCTCCCCTCCAATTACTAGATCAAAAACCCAAACCTCCGCTGGTTCTCAGACCATTGCCCCCTTGCTGAGGTAGCAGGTACTGAGGTACCCTTCCACCCACTCACTCCTCTCTTCTCCTGTCAGTGCCCACACCGGGTCCCACCAGGTCCTCTTACCAGATAACCCAAAGCTCAAACCAGCTGAGGAGTGCCCTCAGACGCCTATCCAAGTTGTAATGAAAATGGCCTTTAAAGTTGCTTTGTCATCACTAAAAACAGGTCACTAAGAATTTAATGTCCCTCACAGGCTTTTTGGGATACTCACTCCTGTCTTTCCATCTGCTCTACCTGTTCTACTGCTCGAGTTTTGTTTCCAGGAAAATCCCAAACCCTTTTCCCATTATTCTTTTATATCTCTTTTTCTTTATTCTCAGAACCACAGAACTGCTCTCATCCCCCGCCTTCCCCGTCTTCCCCTCTGTACCAGGCCCACAGAAAAATCTTAAATGGCCTTCTCCAGAAGTCTTCATCGTGGCTGACTTTAGGACTTTCAGCAACAAAGTCCCTATAAAAGAGTTCAGTGTAGATAAACTTCCTCTTTTCGTGTTGCTCTGTTATACTTGGCCACTCGCTGGAAAAATCAGCACTTCTAAGCTAGACACCCCCTTACTAGTTTTTCACAAAATATGTGAACAAGGCCTCTGGCCTTGAGCTGAGGCTTCCAGAGTAGGCTACATTTCCAAGATAAAGAAGTTACCAACTGGGCTCCATGGTAACAGCTGGCAGGGAGAAAATAAAAGAGAAGAAAAAAGCTCTCCCCCTCCCAGGTGTCCTTAAAAAGTTATCTTTCCCAGAGAAGAGGAAAATAAAAACAGAACCAAAAACTGCTTTTTGTGAACTTCTGCAGACTGTGAATTTCTGAGTCTTTTCCCTTACATGTTGTGTACAAAATTCTGAAACTACCTAAACTTGGGATTCAGGGGATTAATTGATTACAACAGAAGCAATGCCCTCTATATCCAGTTGCAACCAAATAGGACTGTTTCCATGTCTTCGGTGCTATCTTAGGTGCCTTGCCTTGTCCATACCTACAACAGTATAATTCTATATACTTAAACATTGTTTATTCATAAAATTATCAACAGATGTGATTAATTATGTAATGGTGCAGATGTTTCCCCGAGTGCTCTATCATGAGGCAGGATCATTTAAATTTCAAATAGGGGGGCATACAACCCGGTTCTGCTGGCAACCTGTATCCTTCACTTTAGCCATCCTATGAGGAATAGTAGTTGCTGCAGAGGTGGGCACAGGAACCACTGCCCTAATCCATGGGACACAACAAATGACCCAATTAGAAGCAGCAATAGACCAAAACTTAAAGATATTAAAAAACCACCATCACAGCTTTACAAGAATCTTTAACCTCTCTCTCTGAAGTTGTTTTACAGAACAGGCGAGGATTCGACCTCCTCTTCATGAGAGAAGGGGCCTTTGTCCTGCATTGAGGGAAGAATGTTGTTATTATGCCTACCATACTGGAGTTGTAAAAGAATCTATGATTAAATTAAGAAGACGCATTGAAGAGCATCAACAAGAGAGAGAGGCCCAAAAAGGGTGGTTTGAGTCTTGGTTCACAGAGTCCCCCTGGTTAACTACGCTTTTATCAGCCCTGGCCGGTCCCTTAATAATCCTCACATTATTGCTAACTGTAGGACCCTGTTTGCTCAACCGTGTAGTTTCCTTTCTCCAAGCTCAAATTGGACAAGTTAAACTTATGGTAATCAGAAATCAATATACCACACTAGCAGACATAAAATGTGACATCCCCAATGATCACTATTATGATTTAATGTAACCAAAAGAAAGTGGGGAATGAAAGGTAAATAAAATAGGTAATTGTCACTTCCAGTTTTACGGTATGCTTAACAAAACACTGTTGATATCTTGAGAACTGTCTGCTAATCTTGTTCCCTGAATGTGCTGTACCAACTGCAAAACTGCAGAATGTACTCCCTCACCCATTTGCATGCAAACTACCCACTCGCCCTGACCCATCAATACTCTTCCCTCCCTGCCCTCTCCATGGAAAGTATATAAGCTCTGTTTAAGCTGTTCTCAGGGCTCTCTGCTCTATTCAAGGGAGCTCTGAGCCCCAGCATGCTGGACCCCCATTAACTTCTGGCTGTTGCATTAGACAGTCCCTGGTAGTCTCTTCCTCCGATGCTCGCCTGACATTTACATTGGTAAAATAATAAGTGTGACCATTGCTTCTGTGTCCAAATGTACAAATTAATATTGGGGGTACAAATAGGTGTACCCTGTGATATGAATATAGAGATAATGCATGAATAGACAATACTGTGAATAAATAATATAATGGGTTCCAAATTTAATAATGGATTCAATTGATATCTGAAAATATACAGGAAATCTTATATTGATACACATACATTCATTCCAACCAGTTATACATCTAAACGTTATATTAGGATTATGGTTTATCATGAAAAGTGTGTGAGTTTTGCTTCAAAACTGATTATGAAAGTTGAAAATAATGTGTTTGGAAAGAAGTCTCATGAAAAGACCAGACAAGAAACCTAGAGGAATCCATGTGTTCTGAAGCAGGAAGTTATTGAAAGTGAAACAAATGCCTATAAGTTTGCTAGTTTGTGGATGAAATATATATCCTATGATGTGCATAAATTGAAGAAATAGGGGTTGGGGATGTGGCTCAAGTGGTAGCGCGCTCGCCTGGCATGCGTGCGGCCCGGGTTCGATCCTCAGCACCACATACAAACAAAAGATGTTGTATCTGCCGATAACTAAAAAAAAATAAAATATTAAAAGTTCTCTCTCTCTCTCTCTCTCTCTCTCTCTCTCTCTCTCTCCCTCTCTCTCCCCTTTCTCACTTTAAAAAAAAAATTAAAAAAAAATTGAAGAAATAGTAATGTACCAGTGTTGAATAAAAATGAACGTCAAAATACACATCATGTCCCATAGTAATCTACTTGCATTGACGTTAAACTGGGTCAGTTACTGTACAAATATTAGTATTTGTATGCAACATTAACTGAAGTTAGTTTTCAGTACTAGAAACAAATATGTATTTCAGGTGGATGAATATTTCTGAGAATAATCTTGTGAATACTTGATTATAAATCCATATACATGAACATAAATGAATTTAGGGAGTGTATATAAGACACATATATTTCATATTTTGAAAAATCTGGAGAGTATATATATATATATATATATATATATATATATATATACAAAAAAAACACACAGAGAGACATTAAATTACCAATATATATGCCAATCGAAATTTATCATGAAATATATATCATGCACAGATGCAAAAATATTTCTTTTACTGAACATGGATTTATGTTTAATGTTGTTCAACTAGGAAGCTCACCCATAGGTTGAATTTTAAGATCCAACAGGGTTTAGGAGGAGTGATCTCTTCTCATAATTTGTATCTGCCAAGTCAGCCACCTCACAAGAATGTACATGTGATACCAGGTATGATTCTATATGTGCATATAAAAATACATGTTCTGAATAGGCTACAGAGAAAGGGAGACAGGAATTTATATATTTATTAACTTTAAAAACACAAGGAGAACTATTTCAATTAAAAATTAACTAGATTTATAACACCTACCCTTCATAATGCAAATGGCAAGTCCAACTATACACCATGCCTCCTTTGAACTGCTTGTATTTCTATTCTGTTTGGGTTAGTTTTCTCCATCATATTAGGATTAGCCTTCAGAGTCTAGTAGTTTATGAGTTATTGTCAGGGATTAAGTATTTTGAATGGAAAATTGGAAAATGAATCTAATGTGTATGCATATATGTGCTACACAAAAATCTTCCCACTCTCATCCACAACAATGCCTTGACATTAACTTCGCCCCAAGTAAGACACAATTAGAGGAGAAGAGTTAGAAAATCTGTGAATGCATATGTGGAATGGAATATACTCAGGAGTTCACAACCTTGGAAGTGGTAGAGCAGTTTCCAAAAGTAAGGCACATGGTAAACACTCCACAAACATGGAGCTCTGCTGGCCTAAAGACTTCTTGATAAACTGCCGCTGAGGTTGGGCACTTGAAATATATGTTGTTGTCAGTAGCTTTAGCTTACTTTCTAGTGAGACCATCAAAGCTGGGTCTGCATCTATGTGACCTGGAGGACATTGTTTCTAATTTTCCAAAGAACATGAGGCAGCAGTGCGAGTACTCTCTTTGTAGTTAAACTATGGCCACTGGGAGCTAAGTGACTCACCGTGTGAACTGTGAAGCTATTTGGTCCTCCTCCACTTTTCGTGGTGGTTCTTGCTGCTGCACTGGGACTT
Organism: Callospermophilus lateralis; assembly: GCF_048772815.1. Taxonomy (NCBI): domain Eukaryota; kingdom Metazoa; phylum Chordata; class Mammalia; order Rodentia; family Sciuridae; genus Callospermophilus; species Callospermophilus lateralis. Next base: position 207,849 of record NW_027512769.1, read on the forward strand.
TGGTATTTTCTTCATGAAATACAAGGAGATCAACTGGGACACAGTGCTGGAGGGAGTTCTGTCACGTGTGGAGGTCACGGTCTGCATGTGAATGCACCAACCAGGATTCTATTCCACATGGGTTGCCCCTTTGTCCATAGCAACCTGATTCTGAACATTGCCTTGAAATCTCCCTATATAAAAAGATGCCTTTACATGGAAGGTTCTGCTGGCTGTACCATGTCAGTCACAAGCCATTTGGAAGCCAATGGCAGATCCACATGGCCCCACCACACATGTTTTATCACACACCTTCACACCACTGCTCTAGGCCCAATAATTTGCAGACTCCAACTTACTGGCATCTCTGTTCTACACAATTTTCATGAAACCCAGTCTGATACACTCATGATCAGCAATAGGACATCCAAAGATTCTCCAGTGCCACCTGGTCATGGGAATTTCAAAAATTTCATGGTGTTTATCTAGCCATTTTTCGAGGATGAAGTTGGAGGAACTGTGGGTTTCAAAAACCATTAAATGTTGAGGAAGCTCATTTCAATGAAACTCTGGAGAACTCTCATAGGCAAGGCTTCCCAAAGAGTGGACAAAAGGTCACATGAATCCAGTCCAATTGAAGTCTACAATGTGAGGTACATGTGTGTTTTGACTCTCAACTATGGCTGCCAAGACTTTAAGAAGAAAATCATGGATTATCTTGGCTGAGATTCCCAGTGCTCTGTGGCCTTGATCTAAGTTCATAAGGGCTACTTTCATGCGTGGCCTCCTAAAATCCCAACAAAACTCATGGCAATACTTCTCTGAGGTCAGTTCCAGAACTCAGTCTCTATGGGGATTCACACCAGAGTTCAAGCCCAGGTGGACCCAGTGATTTCTTCCAATCGCCACACAAATGACCAAAATTTAAACGAAAACACTCCCATATGGCCCTCATCTTTTCCACATAGACACTCATCATAACCTCTAGCTGGAGGTATCTATGAGGGGCGCTGGACAAGACAGTGTCCAAAATAAGCTCCCTTGCCTGTCATTTGCCTAAAGTCAGGGTGGCCTGGAAACCCTTCCTCTGAACCAGGAGTGATCAAATAGGCCTACCATTATTACTGTTCCACTTCTCCAATTTGAGGCCTACTGACTGTGGGGTTTAGATTCTTTATGTGGATTGGGGTCATGAGAAAACCCAAGCACCAATGGGCTAGACTCTGAAGGGCTTTGAAGAACTCATTTGACCCAAAGGATTCCTATTCTCACCTTATGGAGGTCAGGAAACTTACAGAGGAAGGCGAGAGACTTCATCCATAATGAATGCTCTTTTGGCCACTTTGGTTTTGGATGCACACATGGCATCTTTCTTTAGATCCATCAGGTGCTGAGAATCTAAGCCACAGCCTCACACAGGGCCAACAGGCTGATTCAGACATATCCCTTTCGAAATCAATTACTCAAAGAGGGACATTTGATGCCCATTCATTTGCATTAGAGAACTGTTTTATTCAGTCTTCACAACGGGGTGGCCTTAGGCAAAGACCTTCCTGACATTTAGTGCTATAAAACAATAGGTAAGCAAAAGTCCCAAAGCAGGGTTTCTCCACTGAGACTTTTCCTGGTAACACTGATATCTGAGTTTTCTGAGATTCTTGCCATTCCCTTCAGCTACCCAGTACATGGCCAAGTCACAGAGCTTGGAGGTGGTACCTATCTTGGTCATAAAATCATGAGCCTATTCTGGAGAGTGGCCAGAATTCAGGAAGAAAACAGGAACTTAGGAAGATTGCAGGTCTTGCCCACAAATAAGGCAATCCACAGTCCTTTTATAAATTGGGCAGCGTGAATGTTAGGAAGCTTTCTCCTAGACAGGACACATCCATTGATGCATTTTCTTTTGTAATGTCTACACCCATAGACAAAGTGGGATACACAGACATAGAAACACTTGCCTTGTCAAATGACTTAATAGAAACAGTCCACTCCAAAACAAACAAACCAACTTTCCTACCTATTCTCAGAACATGAGACAAAACCACAAACCCACACTCATTCCCACAAATGCACCTCCTTCCCCCAAGAAGGTCTGTTACTAACCGGAGTGTCCTCTGCCTGGTGATCCATTCTTTGTTCACCCGAAATGGCCTGTCTGTTCTCAAATCTGGACTCCTTGGCCCACTCTGTGAAGTTGTCAGGAGCCAGCTTTGAGCCGCCACTACCTGCTTTCTCAGGAAAGACACCTCTTCAGATTTTTTCTGGCATTTGGCCATCTTCACATCTGTAGGTACCAAGAAAGACTGACTCTTTCCATGATAAATCCAAACAAGTGAGATCTCTGTGACTGTTACTGGGCCTGGCCCTGGGTGCCTGGTTTCCGGGATGCCAAGTTCAGAGAGTTCCATCACAAAGAAGTGAGGTAGGTCACTTCCTTCATGAACTGAATGAGCTCACAGCCTTGGCAAACACTTTGTCCTAACAGTTTCTTCCTAGGGTCCCATGAGATGGAGGCTGCCCCTACTTCCTGTGACACTTTCACAAGTTAGAATGGTATATCAACCATAGGTACTGGGGGAGAGATCTCCACACAGGCTTGGTTTTGTCCATTTTGTCTACATTAAGATGCGAGAGGCTTATTCAGACACATCTCTTCATCCTGACAAGGTTGTTTGCCATGGAAAATGACTTTTGGTATCTCAGGTCCTTCATAGCATTCTATATCTTCTTCAGGGATAATTTCTGCATGGATCTTTGAGATTCTCAGCAGGTGGAAGATCCCCTATATTCCTGGATTGTAAGACTAACTCTATCCCTGCACTGCTGTAAAGTTAGATTGAGGAAACAGTGTATGGTTAGTGTTAATATCATGTTCTATTTGCGTTAGGAATCATTCTGCTGGATGAATAATGGTATTTCGAACCTGAGATATTTACAAGAATATATAGGTGAAATATAAGTATGGAAACAGAAATCTAGGGAAGACTTGAAGCCAAGTAGGACATTGGGCCCTTGAGTAGCATACTTTGCTTTGAATTATATTCTGCACAGATGTCTCAGATAAATCGATATACAAAGAAATAGGATCTTATACACTGGATGATTGAATAACATACAGAATATCCAATAAAAAAGGGATAGTCTGTAGGATTAGCAAGATAGTCAGTAGGTTTAGAAAGAAGAGTGAGTATAGGATTTACCAAAAGTTCTTTACAAATAAGGTTTCGGGTAGAGAGTGAATGTAAATGTCAGCACATGTGAAGAGTCAGTCACAATGACGAATTGGGGAAAATATGTAGGAAAGCAGATATAAATAGAGACATTAGGAAGTCAGTAAAAGTATAAAGTGTGTAATTTGTTTAGACATTTTCAACGGTTTTAGTCTGAATATATAATCTTAGGCAGAAACTAATATGTTGTCACAAATTGGATTGACTTTTGAGAGCATGAGGTAACCAGGACATGGATGTTTTTATTAATCCATGCTCACTTTTTATTTAGGCTTTGGTAAAATCATAAGTGTGACCTTTGCATTTTGTGTCCAGAATATTATTGTGATAAAATGTATATGTAGATCAGGTGACATGAGTATTTCTTCCACCATTTCTGTAGCAATATTTTGTAGACGTATAAATTACTATTGAGGGTACAAATAGGTGTACCCTGTGTCTATGAATATGCAGATAATGCATGAATAAACCATACTGTGTGTAAATAATATAACTTGTTCCACTTTAAATAATGGATTGAATTTATATCTGAAAATATAAAAGAAATCTCACATTGATATACAATCATTCACTGCAACCAGTTATACATCTAATGGTAATATTATGGTTGTGGTTTATCCTGAAAGGTGTGTGAGTTTTGTTTCAAAAGTGATTATGGAAATCAAAAATAATGCGTTTGGAAAGAAGTCTCATGAAAAGAATAGTCAAGAAACCTGTAAGAATACATGTGTTCTCAAGCAGGAAGTGATTGAACATTATATATCATACTATATATAATGTGCATAAACTGCAGAAATAGTAATGTACCAGTGTTGAGTAAAAATGAACATCAAAATACACATCATGTCTCATAGGAATCTACTTGCATTGATGTTAATCTGGGTCAGTTACTGTAGAAATATTAGGATTTTTATGCACCATTCACTGAAGTTACTTTTCAGTACTAGAAAAAAAAAAGTATATATTTAAGTTGGATGAATATTTCTAAGAATAATCTTGTGAAAATTTGATTATAAATCCACATAAATCACAAAACAGTATAAACACAAAAGTCACATGGACATTAAAATATAGCAATATATATGCCAATTTAAATCCATCTTGAAATATATATCATCCACTGATCCAAAACTATTTATTTAATGAACTTGGATTTGTGTATAATGTTGTTCAGCTAGGAAGCTCCCCCATAGATTGAATTTTCTGTTCCATCAGTGTTTAGGAGGAGTGATCACCTAAATGTGTATGCAAATATGTGCTACACAAAAATCTTCCCACTCTCATCCAGAATAATGCCTTTATATTACCTTCACCCCAAGTAAGACACAGTTGGAGGACAAGAGTTAGAAAATCTGTGAATACATATCTGGAATGTAAAATGGTCAGGAGTTCACAACCTTGCAGGTTGTAGAGAAGTTTCCAAAAGTAAAGGACAGGCTTGATAGACCCAACCTGATCTTTTATTAGAATTGGGAGCCATCTTGCCAGAAAACCGTGAAAAGATAATTTGGGCTTTACTATAAATTACTGCAAATTCTGAACCTGCTTGAAATGCCTGCCCGTGCCTTGAACTCATCCACGCCTGACTCTCTGACCAGATAACAGTGCTCTCTGAAACATTAGTGACATCTAATAAACATTGGCCTTCCCAGGCCAGATAACGACCCTCTCTGAGTCTCTAATGGTCCTCATAATTTCTGATGTAGGGGCCAGCAAAAAAATGTAAACTACCATTAGTGTGATGCTTTCAAAGTTCTGTTATCTGTAACCCCCTTTTAGTGTAACTTTCTGGGCTATATAGCTGGGCTGTAGGAAAGGTGGTGTTGCTGTCTTGTTCCCCCCATTTTGGGAGGGAGAGGCAGGCTGGCTGGTTTTAATAATAAGCTTGCCTTAATTTGATTTTAATTGGAGTCAGTGGTTTTTTCTTGCATCCTAGTCCAACATTTTGGAGTTCCCCAGTGAGATGACCCTGCCCGACCAGATCACAAGACCAGACTGCTGAAAATTCTGAAGCTGGCCTTCCCTCTAGGGCTACGGGCTGGGGACCCACTCTAGGGGGTGCAAAACTTGAGATGTTCCAAGGCCTTGGAGTGAGCCGTAGGTCTGGCGAGCACTGCAGTGAACCACCACACTGAAACTATTAGCAAGCACCTGGTGGAGGAGGCCTCCATAGGTAAGTGGCACCTTGATAACATCTTATATCTGGTTAAGGGAGATCTCTTCTAATGACAGAGAGGTGGCCTGGGTAGGCTCACATACACTCCTGTCCAGGACAGTAATGAGAATCGTTCTTTCCTCTGTTCGGTTCTGTAGGGAATTCCTTTCAAGGTTAGAGAGGTGCCAAGGGACACGCACGCGCTCCTACCCCAGAGCTTTAGCAAGACGTTGAATTGCTCCTCTGTTTTTCTGTTTTGGCACCGGGATTCTGGTTTTTTTTTTTTTTTTTTTTTTTTTTTTTTTTGGCGTGTGTGTGTGTTTTGTTCTGTGTTCTATATGTTTTTTGTTTTTTTGTTTTTGTGCGTTTTGTATTGTGATTTCTGTGATAAAATCTTAAGGATATTGAACGGGAAAATGGGTAACAAAGCAAGTAAGCCTGACACCCCTTTGGACTGTGTTTTAAGAAACTTTGATGAACTTTACCACCATTTGTTAAGCAGAATGAGAGAAGCCCCTAGCTGGCTGCCTGGAGCACACCCAGTGCAGATGGCAATGCCTGCTGGGGAATGAAGAACTGAGTATCTCCCAGCATCTGCCGAAGCCCTGTTGCTTCAGGGAATTCCCTCCTTCGTTCCCTGCACTGTAAGGATAATGCCGCCTCTGTCTTCTTAAAAAAAGAGAAAAACAAAAAGGGGACACTAAATGCAGTAAAGTCACCATGGAGACACTTTATTTTACATTTCAGGTTGCTCCTCTGTGAAAACATTTGGTCCCCTTGTGGGGACATCTGTGGTGCCACTGGGGAAGGAGATTTTTCTCTTATTTGCTCTGTTTTAAAGGGTTCTGTCTGTCAGCCATTGTCTGGAGTTAATTTCTGCCTGTCTTGTGCCTTTTTTCTGGCCCTTTAAGACATGTGCAATAATGTGTTAATATTATAAATTGTTTCTTGGAAATGATCTTAGCTGAATGTGTGTCTAAATGATGATGTTTCATTGTACCAATCTGGTATCTGAATGGGTTTTTGAAGCATTCCACAATCTTGCAGTTAAAAGTCGGGTTTAGGTAATTGTTTAGTTTATGGTTTCAGATAATTCATGCCAGAGAACTTAAATACTTAGGATGGAAAACTAAAGAACTCTACTTCCAAGTTGGCAAGTAACTTCCCAATCATTCAGTCTTTTTTTCACCAATTTTAAATTAGGTAGCCTGGGAAAATGTCACTGTGTGTACCAGTGCATTAATTTGGACAAGGATACTAAATCATAGTATGATATCTGTTGACAAAACAACTTGTAAAGATATAAAATTTTGTGAATTGTATCTTAAACTTGTATCATAATTTTCAACATCCTAACCTGAAAATAATGGTTAAAATACCTTAGGCCTAAGGTTTCTGCTCAGAATAGCCATTTTTTCCTGCTTCTTCCAGACCTCAGCCAGGAATTATTTTGAAATGCAAATGAAAGAAGCCTGTAAGCTTAGTAGGAGACTTATTTGAGGCCTAAAGAAAAAAAAGTAAATTGTATGGTATTTACTAATTACTGGCCAGTCATTTTTTCTAGGACTCATAATTTTTTCCTTAGATTCTTTATTTATTTTTTGAGCTCATGATTTTGCTCCTACAGACCTAGGTTAATGTTTTTCTGATCAGTAATATCTTTGACCAACTGTGGAATTTTTAAATCATTGCAATGGAGGTTTCACCTGTGAAAAGCTACAAGGCCTTCACTTTTATTATGTGTGCACAATTTGTTATGTGTTGTATGTCTATATATGTATACATATGTCCATATATCATATATATGATACACAAATTAACATATATAAGGAGCACTCATATTAAAAAGCACTCATAAAAACAATTTTAAAAAGTGGATCCAAAGATCTTTAATTCACGTGATTTAAATGTTTCAATTTAAATTGGGTAAACAGATAAATATAAATTTCTTTAAATTTAAGCTTACAAGTTTTTCTAGGTGTTCAAAAATCTAATAAAGTATTAATGTCTACAAAAGGTCTAATATGCCTATGTTCCAGGACTTTTCTTTCAATCAAAAAAAATGGCTTACACTGTTCAAAACATTTGTCTAATATTTTGATAAATAAGTAAAGTAAATTTGATATGGGATTACTCATTCATGAGTACTTTTGTTTGATATCTGATTGATATACTAAGGTCTGTATAAGTTTGTACTAAAGTCTGTATAAGATTGTAAAAATCAGTCATGTGTTAAAGAGACAAAAATTTCTTAAACATAAGTTTACCCATAACATTTAGTTTATTAAGAAATAAATTTTCTAGAGCAAGCAACCATAAAAATTAAACAACTGTTTAAATAAGAACTGTTATTTTGGAGCACTGTACTGCCATTTCTTTAAAAGCTAAACTTGGTTAATGTAGAAACATCAATGTAATTGTGATGCTATTAATGTGCTCATATCTTCCAGTTATAAAACTCTATAAGGTAGAAACTTTAAAAGAGCATTATATCAAGCAGGTGTTCTGAAGTTGTATGGTAAATAAAATATATATTGGGGATTTATTTACCTGTTATCAATAATATATGTAAAGTTTTATGTTACTTTTTACATTGTGGAACAATTTAAATGTATTTTTAAGTTAATGAGACCCTAATCTATGTAAAGGTTAAAATCTTTCAGCCGTACTTTAATTCATGTTTTAAATGTGATATCATATGGTGTGAGCTAATGTTCATGTGACCTCAAACAATTTATGTAAACCTTGTAAAATGATATTTAAAAAACAAAGATCAGCTTTAGAACTAAAGCATTTAAGATTTATAAGGAGCCCTGCTTACCTGAGATAAGACTCTGTGTCCCATCTTACTACATGTGAGAATGACTACGAAAGCAGTAGGTCAGATTTTATTTCATTTAAAGTGATGTTCAAATTTTTTTTCTGTCAAGATAAGTAGGATATCAAAAAGATGATATAATATATAACTCACCCAAAAAAATCAGGGTAGCTATTACATGAACTAAGTATTTTTACTCTTGTTAAAAAAATTTTATTTTTTAATTTCCTTATAAGTGATCTAAAGATTCCCTGTTGGTGTTTTACAGAAGTGTTGCTTTAAGAACACAACATGGGTTAGTTTAAGATAATAAGTCATCAACTACAAGACAGACAGAATAATAAGATCCCAATTAATAAAATATAAATAATTATAAACTTATAGACATTAAAGCGCAGTACTCTTAATATATGGCTGTTAAAATTCTTTTGCTGGTTGTTTCAGATTAGGATTGAAAATTAAAGTTAAATGTAAAGGGCCCAAAAAAACGATATTTGACTCTTGCCCTCTGAGTCAGTCTGAATCCAGGGAACAAGGGATTTCTCTATGAGCTTTGCAACTCTGGGCCACATAACCTCCCGATCAGAGAGATTAATGAGACCACTGGAGACCAGAAAGCCAATCAGTGCATTTGCTACAAAGAGGAGAGTCATCAGGAAAGGGACACATCCTTGATGCTTCTGAGGGAAGCCACATGGTCAAGCAAGACCTGGACCCACCTAGCTCAAATTGCACTAGCAGAACTGAGAAGCTGCTCTCAAGTTTCCCAAGGAATGACTCCCATAAAAGCTCAGCTGACTGCTAACAATAGATAGAAACAAAAGTCAGTTTGACTGATTCATCTTAAACACTTAGCAAAGACAGTTAAAACCAAAATACAGCCATTCCTGGGCATTTTAAATAATAATAATAATAATAATAATAATAATAATAATAATAATAATAATATTTTAAGGTATACACTTTATGTTAGCCTCCCAAAATAAGTAAAACTGTTGGCTACAAAGAAGAATTCTCAGAGAGGAATGCCTGATAACTATAAAAATAGACTATCAAGAGGAGCTGCCAGAGGCAGAAGTTTTTAGTTCAAGGCCTACAGATATTCCTAACCTACACAGGTAGGCTTGGTGTTTGCTAGTACGATTATCCAGCCCTGAGTAACAGAATTAAATGTTTCTCTATTAAACACAGAGGTCTTACTAGTGAAAGGATTTTGCAAAATCAGATGACATTAAATTATTAAACTGTATATTATGGGGAGGGACAATTGAATCACTAAAAGTTAAATATTAAGTTCACAGTCCTGATAATTGGAGATATTAAAGACTGGTGAGGGTACTTCATACAGTGACATGATCCAGCTACTGCAACATTTATTCAATACTCATGTTTTTTGTTTCTCTCATAGAAGAACCCATCCCCAGATGACTTTACAACCTGTTCTTCCTCAACAAGACTTCAAAAAGAACTGACTTCTAAAAGGCAACTCATATCCCTCAACTGACTTCAAAAAGGCAACTCATGTCCCTCACGCCATGCACACTCATGTCACCCTCTCTCAGCTGAGAAGAAGCCAAAATGAGAGACGACTCTCTACTTACACCAATGGAGCCAAAAATAAATAGACTATCAATATAAGAAATTAATTAAGTCAGGTAATATCAGGGAGACTGGTTTTCGGTGAGTTCTAAAAATTTGGTGACTGTTAACTGAGGGATTAAAATTTCCTCAGTGCTTTTCCACTAACCTATCAAGGATTACAAAGGGACACATAAGAAAAGGGGGGAATGATAGACCCAACCTTATCTTTTATTAAAATTGGGAGCCATCTTGCAACAAAGCCATGAAAAAATCATTTTGGCTTTACTGTAAATTACTGCAAATTCTGAACCTGCTTGGAATGACTGCCCGTGCCTTGAACTCACCCGTGCATGGCTCTCTGACCAGATAGCAGCCCTCTCTGAAACTTTGTCACACCTCATAAATATTGGCCTTCTGTGGCCAGACAATGACCCTCTCTGAGGCTCTAATGGTCCTCATAAATTTTGATGTTGGGGCTAGCAAATAAAAAACGTAAACTCCCATTAGTGTGATGCTTGTTAGAGTTCTGTTATCTGTTACCCCATTTTTGTGTAACTTTCTGGGCTACAAACCTGGGCTGTAGTAAAGGTGGGGTTGCTCTCTTGTTCTCGCAATTTTGGGAGGGAGAGGCAGCCCAGCCAGTGGAAATAATAAGCTTACTTTAATTTGATTTTAATTGGAGTCAGTGTTCTTTTCTTACAACCTGGTCTAAGAGGTAAAGACTCCACAAACATAGAGATCTGCTGGCCTAAAGACTTCTTGAGAAACTGCCTCTGAGGTTGGATACTTTAAATATATTTTGTTGTCAGAAGGTTTAGCTTCTTTTCTAGTGAGACCATCAAAGCTGGGTCTGCATCTATGTGAATGGAGAGCATGGTTTCTTATTTTCCAATGAACATGAGGCAGCAGTGCTGAATTATCTCTTGGTAGGTAAACTGTGGCCACTGGGGGCTAAGTGTCTCCCTGTGTGGACTGTGAAGCCATTTGATCATCCTCCATTTTTGTGGTGTTTCTTGGTGCTGCACTGGGAGTTTGGTATTTGCTTCACGAAATACAAGGAGTTCAACTGGGACACAGTGCTGGAGGGAGTTCTGTCACGTGTGGTGGGTCAGGAACTGCAGGTGAATGCACCAACGAGGCTTCTATTTCACATAGCTTTTTCCTTGACCATATCAACCTGATTCTGAACATTGCCTTGAAACCTCTCCATATAATAAGATGCCTTAACATGTAAGGTTCTGCTGGATGCACCATGGCAGCCAAAAGGCATTTGGAAGTCAATTGGAAATCCACACGGCCCCACCTCAGATATTTTATCACACACCTGGACACCACTGCTCTGGGCCCACTATTCAGCACTGCAAATTACTGGCATCTCTGTTCTTCACCATTTTTATGAAACCCAGTCAATCAAGGCACTGTCTGGTACACTCATGATCAGCAACAGGAGATCCAAAGGTTCTCCAGTGCCACCTGGTCATGGGAGTTTTAAAAATTCCAGGGTATTTATCTAGCCACTTTTCAAGGATGAAGTTGGAGAAACTGTGGGTTTCAATTCATTCAGGAACCATTTAATGTTGAGGAACCTCATTTCAATGAATGCTCTGAAGAACTCTCAAAGGCAAGGCTTCCCAAAGAGTAGCCAAATGGTCACATGAAGCCCAGCCCATTGAGGTCTACAATGTGAGGTCCATGTGTGTTTTGACTCTCAACTATGCCTGTCAAGTCTTTCAGAATAAAATCATGTGATATCCTGGCTGAGATTCCCAGTGATCAGTCGAAAGCCACCCTTGGCCTAGATTTCAGTTTCCAAGGGCGACTCTCATGCGTGGCATTCTAAAATCGCAACACAATTCATGACAATACTTCTCTGAGGTCAGTTCCAGAACTCAGTCTCTAAGGGGAATCATACCAAAGTTCCAGCCCTGGTGGATCCAGTCATTTCTTCCAACTGCTACACAAATGAACACAATTAAAACCAAAACACTCCCACATGGTCCTCACCTTCTTCCATATAGACACTCATTATAACCTCTGGCTGGAGGTTTCCATGAGGGGCGCAGCACAAGACGGTATCCAAAACAAGCTCCCTTGTCCCTTATTTGCTTAAAGTCAGCTAGGCCTGGACACCATTCCTGTGAACCAGGAGTGATAAAATAAGCCTGGCCTTAATACTGCTCTGCTTCTCCAATTTGAGGCCTACTGACTGTCAGGTATAGATTCTTAATGTGATTTGGAGTAATGAAAAAACCCAAGCTCATATGGGCTAGCCTCTGCAGGACTTTGAAGAACTCATTTGACTCACAGGATCCCTATTCTCACTTGATGGAGATCAGAAACTTATCAGAGTAAGGCAAGATACTTCATACACAGTGACTGATCTTTTTGCCATTTTGGTTTTGGATGCACACATGGAACCTAGTCCACTGGCCAGTTTGGGTCTGCTTTTGACTAGCATAATTTTTTAAACCCCATTCTTGAGGATATCCCCCCAAAAAAGTGAATAATCTCAAGACTCTTGGTGGATGGGGAAAAGTGATAGCTCTCCACCAAGGATTTGATCTTGACTTTGTCTTCATATCCTTGACCCAGGTTTAGTCACTGGGAACTCCTTGTCCTTGACCTTTCCTCTATGAGTTCTGTGGCCTTAGCTGCTGTCTCAGCCTGCTTACTGAGCTAAAACCTCGGAATTGAGACTCTATTCACCCACTCATTTCCTCTAGGGTCTTCCACAGCACTGGCATCATCAGCCATTTGGTGTTTACACAAAGAAAACTTTTTTCTTTTCTTGCTATATTTTTGTCTTATTGACATTTATCAATCATCCTCTGATATTCCATTTTTTTAAATTTGTTGCTACTTGCAATAGAATAAATTTCTTTAGTTCCATCAGGTGCTGAGAATCTAAGCCACTGCCTCACACAGGGCCAAGTGGCTGATTCAGACACATCCCTTTCCAAAGCAATTAAGCAAAGATACACAGGTGATGCCCATTCATTTCCATTTGAAAACTGTTTCTTCAGGCTTCACGAATTGGTTGCCTGAGGCAAAGACCTTCCTGACACTCAGAGCAACAGAAAAATAGGTAAGCAAAAGGCCCAAAGCAGGGTTTCTCTACTGAGACTTTCTTTGTCACACTGATATCTGAGTTTTCTGAGATGCTTGCTATTCCCTTCAGCTATCCAGTACATGGACATGTCACAGAGCTTGGAGGTGATACATATCTTGGACACAAAACCATGAGCCTACTCTGGAGAGTGGCCAGAATTCAGGAAGAAAACAGGAACTCCGGAAGATAGTAGGTGTTGCCCGTCCCTAAAGCAACCTGCAGTCCACTCATAAATTGGGCAGGATGAATGTTGGCAAGCTTTCTACTAGACAGGACACATCCATTGATGCATTATCTTTTATAATGTCTACAACCACGGACACAGTGGGATACACAGGCATACAAACAATCGCCTTGTCAAATGACTTACTATAAACAGTCCACTCCAAAACAAACAAACCGCCTTTCTTACCTATTCTCAGAACATGAGACTAAACCACAAAATCACAACCACACCCACAACGACCCCTCCTTTATTCAAGTAGGTCTGTGACTAATTGGAATGTACTCTGACTGATGGGCCATACTATGTTTCCTTGAAATGGCCTGTCCTTCTCAGATCTGGTCTCCTTGGCCAACACTGTGAAGTTTTCAAGAGCCAGTGGTGAGCCACTACCAGCTTTCTCAGGAAATTCCCCTTTTCAGAGCTCTCCTGGCATTTGGCAATCCTCACATCAGGAGGTACCAAGGAAGACTTACTCTGTCCTTGGTTATTCCAAACAACTGAGCCCACTGGGAAAGAAACTGGGACTGACTCTGGGTGCCTGGCTTCCTGGATCCCAAGTTTAGAGAGATCCGTCATCAAGGAAGAGAGGTAGGTCACTTCATTCAGGAACTGAATGAGGTTACTGCCGTGGCAACCACTTTGTCCTAACAATTGCTTTCAAGGGTCCCATGAGATGGAGGCTGCCCCTACTTCCTGTGACACTTTCACAAGTTAGATTGGTATATCAACCATTGGCACCTGGGAACAGCTCTCCACACAGGCCTGGTTTGGTCCATCTTCTCTACATTAAGAAGAGAGAAGCTGATTCAGACACAACCCTTCATCCTGACCAGGTTGTTTGCCATGGAGGATGACTTTTGCTCTCTTAGGTCCTCCATAGCTGCTTACAACTTCTCCAGGAATCATTTCTGCATGGACCTTTGAGTTTCTCAGCATGTGGAAGATCCCCTATATTCCTGTATTGTAAGACCAACTCTATCCCTGCTCTTCTGTAAAGTTAAATTGACTGAACAGTGTATTGTTAGTTTAACTAACAGGTTCGATTTGGATTAGGAATCTTTCTGCGTGATGAATAATGGTATTGGGAAACTGCGATATTTACAAGAATATATAGGTAAAATATAAGTATGAAAACAGAAATCTAGCTAAGATTTGAAGCCCAAAAGGGCATTGGGCCCTTGATTGGGATACGTAGCTTTGAATTATGTTCTGCACTGATGTGTCAGGTAAATTTATATACAATGGCTTAGGTCCTTGTACCATGGATGATTAAATGTAGAAGAGAACTTCCAGTCAAAAGGGATAGTCGGTAGGATTCGGAAGATTCTCGGTAGGTTTAGAAAGAAGAGTGAGTATAGGATTTGGACCAAATGTTGTTTAGCAATAGGGTTTCCGGTAGACAGTGAATGTTAATGTCAGCACAAGTGAAGAGACAGTCACAATGATGAACTGGGGAAAATAGTTAGGAAAGCTGATATCAATAGAGACATTACAAAATCAGGCAAAGTATAAAGTGAGTGATAGGATTAGATATTTTCAACAGGGTTGAGTTTGAATATATAATCTTAGAAAGAAACAAATATGTAGTGACCAATAGGATTGATATTTGACAGCATTAGGCAACCTGGACATGGATGTTTAGTAATCCATGCTCACTTTTCATTTAGTCTTTGCTACAATCTTAAGTGTGACCTTTGCTTTTTTTGTCCAGAATATTACTGTGATAAAACGTACATGCAGATCAGGTGACATGACTATTTCTTCCACCATTTCTGGCAGCAACATATTCAAGACGTATAAATTAGTAATGGGGGTAAAAAGAGGTGTACCCTTTGTCTGTGCATATAGAGATAATGCATGAATAGACCATACTGTGAATAAATAATATATCTGGTTCTGACTTTAAATAATGGATTGAAATTATATCTGAAAAAATACAGGGAATCTTATATTGAAAGACAAACATTCTTTCCAACCAGTTATATATCTAATGGCCACATTAAGGTTATGGTTTATCATGAAGGGTGTGTGAGTTTTGCTTCAAAAGTGATTATGGAAATCGAAAATAATGTGTTTGGAAAGAAGTCTCATGAAAAGACCAGTCAAGAAACCTGGAGGAATACATGTTTTATGAAGCAGGAAGTGATTGTGAAACAAATGCGTATAAATTTGTGAACTTGTGGATGAAATATATATTTTCTATGATTTGTATAAACTGACGAAATAGTAATGTACCAGTGTTGAATGAAAATAAACGTCAGAGTACACATCATGTCCCATACGAATCTACTTGATTGATGTTAATCTGGGTCAGTTACTGTACAAATATTAGGATTTGTAAGCACCATTTACTGAAGTTAGTTTTCAGAACTACGAAACAAATGTGTATTTCAGGTGGATGAATATTTCTGGGAATAATTTTGTGAAAAGTTGATTATAAATCCACATTTTTGAACATGAATGAACTTAGGGAGTGTATTTAAGATACATATTTTTCATTTTTTAAAAATCAGGACAGTGTATATATATATATTCATAATTATATATATGTGTGTATATATATATATATATATATATATATATATATATATACACACACACACACACACACACACACACACAAAACACATACACAGACATTAAAATGTAGGAATATATATGCCAATCGAAGTTCATCATAAAATATATAGCATCCACAGATGCAAAAATATTTATTTTACTGAACAAGGTTTTATGTATAATGTTGTTTAACTAGAAAGCTCACCCAAAATTTAAATTTTCAGTTTCAACAGCGTTTAGAGGAGTGATCTCTTCTCACAAGTTGTATCTGCCAAGTCAGTCACCTCACAAAAATGAAAGTGTGATACCAGGTAGGATTCTATATGAGCGTATAAAAATACATGTGCTGAATAGGCTACAGAGAAAGGCAGAGAGGAATTTACATATTTGTTAACATTAACAACACATGGAGAACTATTTCAATTAAAAATTGACTAGATTTATAACACCTACCATTTATCATGCAAATGGCAAGTCCAACTATACCCCATGCCTCCTGTTTGGGTTGTTTTTCTCCATCATATTTGGATTAGTAGACAGAGTATAGTAGGGTATGGTTTATTGTCAGGGATTCAGTATTTTCAATGGAATATAGGAAAATGAATCCAATGTGTATAAAATATATGCTACACAATTATCTTCCCACTCTCATCCAGAACAATGCCTTTACATTACCTTCACCCCAAGTAAGACACAATTAGAGTAGAAGAGTTTGAAAATCGGTGAATGCATATCTGGGGTGGAAACAGTACTAAGAAACAAATACGTATTTCAGGTGGATGAATATTTCTGAGAATAATCTTGTGAAAAGTTGATTATAAATCCACAACATAAATATGAATGAATTTAGTAAGTGTGTAATAAGACACATAGTTCATATTTTGAAAAATCTGGAGAGTGTATCTATATATATATTTATATATACACAGAGAGAGAGACATTAAAAATTGCAATATATATGCCAATCGAAATTCACCATGAAATGTATATCATCCACAGATCCAAATATATTCATTTTACTGAACATGGATTTATGTATAATGTTGTTCAACTAGGAAGCTCACTCACATTTGAATTATCAGTTCAAGCAGCGTTTAGGAGGAGTGATCTCTTCTTCCAATTTGTATCTGCCAAGTCAGCCACCTCACAAGAATGTACTTGTGGTACCAGGTAGGATTCTATATGTGCATATAAAATTACGTGTGCTGAATAGGCTACAGAGAAAGGGGGACAGGAATTCACTTATTTGTAAACTTTAAAAACGCATGGAGAACTATTTCAACAAATAATTGATTAGATTTATAACTGCTACACTCTACCATGCAAAAGGCAACTCCAACTATAAAACATACCTCCTCTAAACTGCTTGTATTTCTATTCTGTTTGTGTTATTTTTCTCCATCATATTAGGATTAGTAGTCAGAGTCTAATAGGGTATATGTTAGTTTCAGGGATTCAGCATATCTAATGGAAAATAGGAAATTGAATCCAATGTGTATGCAAATATGTGCTACACAAAAATCTTCCCACTTTCATCCAGAACAAGGCCTTGACATTACATTCTCCTCAAGTAAGACACAATTAGAGGATAAGAGTTAGAAAATCTGTGAATATATATCTGGAATGGAAAACACTCAGGAGTTTACAACTTTGGAGGTGGTAGAGAAGATTCTAAAAGTAAGGGACAGGGTAAACATTCCACAAACATGCAGCTCTGCTGGCCTAAATACTTTTTGAGAAACTGCCTCTAAGGGTGGGCACTTGAAATATTTGATGTTCTGAGGAGATTTAGTTCCTTTGTAGAGAGACCATCAAAGCTGGGTCTGCATCTATGTTACTTGGAGGACATGGTTTCTTATTATCCAATGAACATGAGGCAGCAGTGCTGAATTCTCTCTTTGTGGGTAAACTATGGACACAGGGGTCTAAGTGTCTTTCAGTGTGGACTGTGAAGCCAATTGGTCATCCTCCACTTTTCGTGGTGTTTCTCGCTGCTCCACTGGGAGTTTGGTATTTGCTTCAAGAAATACAAGGAGTTAAAATGGGACAGAGTGGTGGAGGGAGTTCTTTAAGGTGTGGTGAGTCAGGTTCTTCAGGAGAATGCACCAACCAAGGTTCTATCCCATGTAGATTGCCCCCTTGAGAATAGCAATATGATTCTGAACATTGCAGTGAATCCTCTCCATATACAAGATGCCTTTACATATATGGGTCTGCTGGCTGCACCATGTCAGTCACAAGCCATTTGGAAACCAATGGCTCATCCACATGGCCGCAACACAGATGTTTTATCACACAATTGCATACCACTGCTCTAGGCCCACTACTCACCAGGCT
Source organism: Callospermophilus lateralis (assembly GCF_048772815.1). Taxonomy (NCBI): domain Eukaryota; kingdom Metazoa; phylum Chordata; class Mammalia; order Rodentia; family Sciuridae; genus Callospermophilus; species Callospermophilus lateralis. The sequence goes on from NW_027512769.1 coordinate 225,843, forward strand.
CCAACTTACTGGCATATCTGTTCTACACCATTTTCATGAAACAAAGTCAATCAAGGCAGTGTCTGGTATACTCACGATCAGAAACAGGACATCGAAAGTTTTTCCAGTGCCAGCTGAACATGAAAATATCAAAAATTTCATGGTAATTTTCTAGCCATTTTTCACGGATGAAGTTAGAGGCTCTGAGGGATTCAATTAATTCAGGAACCATTAAATGGTGAAGAAGCTAATATCAATGAAAGCACTGGAGCATTCTCACAGGCATGGTTTCCCTAAGGGTGGCCAAAATGTCACATGCAGCCAGGCCCATTGAGATCTACAATGTGAGGTACATGTGTGTTTTAAACTCAAATATGGCTGCCAAGTCTTTAAGAAAAATTGTATGTAATATCCGGGCTGAAATTCCCAGTGTTCTGTGGAAATCCAACCTGGGCCTAGATCTCAGGTTCCAAGGGCAACTCTCATGTGTGGCCTCCTAAAATCCCAACACAATTCATGGCAACACTTCTCTGAGGTCAGTTAAAGAACTCAGTCTCTAAGGGGAATCACACCAGAGTTCAAGCCCAGTGGAACAGTCATCTCTTCCAACCGCCACACAAATGACCACAATTAAAACCAAAACACTCCCACATGGTCCTCATCTTCTTCCATATAGACACTCCTTATAACGTCTGGCTGGAGTTTTCAATGAGGTCCACAGCCCAAGTCAGTGTCCAAATTAAGGTCCTGTTCCCCTCATTTGTCTAACATCAAGGTGGCCTGGACACACTTCCTGTAAACCAGGAGTGATCAAATAGGCCTGCCATTAATACTGCTCGGCTTTTTCAATTTGAGGCCTTCTGACTCTGTGGTTTAGATTCTTTATGTGAATTTGAGTCATGAGAAAACCCAAGCCCCTCTGCAGAGATTTGAACAACTCATTTGGCCCAAAGGATTCCTATTCTCCCTTGATGGAATTCAGGATCCTAACAGGTGATGCCCTTCATTTCCATTTGAAAAATGTTTTCCTCAGGCTTCCCAAAGGGGTGGCCAGAGGCAAAGACATCCTGAGATTCAGGGCAACAGAACAATAGGTTAGCAAAAGGCCCAAAGCAGGGTTTCTCCACTGAGACTTTCCTGGTCACACTGATATCTGAGTTTTCTGAGATCTTGGCCATTCCCTTCAGATAGCCAGTACATGGCCATGTGACAGAGATTGGAGGTGGTACATATCTTGGACACAAACCCAAGAGCCTATTCTGAAGAGTTGTCAGAATTCAGAAAGAAAACAGGGACTTAAAAAGGTAGTAGGTGTTGCCTATCGATATGGAAACCACACTCCATTCATTAATTGGGCAGGATGAATGCTGGGAAGCTTTCTACTAGAGAGGACACATGCATTGATGCATTCTCTTTTATAATGTATACAACCACGGACACAGTGGGATACACAGAAATAGAAACACTTACCTTGTAAAACGACTTACTAGAAACAGTTCACTCCAAACCAAAGAAACCTCCTTTCTTACCTATTCTCAGAACAGAGACAAAACCACACACCCACACTCAAAAAGACACCTCCTTCCCCCAAGTAGGGCTGTGATTATCCGGAGTGTCCTCTGACAGGTTTGCCATACTATGTTCCCCGTTAATGGTCTGTCCTGTCTCAGATCTGGTGTCCTTGTCCAACTCTGTGAAGCAGTCAGGAGCCAGGGGTGAACCACTACCTACTTAGTCAGGAAAGGCCCCTGTTCAGATCTTTCCTGGAATTTGGACATCCTCACATCAGTCAGTACCAAGAAGACTGACTCTGTCCTTGGTGATTCCAAACAAATGAGACCACTTGGACTGGGATTGGGACTGGCTCTGGTGCTTGGTTTCCTCGGTCCCAAGTTCAGAAAGTTCCATCAACAAGGAAGTGAGGTAGGTCACTTCCTTCAAGAACTGAATGAGGTCACTGCCTTGGCAACCACTTTGTCCTAACAGTTGCTTCCAAGGGTCCCATGAGATGGAGGCTGCCCCTACTTCCTTTGACACTTTCACAACTTAGAATGGTATATCAACCTTAGGCACCCGGGAACAGCTCTCCACACAAGCCTGGTTTGGTTCATCTTCTCTACATTAAGAAGAGAGAGGCTGATTCAGACACAACCCTTCATCCTGACCAGGTTGTTTGCCATGGAAAATGACTTTTTGTCTCTCAGGTCCTTCATTGCTGCCTACATCTTCTCCAGGGATCATTTCTGCATGAACCTTTGAGGTTCTTAACAGGTGGAGCATCCCCTACATTCCTGTATTGTAAGAACAATCTGTCTCTGCTCTTCTGTAAAGTTAGATTGAGTGAACAGTGTATGGTTAGGGTAAATTTCATGTTCGATTTGGGTTAGGAATCATTCTGCTGGATGAATAATGATACTGGGAACCTGTGATATTTATAAGAATATTGAGGTTAAATATATGTATGAAAACAGAAATTAAAGTAAGATTTGAATCCCAGAAGGGCTTTGGGCAGTTGATTGGGATATTTAGCTTTGAATTCTGCACACATGTCTCAAATGAATCGATATACAATGGCAGAGGAACTTGAACCTTGGATGATTGAATGCTGAAGAGAACATCCAGTCAAAAGGGATTGTCGGTAGGATTAAGAAGATAGTCATTATGTTTAGCAAGTAGAGTTAGTATAGGATATGTAACAAAAGTTCTTTAGCAATTTTTTTTGGGCAGTGAGTGAATATAAATGTCAGCATATATGAAGAAATCAGACACAATGATGAACTGTGGAAAATTTGTAGAAAACCAGATATCAATAGAGACATTAGGAAATCAGGCAAAGTATAAAGTGAGTGATAGGATAAGACATTTTCAACAGGGTTGAGATTGAATATCTAATCTTAGGAAGAAACAAATATGTAGGTCACCAATAGGATTGACATTTGAGAGCATTAGGCAACATGGACATGGATGTTGTTAGTAATCCATGTTCACTTTCCATTTAGACTTTGGTACAATCCTAAGTGGGACCTTTGCATTTTGTTTCCAGAATATTACTGTGATAAAATGTGTATGTAGATCAGATGACATGATTATTTCTTCCACCATTTCTAGGAGCAGTATTTTGAAGACGTATAAATTAGCATTGGGGGTAAAAAGAGGTGTACCCTGTTTCTATGAATATACAGATAATGCATGAATAGACATTAATTTCAATAAATAATATAACTTGTTCCACTTTAAGTAATGGATTGAATTGATATCTGAACATATATAAGAAATCTTATATTGATATGCAATCATTCATGACAACCAGTTATACACCTAATGTTAATATTAGGGTACGATTTATCATGAAGTTTGTGTGAGTTTTGCTTCAAATGTGATTATGGAAATCGAAAATAATGTGTTTGGAAAGAAGTCTCATGAAAAGGCCAGTCAAGGAACACCGAGGAATTCATGAGTTCTGAAGCAGGAAGTGATTGAAATTGAAAAAAATGACGATAAATTTGCTTACTTGTGAATGAAATATTATAATATGATGTGAATGAACTGAAGAAATAGTAATGTACCAGTGTTGAATAAAAATGAACATCAAAATACACATCATGTCCCACAGGAATCTACTCACATTGATGTTAAACTGTGTCAGTTACTGTAGAAATATTAGGATTTCTTTGCACCATTCACCAAAGTTAGTTTTCTTTTTTTTAATTTTTATTTATGCTTGTTCAAAACATTACATACTTCTTGATATATCATATTCCACACTGTGATTCAAGTGGGTTATGAACTCCCATATTTACCCCGTAAACAGATTGCAGAATCACATCAGTTACACAACCATTGATTTACATATTGCCATACTAGTGTCTGTCGCATTCTGCTGCCTTTCCTAACCTCTACTATCCCCCTCCCCTTACCTCCCCTCCCCTCTTCTCTCTCTACCTCTTTACTGTAATTCATTTCTCCCCCTTGTATAATTTTTTCCTTTCCCTCACCTCCCCTTGTATGTAATTTTGTATAACCCTGAGGGTCTCCTTTTATTTCCATGCAAGTTCCCTTCACTCTCCCTTTCCCTTCCTCCTCTCATCCCTGTTTAATGTTAATTTTCTTCTCATTCTATTCATCCCTACTCTGTTCTTAGTTACTCTCTTTATATCAATAAAGACATTTGGCATTTGGTTTTAGGGATTGGCTAGCTTCACTTAGCATAATCTGCTCTAACGCCATCCATTTCTCTGCAAATTATATCATTTTGTCATTTTTTAATGCAGAGTAATACTCCATTGTGTATAAATGCCACATTTTTTATCCATTCATCTATGGAAGTGCATCTAGGTTGGTTCCACAGTCTTGCTATTGTAAATTGTGCTGCTATGAACATCAATGTAGCAGTGTCCCTGTAGCATTTTTTTTTAGGTCTTTAGGGAATAGACTGAGAAGGGGAATACCTGTGTCAAATGGTGGTTCCATTCCCAGCTCTACAAGAAATCTCCATACTGCTTTCCAATTTGGCTGCACCAATTTGCAGTCCCACCAGCAATGTACAAGTGTACCCTTTTCTCCACATCCTCGCCAGCACTTGTTGTTGTTTGAGTTCATAGTAAATATCTGGAATGGAAAATGCTCAGGAGTTCACAACCTTGAAGGTGGTAGAGGAGTTTCCAAAAGTAAGGGACAGGGTAAATACCACAAACATGGAGCTGTGTCGGCCTTAAGACTTCTTGAGAAAATGCCTCTGAGGTTGGGCACTTGAAATATATGTTGTTGTCAGGAGCTTTAGCTTCCTTTGTAGTGAGACCATCAAAGCTGAGTCTGCATCTATGTGACCTGAAGAACATGTTTTTTTATTTTCCTATGAACATGAGGCAGCAGTGCTGAATTCTCTCTTTGTAGGCAAACTGGGGCTACTGAGGGCTAAGTGTCTCCCAGTGTGGACTGTGAAGCCATTTGATCATCCTTCACATTTCGTCATGTTATTTGATGCTGCACTGAAAGTTTGGTATTTACTTTACGAAATAAAGGAGTTTAACTGCGATATAGTGCTGCAGGGAGTTCTGTCACGTGTTGTGGTCAGGATCGGCAGGAGAATGTACCAAGCAGGCTTCTATCACACATAGTTGCCCCCTTGACCATAGCAATATGATTCTGAACATTGCCCTGAAACCTCTCCATACAACAAGATGCCTTTACATCCAAAGGTCTGCTACCTGCAGATGTCAGTCACAAACCATTTATAAGCCAATGGCAGATCCACGTGGCCGCACCACAGATGTTTTTTCACACACCTACACTCTACTGCTCTTGGCCCACTACTCAGCAGGCTCCAACTTACTGGCATCTCTTTTCTACACCATTATCATGAAACTCAGTCAAACCAGGCACTGTCTTGTATACTCATGATAAGCAACAGGACATCAAATGGTTTTCCAGTGCCAGCTGGTCATGGAAATTTCAAAAATTTCATGGTATTTTCTAGCCATTTTTCAAGGATGAAGTTGGAGGTACTGTGGGTTTCAATTCATTCAGGAACCATTAAATGTTGAGGAAGCTCATTTCAATGGAAGCTCTAGAGAACTCTCACAGGCAAGTCTTCCGAAAGAGTGGCCCAAGATCACAAAAAGCCAGCCACATTGAGGTCTACAATGTGAGGTTCATGTGTGTTTTGACTGTCAACTATTGCTGCCAAGTCTTTCAGAATATACTCAAGTGATATCCTCGCTGAGATTCCCAGTGCTCTGTGAAAAGCCACCCTGGGCCTAGATCTCAGTTTCCAAGGGTGACTCTCATGTGTGGCCTCCGAAAATCCCAACAAAATTCATGGCAATACTTCTCTAAGGTCAGTTTCAGAACTCAGTATCCAAGGGGAATCCCACAAGAGTTGAAACCCAGGTGGACGCAGTCATCTATTCCAACTGCCACACAAATGACCACAATTAAAACCAAAACACTCCCACATGGCCCTCATGTTTTTCCATATATACACTCATCATAACCTCTCGCTGGAGATTTCCATGAGGGGCGCAGACCAAGACACTGTCCAAAATAAGCTCCCTTGCCCCTCATTTGCCGAAAGTCAGGGAGGCCTACACACCCTTCCTGTGAACCAGAACTGATCAAATAGGGATGGCGTTAATACTGTTCTGCTTTTCCAATTTGAGGCCTACTGGCTGTCAGGTATAGATTCTTTATGTGATTTTGAGTCATCAGAAAACCCAAGCACTTCTGCAGGGGTTCAAAGAACTCATTTGAACTAAAGGATCCTGATTCTTACTTGATGAAGGTCAGGAATCTAATAGAGGAAGGCAAGAGACTCATTTGCCATTTCTGTTTTGAATGCACACATGGAATCTATCTTTAGATGCATCAGGTGCTGAGAATCTAAGCCACAACCTCACACAGAACCAAGAGGCTGATTCAGACACATCCTTTTACAAAGCAATTAAGCAAAGAGCAACAGGTGATGCCCATTCATTTTCATTTGAAAACTGTTTTCTTCAGGCTTCACAAAGGGGTGGCCAGAGGCAAAGACCTTCCTGACATTTAGGGCAACAGAAGAACAGGTAAGCAAATGACCCAAAGCAGGGTTTCTCCACTGAGACTTTTCTGGTCACACTGATATCTGAGTTTTCTGAGATGCTCCGCATTCACTTCAGCTATCAAGTACATGGTCATGTCACAGAGCTTGGAGGTTGTATATATCTTGGACACAAAACCATGAGCCTATTCTGAAGAGTGGCCAGAATTCAGGAAGAAAACAGGATCTTAGGAAGATAGTAGGTTTTGCCCATCCAGAAGGCAAGCCGCAGTCCATTCATCAATTGGGCAGGATGAATGCCAGGAAGCTTTCTACTAGACAGGACACATCCATTAATTCATTCTCTTTTCTAATGTCTACAACCACAGACACAGTGGGATACACAGACATAGAAACACTCACATGTCAAACGACTTACTAGAAACAGTCCAATCCAAACCAAACAAACCGCATTTTCTACCTATTCTCAGAACATGTGACAAAACCACAAAACCACAACCACTCCCACAAAGGCACCTCCTTCCCCCAAGTAGGTCTGTGACTATCCAGAGTGTCCTCTGACTGGTTGGCCATACAATGTTCTCCCGAAATGTCCTGTCCTGACTCAGATCTGGTCTCCTTGGCCAACTCTGTGAAGTTGTCAGGAGCCAGCGGTGAGCCACTACCTGCTTTCTCAGAAAAGGTCCCTCTTCAGAGCTCTCCTGGCCTTTGGCCATCCTCACATAGGTAGGTACCAAGAAAGACTGACCTTGTCCTTGGTAAAACCGAACAAGTGAGCCCACTGGGACTGGGACTGGGACTGGCTCTGGGTGCCTGTCTTCATGGATCCCAAGTTCAGAGAATTTCTTCACCAAGGAAGTGACGTAGGTCACTTCCTTCAGGAACTGAATCAGGTTACTGCCTTGGCAACCAATTTGTCCTAACAGTTGCTTCCAAGAGTCCAATGAGTTGGAGGCTGCCCCTACTTCCAGTGAAACTTTCACAATTTTGCATGGTATATCAACCATAGGCACCCAAAAAAAGCTCTCCAGATAGGCCTGGTTCGGTCCATCTTCTATACATTAAGAAAAGAAATGTTGATTCAGACACATCCCTTCATGCTAACCAGGTTGTTTGTCATGGAAGATGACTTTTGCTCTCTGACGTCATTCATAGCTGCCTACATTTAATCCAGGGATCATTTCTTTAATGATCTTGGAGGTTCTCAGCAAGTAGAAGATCCCCTAATTTCTGTATTGAAAGACCAACTCTGTCCCTGCTCTTCAGTAAAGTTAGATTGAGAGAACTGTGTATGGTCAGGGTTAATAACATGCTCCATTTGGGTTAGGAATCATTCTGCGGGATGAATTATGGTATTGGGAACGTGCGATATTTATAAGAATATAAGTGAAATATAAGTATGAAAACAGACATCTAGGTAATATTTGAAGCCCAGAATTGCATTGGACCCTTGGCTGGGATTCTTAGCTTTGAATTATATTCTGCACAGATGTCTCAGATAAATCGATATACAATGGCATAATTACTTGTACCTTGGTTTATTGAATGTTGAAGAGAACATCAAGTCAAAAAGGGATAATTTGTAGGATTAGTAAGATAGTTGGTAGGTTTTGAAAGAAGAGTGAGTATAGGATTTGGATAAAAAGAACTTTAGCAATAGGGTTTCGGATAGAGTGAATGTAATTGTCAGCACATGTGGAGAGTCTGTCAAAAGGATGAACTGGGGAAAAAAGTAGGAATGCAGATATCAATTGACATTAGGATATCAGGCAAAGTATAAAGTGAGTGATAGAATTATACATTTTCAACAGGCTTGAGTTTGAATATATAATCTTAGGAAGAAACAAACATGTAGTCACCAATTGGATGAACTTTTGAGAGCATTAGGCAACATGGACATGGATGTTTTCCGTAATCCATGCTCACTTTCCATTTAGGCTTTGGTACAAACGTAAGTTTGACCTCTTCTTTCTGTGTGCAGAATATTACTGTGTTAAAATGTATATGTAGATCAGGTGACATGAGTATTTCTTCCACCATTTCTGGGAGCAATATTTTGAAGATGTATAAATTATTTTTGGAGGTAAAAATGGTGTACACTGTGTCTATAATTATTGAAATAATGCATGAATAGACCATACTGTAAATAAATATTATAACTGGTTCTAAATTTAAATAATGGATTGAATTGATATCTGAAAATATACAGAAAATCTTACATTGATATACTATCCTTCATTCCAACCAGTAATATATCTAATGGTTATATCAGCATTATGGTTTTTCATGAAGAATGTGTGAGTTTTGCTTCAAAAGTGATTATGGAAGTCGGAAATAATGTGTTTGGAAAGAAGTCTCATGAAAAGACCAGTCAAGAAACATGGAGGAATACATGTGTTTTGAAGCAGAAAGTGATTGAAAGTGAAACAAATGCCTATAAATTTGTGAACTTTTGGATCAAATATATATCCTATGATGTGTGTAAACTGAAGAAATAGTAATGTACCACTGTTACATAAAAATGAACGTCAAAATACACATCATGTCCTCTCCCACAGGAATCTACTTGCATTGATGTTAAACTGGGTCAGTTATTGCAGAAATATTAGGATAATGCCGCAGTCTTGCTGGGCACAATCAGGAGCCACTTGTCAAAAGAAATGAACTTTATTTTTAGAACCACACACGCCAAACAAAACAGCCTCTCAGGAAAAACCTTCAGAGCCCCAACTGCCACCACTGGCTTCCCAAAACCTCTCCTTCCCAAATGAGCCTCTCTCCGCCTCCCACAATCCTGCTGCTCTTGAGGCCGATTGCTGGGTCATGTGGGCGGAGTCAAAAAAAGTCCCCCAATGAGCAGTTTTGTGGTCTGAAAGGGCAGGGAAACAGCCCATTGAGCATCACCGCAGAGGAGCCAATCAGCTAGTTGTTGCTGGGGCCGCTGTGAGCCAATCATCAGCCGTCAGCTGGAAGTTTGCTGGCAGCAGGAATTTTGCTGGGGCCCCTTCGGCTGTGGTTCTCAACATCTTCCCCTCTCTGTTTAAACAACACGCATGTGTCTTAGGGACCGTGCCTGCCTTAGGTTGTCCAATAGTACATATGGTCTTTACCCGTTAAGTTGGTACCATTGCAATTGGATCTTACCCATCACTGACTACCCGTCCAGTATAGAGCCACACCTGTGGAGAGGTCTTTGTACCAGCGGGGGTGGGTGAGGTTCTTTGCCTCACCTCTGTTGGCCCCCCAAATTTTAGCTGGACGATCATGACATGCAGAAGGGAGGAAGATACACCAAGCCAATTGACGGCTCCTTTTGGAAAAATTGTACCACCGATGACATCATCAGCAAATATACCCCAACACTACCACAAGTCGCTGCACCAACAGATAGTTCACAATGCATTTAGGTGAGTTCACATGTGTCCAGGCAAGTTCTGCAAGCAGTAAAGGGATGGCTATTGCAGAAGCTGTAGATTGGTATTATCTTTGATTTCACCTGCACTGGGATGAAGATAGGAACTCTGGCAATAATGTCTAAAGAAAAAAATTATGTAACATTCCAGAAGGCACTCAAACCAAAAAAAAACATATGTAACATTCCAGAAGGCACATCAAAAACCAAAATGGCCCAAAAAACAGTCATTGAGGATGAAGTCTCTCACCTTCCTCTGTAAGGTTCCTGACCTCCATAAAATGAGAATAGGGATTTATTGGGTCAAATGAGTTCTTCAAAACCCTGCAGAGGGTAGCCAATGGGTTATTGGGTTTTTTCATTACTCCAATTCACATCAAGAATCTATACTCCACAGACAGTAGGCCTCAAATTAGAGAAGCAGAGCAGTATTAAAGTCAGGGTTATTTGATCACTCCTGGTTCACAGAATGGGTGTCCAGGCCACCCTGACTTCAGGCAAATGAGAGGAAAGGGAGATTATTTTGGACACTTTCTTGGGCTGTGCCCCTCAAGGAAACGTCAACCCAGAGGTTATGATGAGTGTCTATATGGAAGAAGATGAGGGCCATTTGGGAGTGTTTTGGTTTTCATTATGGTCATTTATGTGGCAGTCGGAAGAGATGACTGGGTCCACCAGGGATTGAACTCTGGTGTGATTCCCCTTAGAGACAGAGTTCTGGAACTGACCTCAGAGAAGTATTGCCATGATTTGTGTTGGGATTTTAGCCGGCCACCCATGAGAGTCGCCCTTTGAAACTGAGATCTAGGCCCGGGGTGGCTTTCCACAGCGCACTGGGAATCTCAGACAGAATATCATATGATGTTATTTTGAAATACTTGCCAGACATAGTTGAGAGTCAAAACACACATGGACCTCACATTGTAGACCTCAATTGGCCTGGCTTCATGTGACTATTTGGCCACTCTTTGGAAAGCCTTGCCTGTGAGAGTTCTCCAGAACTTTCATTGAAATGAGCTTCCTCAACATTGAATAATTCCTGAAAGATTTGAAACCCACAATGCCTCCAACTTCATCCTTGTAAAATGGCTAGATAAATACCATGAAATTTTTGAAATTCACATGATGAGGTGGCACTGGAGAACCTTTGATGTCCTGTTGCTGATCATTAGTGTAACAGAAAGTGCCTTGATTGATTGGGTATAATGAAAGTGGTGTAGAACAGAGATGCCGGTTAGATGGAGACTGCAGAGTAGTTGGCCCAGAGCTGTAGTGTGCAGGTGTGTGATAAAATATTTATGGTGATGCCATGTGGATCTGCCATTGACTTCCAAATGGCTTTTAGCTGACATGGTGCACCCAGCAGACCCTTATATGCAAAGGCATCTTGTTATATGGAGAGGTTTCAGGGCAATGTTCAGAATCAGGTTGCTATGGTCAAGGGGGCAAGCTATGTGGGATAGAAGCCGGATTGGTGCGTTCTCCTGGAGACTCTGACCCACCACATGTCACAGAACTCGCTCCAACACTGTGTCCCAGTTGAACTCCTTGTATTTCTTGAAGCAAATACCAAACTCCCAGTTCAGCACCAAGAAACACCATGAAAATTGAAGGATGACTAAATGGCTTCATAGTCCACACAGTTAGACACTTTGGCCCAGTGGCCTCTGTTTACCTACAAAGAGAAAAATCAGCACTGCTGCCTCAGGTTCATTGGAAAATAAGAAACCATGTTCTCCAGGTCACAAAGATTCAGACCCAGCTTTGATGGTTTCACTACAAATGAAGACAAAGCTCCTGACAACAACATATATTTCAAGTGCCACATCTCAGAGGCAGTTTCTCCAGAAGTCTTTTTTCCAGCAGACCTCCATGGTTGTGGAGTGTTTACCCAGTTCCTTACTTCTGGAAACTCCTCTACCTGCTCCCAGGTTGAGAACTCCTGAGAATTTTCCATTCCAGATATGTATTCACAGATTTTCTAACTCTTCTCCTCTAATTGTGTCTCACTTGGGGCAAAGGTAATGTCAAGGCATTGTTCTAGGTGAGAGTGGGAAGATAATTGTGTAGCACATATTTGCATACACATTGGATACATTATCCTATTTTCCATTTGAAATACTGAATTCCCCACACTAACGCATACCCTACTAGACTCTGACTACTTATCCTAAAATGATGGAGAAAAAGAAACCTAACAGAATAGAAATACAGGCCTTTTGTAGGAGGCATGGTGTATACTTGGATTTTCCTTCTCCTTTATCAAGGATACGTGTTATAAATCTAGTCAACTTTTCATTGTAATATTTCTCCATGAGTTTTCAAAGTTAACACACATGTAAATTCCTGTCTCCTTTTCTCCGTAGCCTCTTTAAAACATGTATATTTTTATGCATATATAGACTCCTACCTGGTAACACACGTACATTCTTGTGAGCTCACTGACTTTGGAATATACAAATTATGAGAATAGATCACTTCCCCTAAATACTGATGGAACTGAAAATTCAACCTATGGGTGAGCTTCCTAGTGAACAACATCATACATAAATCCATGTTCAGTAAAATGAATATTTTTAGATATGTGGATGATATATATTTCATGATAAATTTTGATTGGCATATATATTGCTACATTTTATTGTTGTGTGTGTGTGTGTGTGTGTATATATATATATATATATATATATATATATATATATATATATATATATATATATATACATACTCACCAGATTTTCCAGATTTTCCAAAATATGAAATATAGGTGTCTTTTTATACACTCCCTAAATTCATTCAAGTTCATGTATGTGGATTTAAAATCAACATTTTACATGATTATCATCAGTCTGGCTGGGCACAATTCAGGAGCCAATTGTCAAAAGAAACGAACTTTATTTTTAGAACCACACAAGCCAAACAAAACAGCTTCTCAGGAAAAACCCTCAGAGCCCAACTGCCACCACAGTCTTCCCACAAGCCTCTCCCTCAACCACAAGCCTCCTCCTTTTGAGGCCGATTGGCTGGGTCACATGGGCAGAGCCAAAAAAGTCCACCAATGAGCAGCTCCGTTGTTTGAAAGGGCAAGGAAACATCCCATTGAGCATCACCACTGAGGAGCCAATCAGCTAGATGTTGCTGGGGCCTCTGTGAGCCAATCATCCACTGGCAGTCTGAAAGGGCGAGAAAACAGCTCAATGAGCATCTGCAATGAGCATCACCACAGAGGAGCCAATCAGCTAGATGTTGCTGGGGCCGCTGTGAGCCAATCATCAGCCGGCAGCTGGAAGTTTGCTGGCAGCTGGAGGTTTCCTGGGGCCCCATTGGCTGTGGCTCTCAACATCTCCCCCTCTCTGTTTAAACAACAAGCATGTGGCTTAGGGACCATGCCTGCCTTTGGTTGTTCAATAGTACATATGGTCCTTACTGGAGACCCTTGGCTGTGGCTATCAACAGGATTTGTATGTACCATTCACTGAAGTTAGTTTTCAGTACTAGGAAACAAATATGTATTTCAGGTGGATAAATATTTCTGCGAAAAATCTTGTGAAAAGTTGATTATAAATCCACATACTTGAACATAAATGAATTTAGGGAGTGTAAATAAGATACATATATTTCATATTTTTAAAAATCTGGAGAGTGTGTGTGTGTGTGTGTGTGTATACACACACAGACACACACAGATATTGAAATGTAGCAACATATATGCAAATCGAAATTCACCATGAAATATACATCAATCACAGATCCAAAAATATTCAATTTTCTTAACAGGGATTTATGTATAATGTTGTTCTACTAGGAAGCTCACCCATTATTTGAATTTTCAGTTCCAACAGTGTTTAGGAGGAGTGATGTCTTCTCACAAATTGAATCTCCCAAGTCAGTCACCTCACAAGAATGTAGGTGTGACACCAGGTAGGATTTGATATGTGCATATAAAAATACATGTGCTGAATAGGCTGCAGACAAAGGGAGACAGGAATTCACATATTTGTTAACTTTAAAAACACATGGAGATCTATTTCAATTAAAAATAGACTGGATTTATAACACCTAACATTTATCATGCAAAAGCCAAGATCAACTATACACCATGCCTCCTCTGAACTGCTTGTATTTCAATTCTGTTTGTGTTACTTTTCTGCATCATATTAGAATTAGTAGTCAGAGTCTAGTAGGGTATGGGTTCGTGTCAGGGATTCAGTATTTCAAATGGAAAATTGGAAAATGAATCCAATGTGTATGCAAATATGTGCTACACAAAAAAATTCCCACTCTCATTCAGAACAATGGCTTGAAATAACCACGCCCCATGTAAGAAACAATTAGAGGAGAAGAGTTAGAAAATATGTGAATACATATGTAGAATGGAAAATGCTCAGTAGTTCACAACCTTTGAGGTGGAAGAGACGTTTCCAAACCTTAGGGACAGGGTAAAACTCCACAAACATGGAACTCTGCTGGCCTAAACACTTCTGGAGATACTGACAATGAGGTTTGGTACTTGAAATATATGTTGTTGTCAGAAGCTTTAGCTTCCTTTGTAGTGAGACCATCAAACTTGCGTCTGCATTTTTGTGACCTGGAGGACATGAATTCTTATTGTCCAATTAACATGAGGCAGCAGTGCTGAATTCACTCTTTGTAGCTAAACTGTGGCCACTGGGGGATAAGTGTCTCCCCGTCTGGACTTTGAAATCATTTGGTCATGCTCCACTTTTCGTGGTGTTTCTTGGTGCTGCAGTGGGTGTTTTGTATTTGGTTCATGACATACAAGGAGTTAAGCTGTGACACAATGCTGGAGGGAGTCCTGTAACGTATGGTGTGTCAAGGTCTGCAGGAGAATGCACCAAACAGGCTTCTATCCCCCTTTGCTTGCCCCCTTTACCATAGGAACTTGATTCTGAATATTGCCCTGAAAACTCTCCATGTAACATGATGCCTTTACATACAAAGTTCTGCTAGCTGAACCATGTCAGTCACAAGCCATTTGAAAGCCAATGTAAGATCCACATGACCCCACCACAGATGTATTGTCACACACCTGCACACAACTGCTCTAGGCCCACTACTCAGCAGGCTCCAACTTACTGGCATCTCTGTTCTACACCATTTTCATGAAACGCAGTCAATGAAGGCATTTTCTGGTACACTCATGATCAGCAACAGGACATCCAATGGTTCTCCAGTGCCACATGGTCATGGGAATTTCAAAATTTGGTGGTATTTATCTAGCCATTTTTGAAGGATGAAGTTGGAGGCACTGTGAGTTTCAATTCATTCAGGAGCCATTAAATGTTGAGTAAGCTCATTTCGATGAAAGCTCTGGAGAACTCTCACAGGAAAGGCTTCCCAAAGAGTGGCCCAAGGTCACATGAAGCCAGGCCCTTTGAGGTCTACAATCTGAGGTCCATGTGTGTTTTGACTCTGAACTATGGCTGCCAAGTCTTTCAAAATAAAATCATGTGATATCCTGGCTGAGATTCTCAGTGCTCTGTGGAAAGGAACCCTGGGCTTAGATCTCAGTTTCCAAGGGCGACTCTCATGCATGGCCTGCTAAAATCCCAACACAATTCATGGCAATACTTCTCTGAGGTCAGTTCCAGAACTCAGTCTCTAAGGTAAATCACACCTGAGTTCAATCCCAGGTGGACCCAGTCATCTCTTTTAAATGCCGCACAAATGACCACAATTAAAACCAAAACACTCCCACATGGCCCTCATCTTCTTCCATATAGCACACATCATAACCACTGGCTGGTGGTTTTCATGAGTTGCGCAGCCTAAGACAGTATCCAAAATAAGCTCCCTTGCCCCTCATTTACCTAAAGTCATGGTGGCCTGGACTCCCTTCCTGTGAACCATGAGTGATCAAAGGCTTGCTGTTAATATTGCTTCGATTTTCCAATTTTAGGCCTACTGACTCTTGGGTTTAGATTCTTAATTTTAAATGGAGTCATGAGAAAAACCAAGCACCTCTGGGCTAGCCTCTGCAGGGCTTTGAAAAACTCATTTGACCAAAAAGATCTTGATTCTCACTTGATGGAGGTCAGGATCCTTAGAAGAAGTCGAGAGACTTCATCCACAATGACTGCTCTTTTGGCCATTTTGGTTTTGGATACACAAGAGATCTTTCTTTAGATCCCTCAGGTTCTGAGGATCTAAGCCACAGCCTCACAGGGGGCCAAGAGCCTGAATCAGACACATCCCATTCCAAAGCAATTAAGCAAAGAGCCACAGGTGATGCCCATTTATTTCCATTTGAAAACTGTTTTCTTCAGGCTTCACAAAGGGGTGGCCTGAGGCAAAGATATTCCTGACATTCAGGGCAACAGAACAATAGGTAAGCAAAATGCCCAAAGCAGGGTTTCTCCACTGAGACTTTCCTGGTCACACTGATATCTGAGTTTTCTGAGATGCTCACCATTCCCTTCAGCTATGTAGTACATGGCCATGTCACAGAGCTTGGAGGTGGTACATATTTTGGACACAAAACCATCAGCCTATTCTGGAGAGTGCCCACAATTCAGGAAGAAAACAGGAACTTAGGAAGATAGTAGGTGTTGCCCATCTATAAGACAAGCCACAGTCCATTCATAAATCGGGCAGGATGAATGCTGAGAAGATTTCAACTAGACAGGACTCATCCATTGATGCATTTTCTTTTCTAATGTCTACAACCAGGGGCACAGTGGGATACACTGATATCCAAACACTTGCCTTGTCAAAGGACTTACTACAAACAGGTCCCACCAAAACAAACAAACCGCCATTCCTACCTATTCTCAGAACATGAGACAAATTCACAAATCCCCACCCACACCCACAAAGACACCTCCTATCCCCCAAGTAGGTCTGTGACTATCTGGAGTTTCCACTGACTCGTGGGCCATAGTATGTTCCAAAGAAATGGCCTTCCTGTCTCAGACCTGCTTCCCTTGTGCAACTCTGTGAATTTGTCAGGAGCCAGCAGTGTGCCACTACCTGCTTTCTCAGGAAAAACCCCTCTTCAGAGCTTTCCTGCGTTTTGGACATCTTTACATCAGTAGGTACCAAGAATGACTGACTGTGTCCTTGGTAAATCCAAACAAAGAGACCACTGGTACTGGGACTGGACTGGCTATGGGTTCCTGTCTTCCTGGATACCAAGTTCAGAGAGTTCCATCACCAAAGAAGTGATGTGAGGTCACTTCCTTCAGGAACTGAATCAGATCACTGCCTTGGCAACCTCTTTGTCCTAACAGTTGCTTCCAAGGCTACCATGAGAAAGAGGCTGCCCCTACTTCCTGTGACACTTTCACAAGTTAGAATGCTATATCAACCATAGGCACCCGGGAGCAGCTCTCCACACAAGCCTGGTTTGTTCCATCTTCTCTACATTAAAAAGAGAGAGGCTGATTCAGAAACAACCCTTCATTCTGACCATGTTGTTTGCCAGGGAAGATGACTTTTGCTCTCTCAGGTCCTTCATAGCTGCCTACATCTTCTCCAGTGATCATTTCTGCATGGACCTTTGTGGTTCTCAGCAGGTGGAAGATCCCCTACATTCCTGTATTGTAAGACCAACTCTGTCCCTGCTCGTCTGTAAAGTTAAATTGAGGGAACAGTATATGGTTAGGGTTAATAACATGTTCTTTTTCAGTTAGGAATTATTCTGCTGGATGAATAATTGTACAAGAATAATGAGGTGAAATGTATGTATGAAAACAGAAATCTAAGTAAAATTTGAAGCCCAGATGGGTATCGGGCTTCAAGGGATTGTGATACTTAGCATTGGGATCAAGGGATTGTGATACTTAGCATTGAATTATGTTCTGCAGAGATGTCTCAGAGAGATCGATATACAATGGCATAAGACCCTGTACCTTGGATTATTGAATGTAGAAGAGAACATCCAGTCAGAAAGCATTAATCGGTAGGATTAGGAAGATAGTCAGTAGGTTTAGGAGGAAGAGTGAGTATAGGATTTGGAACAAAAGTTCTTTAGCAATAGGGTTTCAATTAGAGTGTGAATGGAAATGTCAGCACATGAGAAGAGTCAGTCACAATGATGAACTGGGGAAATATGTAGGAAAGCAATCAATAGAGACATTATGAAATCAGGAAAAGTATAAAGTGAGAGACAGGATTAGATGTTTTCAACAGGGTTGAATTTGAATATATAATCTTAGGAAGAAACAAATATATTGTCACAAATAGGATTGATGTTTGAGAGCATTAGGCAATTTGGACATGGATGTTTTTAGTAATCCATATTCACTTTACATTTAGGCTTTGGTGCAAACATAAGTGTGACCTTTTCTTTTTGTGTCCAGAATATTACTGTGATAAAATGTATATGTAGATAAGGTGTCATAAGTATTTCTTCCATGATTTCTGAGATCAATAATTTGAAGACGTATAAATTAGTATTGGGTTTACAAAGAGGTGTACCCTGTGTCTATGAATATAGAGAAAAAGCATGAATAGACCGTACAGTGAATAAATAATATAACTGGTTTCACTTTAAATCATGGATTGAATTGATATCTGAAAATATATAAGAAATATCATATTGATACAAAATCATTCATTCCAACCAGTTATACATCTAATGGTAATATTGGGGTTATGGATTATCATGAAGGGTGTGTGAGTTTTGCTTCAAAAGTGATTATGGAAATCGAAAATAATGTATTTGGAAAGAAGTCTCATGAGAAGACCAGTCAAGAAACATAGAGGAATACATGTGTTTCAAAGCAGAAAATGATTGAAAGTGAAACAAATGCCTATAATTTTGCTAACTTGTGGATGAAATATATATGTTATAATGTGCATAAACTGAAGAAATAGTAAAATACCAGTGGTGAATAAGAATGAACATAAAAATACACATCATGTCCCATAGGAATCTACTTGCATTAATGAGAAACTGGGTCAATTATTGTAGAAATATTAGGATTTGTATGCACGATTCACTGAAGTTAATTTTCAGTAATAGGAAACAAATAGTATTTCAGGTGGTTGAATATTTCTGAGAATAATCTTGTGAAATGTTGACTATAAATCCACATACATGAACTATAATGAAATTAAGGAGTGTATAATAAGACACATATATTTAATATTTTAAAACATCTGGAGTGTGTATACACACACACACACACACACACACACACACACAAACATTAAAAAGTAGTAGTATATATGCCAATCGAAATTCATCATGAAATATATATCATCCACAGATCGAAAAATATTCATTTTCCAGAACATGGAATTATGTATAATATTGTTCAACTAGGAAGCTCACACAGAGGATGAATTTTCAGATCCCACAGTGTTTAGGAGGAGTGATCACTTCTCACAATTTGTATCTGCCAAGTCAGACACCTGACAAGAATGTATGTGTGATACCAGGTAGGCTTCTATATATGCATATAAAAATAGATGTGCTGAATAGGCTACATAGAATGGGAGAGAGGAATTCACATATTTGTTAACTTTAAAAACACATGGAGAACTATATCAATTACAAATTGACTAGATTTATAACACCAACACTTTGTCACGCAAAAGCCATGTCCAACTATACACTATGCCTCCTCTGATATGCTTGTATTTCTATTCTGTTTGAGTTATTTTTCTCCATCATATTAGGATTAGTAGTCAGAGTATAGTAGGGTATGGGTTAGTGTCAGGGATTCAGTATTTCAAGTAAAAAATAGGAAAATGAATCTAATATGCATGAAAATATGTGCTACAAAAAATATTCCCACTCTCATCCAGAAGAATGCCTTGAAATTATCTTCGCCCCTAGTATGACACAATTAGAGGAGAAGAGTTAGAAAATATGTGAATACATATCTGGACTGGAAAATGCTCAGCATTACACAACTATGGAGGTGATAGAACAGTTTCCAAAAGTAAAGGACAGTGTAAACACTCCACAAACATGGAGCTATGCTGGCCTAAAGACTTCTTGAGAAACTGCCTCTGAGTTTGGGCAGTTGAAATATATGTTGTTGTCAGGAGCTTAACTTCCTTTGTAGTGAGACCATCAAAGTTTGGTCTGCATCTATGTGACCTGGAGGACATGGTTTCTTATTTTCCAATGAACATGAGGCTGCAGTGCTGAATTCACTCTTTGTAGCTAAACTGTGGTCACTGGGGCTAAGTGTCTCCCCATGTGGACTTTGAAGCCATTTCGTCTTCCTCCACTTTTCCTGGTGTTTCTTGCTGCTGCACTGGGTGTTTTGTATTTGCTTCACGACATACAAGGAATTCAACTGGGAAACAGTGCTGGAGGGAGTCCTGTAACATGTGGTGGGTCAGGGTCTGCAGGAGAATTCCCCAACTTGGCTTCTATCCCACATTGCTTGCCTCCTTGACCATACCAACCTGATTCTGAACATTGCCCTGAAACCTCTCCATATTACAAGATGCCATTTCATATAATGGTCTGCTGGCTACACCAAGTCAGTCACAAGCAATTTGGAAGCCAATGTAATATCCACATGGCCACACCACAGATGTATTATCACACACCTGCAAACCACTGCTCTAGGCCCACTACTCAGCATGCTCCAACTTACTGGCATCTCTGTTCTACACCATTTTCAAGAAACCCAGTAAATCAAAGCACTGTCTGGTACACTCATGATCAGAAATGGGACATCCAATGGTTCTCCAGTGCCACCTGGTCATTGGGAACTTCAAAAATTTTATGATATTTATCTATCCATTTTTCAAGAATGAAGTTGAAGGCACTTTGGGGTTTCCATTCATCCCGGAACCATTAAATGGTGAGGAAGCTCATTTCAATAAAAGCTCTGAGGAACTCTCACAGGCAAGGCTTCCCAGAGTGTGCCCAAAAGGTCACATGAAGCCAGGCCCTTTAAGGTCTATAATGTGAGGTCCATGTGTGTTTTGACTCTTAACTGTGGCTGCCAATTTTTTCAGAATAAAATCATGTGATATCCTTGCTGAGATTCTCAGTGCTCTGTTGAAAGCTTTCCTGGGCCTAGATCTCAGGTTTCATGGGTGACTCTCATGCATGGCCTCCTACAATCCCAACACAACTCATGGCAATACTTCTCTGAGGTAAGTTTCAGAACTCAGTTTCTAAGGGGAATCACACCAGAGTTCAAGCCCATGTGGACCCAGTCATCTCTTCCAAACGCCACAAAAATGACCACATTTAAAACCAAAACATTCCCACATTGCCCTTATCTTTAACCATATAAACACTCATCATTAACTCTGGCTGCAGGTTTCCAAGAGTGGTGCAGCCCAAGACAGTGTCCAAATAATGCACCCTTGCCCCTGATATGTCTAAAGTAAGGGTGGCCTGTTCACCCTTCTTATGAACCAGGAGTGATCAAATAGGCCTGGCATAAATACTGCTCTGCTTCTCCAATTTGAGGCCTACTGACTGTCAGGTATAGATTCTTTATGTGATTTGGCATCATGAGACAACCCAAGCAGTTCTGCAGGACTTTGAAGAACTCATTTGATCCAAAGGATCCCTATTCTCACTTGATGGAGGTCAGGAACCAAACAGAAGAAGGCAAGAGACTTCATCCACAATGACAGATTTTTTGCCATTTTGGTTTTGGATGCAAACATGGGATCTTCTTTAGATCTATCAGGAGCTGAGAATCTTAGCCACAGCCTCAAACAGGGCCTAGTGTCTGATTAAGACACATCCCTTTCCAGAGCAATTAAGCAAAGAGTCACAGGTGATGCCCATTCATTTCCATTTGAAAACTGTTTCTTCACGCTTCACAAAGTGGTGGCCTGAGGCAAAGACCTTCCTGACATTCAAGGCAACAGAAACATAGATAAGCAAATGGAGCCAAGCAGGGTTTCTCCACTGAGACTTTACTGGTCACACTGGTATCTGAGTTTTCTGAGATGTTCCCATTCCCTTCAGCTATCAAGGACATGGCCATGTCACAGAGTTTGGAGGTGGTACATATCTTGGACAATAAACCATGATACTATTCTGGAGAGTGGCCAGAATTCAGGAAGAAAACAGCAACTTAGGAAGTTAGTAGGTGTTTCCCATCCATAAGGCAAGCAACAGTCCATTAATCAATTGTGCAGGATGAATGCTGTGAAGCTTTCTACTAGACAGGACACCTCCATTGATGCATTCTCGTTTCTAATGTCTAAAACCACGGACACAGTGGCTACACAGACATAGAAACACTCGCCTTGTCTAAAGACTTACTAGAAAAAGTCGACTCCAAACCAAACCAACCACCTTTCCTACCTATTCTCAGAACATGAAACAAAACCACAAACTCACACTCACAACCAAAAAGGCACCTCCTTCCCAAAAATAGGTGTTTAACTATCTGGAGTGTCCTCTGACTGGTGGGCCATACTATGTTCCACTCGAAATGGCCTGTGCGGTCTCAGATCTTGTCTCCTTGGCCAACTCTGTTATTCTGGGAGGAGCCAGCGGTTAGCCACAACCTGCTGTCTCAAGAAAGGCCCCTCTTCAGAGCTCTACTGGCATTTGGCCATCCTCACATCAGTAGGTACCAAGAAGGTCTGACTCTGTACTTGGTAAATCCAAACAAGTGAGCCCACTGGGACTGGGACTGGGACTGGCTTTTGGTGCCTGGCTTCTGGCATCCCAATTTCAGAGAGTTCCATCACCAAGAAAATGAGGTATGTCACTTTCTTTGGAACTGAATGAGGTCACTGCCTTGGCAACAACTTTGTCCTAACACTTGCTTACAATGGTCCCATGAGTTGGAGGGTGCCCCTACTTCCTGTGACAATTTGACTAGTTAGAATGGTATATCAAAATAGACGCCATGGAACAGCTCTCCACGCAGGCCTGGTTAGGTCCATCTTCTCTACATTAAGAAGAAAGAGTCTGATGCATACACATCCCTTCGTCCTGTGCAGGTTGTTTGCCATGGAAGATGGCTTTTGCTCATTCAGGTCCTTCATAGCTGCCTACATCTTCTCCAGGGATCATTTCTACATCGAACTTTGAGGTTCTCAGCAGTTGGAAGATCACCTACATCCTTTATTGAAAGAATAGCCCTGTCCCTGCTCTTTTGTAATGTTAGATTGAGGCAGCAGTGTATGGTTAGGGTTAATAACAGGTTCGATTTGGGTTAGGAATCATTCTGCGGGATGAATAATGGTATTGGGAACCTGCAATATATAGAAATATAGTGGTTAAATATAAGTATGAAAACAGAAATCTAGGTAAGATTTGAAGCTCAGAAGTGCATTGGGCAATAGATTGGGACACGTAGCTTTGAATTACGTTCTGCATACATGTTTCAGAAAAATCGATATACAATGGCATAGGACCTTGTACCTCGGATGATTGAATGTAGTAGAGTACATCCACTCAAAAAGGGATAGTCGATAGGATCAGGAAGATAGTCAGTATGTTTCGGAAGAAGATAGAGTATAGGATTTGGACCAAAGTTCATTAGCAATAAGGTTTCGGTTAGAGAGTGAATGTCAATGTCAGCACATGTGAAGGGTCAGTCACAATGTTGAACTGGGAAAAATATGTAGGAAAGTAGATATCAATAGAGACATTAGGAAATCAGGCAAAGTATAAAGTGAGTGAAAAAACTAGACATTTCCAACAGTTTTGAGGTTGAATATATAATCTTTGGAAGAAACAAAAATGTGGTCACCAATAGGATTGACATTTGAGAGCATTAGGCAACCTGGATATGGATGTTTTTAGTAATCCATGTTCAGTTTCCATTTAGGCTTTGGTACAATCATACGTGTGACTTTTGCATTTTGTGTCCAGAATATTAC
The DNA here is from genome assembly GCF_048772815.1 of Callospermophilus lateralis. Classification (NCBI taxonomy): domain Eukaryota; kingdom Metazoa; phylum Chordata; class Mammalia; order Rodentia; family Sciuridae; genus Callospermophilus; species Callospermophilus lateralis. The sequence goes on from NW_027512769.1 coordinate 249,563, forward strand.
TGTGATAACATGCATATGTAGATCAGGTGACATGAGTATTTCTTCAACCATTTCTGGGAGCAATATTTAGAAGACGAATAAATTAGTATTGGGGGTACTAAGAGGTATACCCTGTGTCTATGAATATAGAGATAATGCATGAATAGACCATATAGTGAATAAATAATATAACTGGTTCCACTTTAAATAATGGATTAAACTGATATCAGAATATATATAAGAAATACTATATTGATATAAAATCATTCATTCCAACCAGTTATACATCTAATGGTGATATTATAGTTATGGTTTATCATGAAGTGAGTGTCAGTTTTGCTTCAAAAGTGATAAAGAAAATAAAAAATAGTGTATTTGGAAAGAAGTCTAATGATAAGACCAGTCAAGAAACCTGGAAGAATCCATGTGTTCTGAAGCAGGAAGTGATTGAAAGTGAAACAAATGCCTATAAGTTTGCTAACTTGTGGATGAAATATATATCCTATGATGTGCATAAATTGAAGAAATAGTAATGTACCAGTGTTGAATTAAAATGAATTTCAAAATACACATCATGTCACATAGGAATGTACTTGCATTGATGTTAAATTGGGTCAGTTACTGTAGAAGTATTAGTATTTGTATGCAACATTAACTGAAGTTAGTTTTCAGTACTGCAAACAATATGTATTTCAGGTGGATGAATATTTCTGAGAATGATCTTGTGAAAAGTTGATTATAAATCCATATACATGAACATGAATGAATTTAGGGAGTGTATATAAGACACATATATTTCATATTTTGAAAAATCTGGAGAGTGTATATATATATATATATATATATATATATATATATATATATATACATATACAAAAAAACAGACACAGACAATAAATTAGCAATCGAAATTTATCATGAAATATATATCTTCCACAGATGCAAAATTATTTCTTTTAGAACATGGATTTATGTATAATGTTGTTCTTCTAGGAAACACACCCCTAGGTTAAATTTTCAGTTCCAACAGAGTTTAACAGGAGTGATCATTTCTCACAAATTGTTTTTGCCAAATTAGCCTCCTCACAAGAATGTAGGTGTGATACCAGGTAGTGTTCTATATGTGCATTTAAAAATACATGTGCTGAATAGGCTACAGAGAAAGGGAGAGAGGAATTCACATATTTCTTAACATTAAAAACACATGGAGAACTATTTCAATTAAAAATTGACTAGATTTATAACACCTACAATTAATCATGCAAAAAACAAGTCCAACTATACACCATGATTCCTCTGAACTGCTAGTATTCCTATTCTGTTTGTGTTATTTTTCTCCATCATATTAGGAGTAGTAGTCAGAGTCTATTAGGGTATGCATTAGTGTCAGGGATTCAGTATTTCAAATGGAAAATTGGAAAATGACTCTAATGGGTATGCAAATATGTGCTACACAAAAATGTTCACACTCTCATCCAGAAGATTGCCTTGACATTACCTTAGTTCCAAGTAAGATACAATTAGAGGAGAAAAGTTAGAAAATCTGTAAATACATATCAGGAATAAAAAATGCTCAGGAGTTCACAAACTTGTAGGTGGTAGAGGAGTTTCCAATAGTAAGGGACAGGGTAAACACTCCACAAACATTGAGCTCTTCTTGTGTAAAGACTTCTTGAGAAACTCTCTGAAGTTGGGCTCTTAAAATACATGTTGATGTCAGGAGCTTTAGCTTCCTTTGTTGTGTGACCATCAAATCTGGGTGTGCAAATATGTGACCTGAAGGACATTGTTTCTAATTTTCCAATGAAAATGAGGCAGCAGTGCTGAATACTCTTTTTGTAGTTAAACTATGGCCACTGGGGTGTAAATGTCTCCCCGGGTTGACTGCGAAGCCATTTGGTCATCCTCCAATTTTCGTGGTGTTTCTTGCTGGTGCACTGGGAGTTTGGTATTTGCTTCATGAAATACAAGGAGTCCAACTGGGACACAGTGCTGGAGGGAGTTCTGTCACGTGTGGAGGGACACGGTCTGCATGAGAATGCACCAACCAGGATTCTGTCCCACATAGGTTGCCCCTTTGTCCATAGCAACCTGATTCTGAACATTGCCCAGAAACATATCCATATAACAAGATGCCTTTACATATAAGGGTCTGCTGGCTGTACCCTGTCAATCACAAGGCAATTGGAAGCCAATGGCAGATCCACATGCCCCAACACGCATGTTTTATCACACATCTTCACACCACTGCTCTAGGCCCACTAATGAACAGGCTCCAACTTACTGGCATCACTGTTCTACACAATTTTCATGAAACCCAGTCAGTCAAGGCACTGTCTGATACACTCATGATCAGCAACAGGACATCCAAAAGTTTTCCAGTGCCACCTGGTCATGGGAATTTCAAAAATTTCATGGTATTTATCAAGCCATTTTTCGAGGATAAAGTTGGAGGCTCTGTGGGTTTCAATTCATTCAGGAACCATTAAATGTTGAAGAAGCTCATTTCAATGAAAGATCTTGAGAACACTCACAGGCAAGTCTTCAAAAAGAGTGGCCAAAAGGTCACATGAAGTCAGGCCCATTGAGGTCTACAATGTGAGGTCCATATGTGTTTTGACTCTCAACTGTGGATTTAAAGAATTTCAGAATAAAATCATGTGATATCCAGGCTGAGATTCCCAGTGCTGTGGGCAAAACCACCCTGCACCTAGATCTCCCTGCACCACAATTAATACCTGAGATCTAGGTTGCATGGCCTAGTAAAATCCAAACACAATTCATGACAATACTTCTCTGATGTCACTTCCAGAATTCAGTCTCTAAGGGGAATCATACCAGAGTTCAAGCCCAGGTGGACCCAGTCATCTGTTCCAAGCGCCAAACAAATTACCACAATTCAAAACAAAATGCTCCCACATGCCCCTTATCTTATTTCATGTAGACACTCATCATAACATCTGGATGGAGGTTTCCATGAGGGGCACAGCACAAAACAGGGTCCAAAATAACCTTTCTTGCCCCTCATTTGCCTAAAGTCAGTGTGGCCTGGAAATCCTGACTGTGAACCAGGAGTGATCAAATACGCCTGCCGTTAATACTCCTTGGCTTCTCCAATTTGATGCCTACTGACTGTGGGGTTTAGATTCTTTATGTAAATTGGATTCATGAGAAAACCCAAGCACCTATGGGCTAAACTCTGCAGGGCTTTAAAGAACTCATTTGACCCAAAGGATCCCTATTTTCACTTGATGGATGTCAGGAACCTTAGAAAAGAAGGTGAGAGTCTTCATCCACAATAACTGCTCTTTTGGGCATTTTGGTTTTGGATGCACCCATGGGATCTTTCTTTAAATCCATCAGGTGCTGAGAATCTAAGCCACAGCCTCACACAGGGCCAAGAGGCTGATTCAGACACATCCCTTTCCAAAGCAATTAAGCAAAGAGCAAAACACACACAGACATTATAAAGTGGCAATATATATGCCAATTGAAATTCATGATGAAATATATATCGTCCAGAGATCCAAAAATATTAATTTTACTGAACATGGATTTATGAATAATGTTGTTCAACTAGAAAGGTTACCCTTAGGTTGAATTTTAAGATCCAATAGCGTTTAGGAGGAGTGATCTCTTGTCATAATTTGTATCTGCCATGTCAGCCACCTCACAAGAATGTATATGTGATACCAGGTAGGATTCTATATGTTTATATAAAAATACATGTGATGAATAGGCTACAGAGAAAGGGATAGAGGAATTCACATATTTATTAACTTTAAAAACACAAGGAGAACTATTTCAATTAAAAATTAACTAGATTTATAACACCTACCCTACATAATGCAAAAGGCAAGTCCAACTATACACCATGCCTCTTCTGAACTGCTTGTATTTCTATTGTGTTTGTATGCACTGTGGGTTTCAAGAACCATTAAATTTTGAAGAAGCTCATTTCAATGAAACTCTGGAGAACTCTCTTAGGCAAGGCTTCCCAAAGAGTGGCCAAAAGGTTAGATATAGCCAGGCCCATTGAGGTCTACAATGTGAGGTCCATGTGTGTTTTGACTCTCAACTATGGCTACCAAGTCTTTAAGAATAAAATCATGGGATATCTTGGCTGAAATTCCCAGTGCTCTGTGGAAAGCCACCCTCGGCCTTGATCTTAGTTTCCAAGGGCGACTCTCATGCTTGGCCTCCTAAAATATCACCACAATTCATGGCAATAATTCGCTGAGTTCAGTTCCAGAAGTCAGTCTCTAAGGGGAATCACACAAGAATTCAAGCCCAGGTGGACCCAGTCATCTCTTCCAACCGTCACACAAATGACCACAATTAATACCAAAACACTCTCACATGGCCCTCCACTTCTTCTATAAAGGCACTCATCATAACATCTGGCTGGAGTTTTCCATGAGGGGCACAGCCCAAGACAGTGTCCCAAATAAGCTCCCTTGCCACTCATTTGCCTAAATTCAGGGTGGCTTGGCCACCCTTCTTGTGCACCAGGAGTGATCTGAAAGGGTAAAATAAATTGAAATTAAAGTGTAAAAGTTGAAGGGTAAAAGACCGGGTTTTGTAAAGTGTCTAAGCTGCAAGGCCTGAGTTAAAATGTAAAGGACCAGGTATTGTTAAGTTCCTATGCTACATGCAAAACCTGAAATTCCTGTAGCTTGTAGTACAATTCCCGACTGCCCAGTAAATATTCCCCCTGACCGCCTGGTTATTTAATAACCTAGGACCCTGTGTGGCCTGGCACATAGGCATCGCAAGGCCTAAACCAATCTGTTTGAATGTGTACCTCGCTTTAGAAATGACCTATCACTCCTGCCTGACCTGTTCCTGCCAATGAATGAACTAATCATGTTTAGGAATTGTTGTTTGATTTTTCTGCGGTGTATGTTGATTTCTTTAAGGAGACTGTGATATATGTAAAGTCCCGTCCTCCCCAAAAAGTGTACTTAAGCACTGCTCAACCCCTGCTCGGGGCTCTGGGCTGCTCTCCCTTCTTGAGTGAGCACGTAGCCCCAGCATGCTGGATTGGATCCTCAATGAACGCCTTTTTCTGTTGCATGAGCCGCGGTCTCTTGGTGGTCTCTTCCTCCGACGTTTACCGGACCCTTACATTTGGTGCGTTGGCCGGGAATCACGCAGCATAGGACAAGGACACCCCAACAGACCCCTCTGGGGGTAAGTAAGGCGCTTCTTTCCATTTTTCCTTGCGATCGCTCAGAGCTTTTTGTTCAGGTTCCGTTTTTCCATTTTCGGTTTGGGTTGGCAGAGTGGCTGCCAGCGGAGAACGTAAGTTCCCCCTGTCAGTGGTGGACTAACGTGTCCTAAAGCCACAGACCACGTCCTTGCAAGGGATGCCTTGGAGGACTCAGGGAGTGATGGATGTGCCCTCATATAGGTGAGGAGGGACAGATGAGCGCACATTAGGTGACTCTGCTGCCAACCCATCATATCTTGCTGGCTACGTTTATCTCTCAGGTTGAATTCACTGTCTGTCTTTGTGGTCTAACCCATCAGGTTTTGCCAGTTACTAGGTTCTAATCTTTACTTCTGAACTCGTGTTAAATGTTAACTGTGTGTACATGTTTGTGTCACATTTGTATTGTCCTTGTCTCTGTTTGAGAAACTCTCATTATGGGACAAAGCCATTCCATGCCTCTGTCCTGAAGCCTTTCCTGGTCCCTGCCTCCAATCCGACACCGTCACCCAGGATCCTATCATTCAAACCTTCTACTCCTCCCCCTCTTCCCTCCATTCTCCCTGAGTCACAAGATTGTAGATCTTGGGGTTGTGAACAAACGGGAGCTGCATGATGGTCTTTGTGTGTCTTTTTATCTGTGTTTCTGTTAAATGTGATGGCATTGTTTGGACCGATGCAGAGTCCCGAGTTCCAACCTGCCTTACATATGTGGAAGTTACTTTAGCTAAATTTTAAACTAATGCTTCTCCTGTGAGGGACCAAAAGTCAATAGAACCGCCAGTTTTTCTGTTCTCACCTTTTACACCTCTCTTAGCTGTGTTTTAAAGAACTTCGATAAACTTTACTCCCCTTTGTTAAGCAAGATTACGGAAGCAGTGATTTCTTTTCTTCCCGTAGTTGGCTTGAGCATGCCCACTGCAGAGGGAAATGTCTGGGGTCAAAGAACTTTGATATCTCGCTTAAACTTTTCTCAAAACCCTGTCCTCATTATTAAATTGGCATTAATTGGCTTTGGGATGGGAACCAAGCCTTCAGGCATAAATTTTGACACCCCAGAGGGGACTTTAAATAAACCCCACTCTGCCCTCTTGGGGAAGCCTAGCACTCAAAACAACTGCAAGCAGAGGATGAAATTTTTGGGAGCTGACTACTGCAAAGTTGGGAGACATAGAATATGCCTGGTGCCTGGGGTCAAAGCAAACCAGAGGAACTAATCCTGTAAGTAAATGGTGAGGCTAAGGGACTCCCAGCAGCTGCCAGAGCCATTTTGCTGTGGGGAACTCCCTTATTCCTTACGTGCACTTTAAGGATTTCTCCACCTCTGTTTACTTAACAAAAGGGACAATGAATGCATTAATATGTTGATATTATAGATTGTTTCTTGGGGATGATCTAGGGTGAATGTGTATCTAAAAATGATTTTTTTTTATTTTAACCATCTGGTATCTAAATGGGTTTCTAAAGCATTGCACTATCTTACAGTTAAAAGTTGGGTTTAAACAATTGTTTAGTTTGATTTCAGGTAGTTCATGCTAGGAAACTTAAATACTTAGGATAAAAAAAATTAAAGAGTTTTAATTTTGAACTAGGCAGCCTGAAAAAATTTCACTAGATATACCAGTGCATTAACTTGGGAAGAGATAATAAATTATGATATGATATCTATTCCCATCAGTGTGTAAGATTTTAAAAAATGGTACTAAATTAAAACGTTGGTCTGGCTTATTGAAATGACATTAATTAGCAACAGTCTTGGAAATTTTTAAAGCTTAATTTCGGATACACATGGTAGTGTGTGGTTCTTTTTAAAAATTTTTCAGCCAATTTAATGTAACTTAATACTATTAGAAACTTCATAACAAAGAAAGGGGCTTAACGATCCTATAGAAACTTCTTCTGATGGTGGCTTTAATATTATCAAAAAATGATCCTATTTTCAGTTTTGTGTGAGCAAGTTTTTCTAGTGTAGAAAAATCTAAAGATATAAAATTTTGAGAATTACATCTTAAACTTGCATCAAAATTTTCAACATCCAAAAATGGAAATTATGACTTATAGCTAAAATGCCTTAGGCCTGAGGTTTCTGCTCAGAATTCCAGTCTTTCCAGTTTTCCAGACCTCAGCCAGGACTTAAGTTGATATGCAAATAAAAGAAGCCTGCAGCACTCAGCAGGAGACAGATAAAAAAGAGTAAAAGTGTCTTTTTACCTGAACTCAAACTAGACCTAACCAAAAAAGTATATTATATGGTATTTACTAATTACTGGCCAGTCATCTTTTTTAGGACTCTTGCTTTTCTTAGATTCTGTATTTTATTTTTTGAGCTCATGATCTTGATTCTGCTGATGGGTTAATGTTTTCTGATCAGTTCTATTTTTGATCGACTCTGGAGTTTTTAGCATTTCAATGGAGATTTCACCTGAAAAAGCTACAAGGCCTTTACTATTGTGTTATGTGTTACATTTGTGTCACGTGTTGTATGTTGGTATGTCTGTATGTGTGTATGTCCATATATCATGCAGTGATATGACAATTGACAGATGAGGAGCGCTCATGAAAAATTTAACAATGTATCCAAATGTCTTTGATTCACGTGATTCATATGTTTTTATTCAAATTGGGTAAACAGATAAAAATAAAGATGTCTTTAAAATTAGGCCTATAAGTTTTCTACGTTTTCAAAAAGGCCCTAATAAAATGTAGATGTCTATAAAATAATCTGCTTAAATTCAGAAATTTACAAAAATTGTATTGAAATGTGAACAGAAAGAGGTTAGTAGATGGAAAAGAGAAACTAAAAGGTTCTAGATATAGATCTAATAGAGGAAAAATGTGTTTCTGGATAAGAGAGTCTATATGATTAAGTAATTAAAAGGGTTTAAGTAAATAATAAAAAAAAGGTTTGTGTAACTTGGTTATGTGTGTAAGTTTTGAGCAAGTAATCTTAAAAAATTAAACAGCTGGTAAAACAAGTACTGCTTTTATAAAATTGTGCCATGTTATTTCTTTAAAATCTAAACTTGTTTAATACAAAAACATCAATGTAATTGTGGTGTTAATGTGTTCATATCTTCCAGGTATACAAGTCTGTAAGGTAGAAGCTTCCAAAGACCATTGTATCAAGCTGGTGTTCTAAGGTTGTATGGTAATTCTAGGCTTAAAAGAAAAACATGTTGGAGATTTATGTATATCATTTGTGTTCTATAATTGGACTTGTTATCAATAAGATATGTACACTTCCATGTTACTTTTTACACTGAGATACAATCTAAAAGTATTTTTAACTTAATGAGAGCCAAATCTGTGAAGGTTTTATTGGAAACGCAAAGGTAACGCCCATTCATTTCCATGTGAAAACTGTTTTCTTCAGGCTTCACAAAGGGGTGGGCTGAGACAAAGTCTTTCCTGATATTCAGGGCAACATAACAATAGGTAATCAAAAGGCCCAAAGCAGGGTTTCTCCACTGAGACTTTACTGGCTACACTGATATCTGAGTTTTCTGAGATGCTTGCCATTCCCTTCAGCTATCCAGTACATGGCCATGTCACAGATCTTGGAAGTGGTTCATGTATTGGATACAAAATCATGAGCCTATTCTGGAGAGTGGCCAGAATTCAGGAAGAAAACAGGAACGTAGGAAGATAGTTGGTGTTGCCCATTGATAAGGCAAGCCACACTCCATTCATAAATTGTGCCAGATGAATGCTGGGAAGTTTTCTCCTTGAGAGGATACACCCATTGAGGCATTCTCTTTTCTAATGTCTACAACCACGGACACAGTGGGATACACAGACCTAAAAACACTCGCCTTGTCAAAGGAATAACTAGAAACACTCCACTCCAAACCAAACACACCCCCTTTCCTAAGTATTCTCAGAACAAAAGAAAAAACCACAAACCCACACCCACAACCACAAAGGCACCTCCTTCCCCCAAGTAGGTCTGGAACTATCCAGAGTGTCCTCTGACCGGAGGGCCATACTATGTTCCCCAGAAATGGTCTGTCCTGTCTCAGATCTGGACTCCTTGGTCAACTCTGTGAAGTTTTCAGGAGCCAGCAGTGAGCCTCTACCTGTTTTCTCCGGAAGGGCCCCTCTTCAGAATTTTTCTGGAATTTGGCCATTCTCACATAAGTAGGTACCACAAAAGACTGACTCTGTCCTTGGAAAATCCAAACAAGTGAGAACACTGGAACTGGTGCTGGGACTGGGTCTTGGTGCCTGGCTTCCTGGAACCCAAATTTGGAGAGTTCCATCAACAAGGATGTGAGGTGAGGTCACTTCCTTTAGGAACTGAATGAGGTCACTGCCTTGGCAACCAATTTGTCCTAACATTTGCTTCCTAAGGTCTCATAACATGGAGGATGTCCCTACTACCTGTGACACTTTCACAAGTTAGAATGGTATAGAAACCATAGTCACCTAGAAACAGCTCTCCAGACAGGCCTAGTTTGGTTCATCTCCTCTACCTTAAGAAGAGAGAATCTGATTCAGACACAACCCTTCATCCTGACCAGGTTGTTTGCCATAGAAGATGCCTTTTGCTCTCTCATGTCCTTCATAGCTGCCTACATCTTCTCCAGGGATCATTTCTCATGGAACTTTGAAGTTTTCAGCAGGTGGAAGATCCCCTGCATTCCTGTATTGTAAGACCAAATCTGTCCCTGCTTTTCTGAACACTTAGATTGAGGGAACAGTGTATGGTTAGGCTTAATAATATGTTCAATTAAAACCAAAATACTCCCACATGGCCCTCATATTCTTCCATGTAGACATTCATCATAACCTCTGGCTGGAGGTTTCCATAAGGGGCGCAGCCCAAGACAGTGTCCAAAATAAGTTCCCTTTCCCCTCATTTTCCTAAAGTCAGGGTTTCCTGGACACCCTTCCTGTAAACCAGGATTGATCAAATAGGCCTGCCAATAATACTGCTCTGTTTCTTCATTTTGAAGCCTACTGACTGTGAGGTATAGATTCTTTATGTGATTTGGAGTCATGTGAGAACCCAAGCACTGCTGCAGGGCTTTGAAGAACTCATTTGTCTCAAAGGATCCCTATACTTACTTGATGGAGGTCAGGAACCTAACAGAGGAAGCAAGAGACTTCATCCACAATGACTGATCTTTTTGCCATTTTGGTTTTGGATGCACACATGGGATCTTTCTTTTGATCCATCAGGTGCTGAAAATCAAAGCCACAGCCTCTCTCAGAGCTGAAAGGATGATTCAGACACATCCCTTTCCAAAGCAATTAAGCAAAGAGCCACAGGTGATGCTCATTCATTTCCAATTGAAAGCAGTTTTCCTCAGGCTTCACAAACTGGTGGCCTGAGGAAAAGACCTTCCTGACATTCAGGTCAACAGAACAGTAGGTAAGCAAAAGGCACAAAGCAGGGTTTCTCTACTGAGACTTTACTGGTCACACTGATATCCGAGTTTTCTGAGATGCTCCCAATTCCCTTTATCTATCCAGTACATGGCCATGTCACAGAACTCGACGGAGGTCCATATCTTGGACAAAGAAACATGAGCCTATTCTGGAGAGTGGCCAGAATTCAGGAAGAAAACAGGAACTAAGGAAAGAAGTAGGTGTTGCCCATATAAGGCAAGCCACAGTCCATTCATAAATTGGGCAGGATGTGTGCTGAGATGCTTTCTACTAGACAGGACACATCCATTGATGCATTCACTTTTCTAATATCTACAACCACGGAAAAAGTGGGAAACACAAACATAGAAACACTCGCCATGTCAAATGACTTACCAAAAACAGTCCACTCCAAACCAAACACACTGCCTTTCCTACCTATTCTCAGAACATGATACAAAACTACAAATTCACACCCACACCCACAAAGGCACCTCCATTACCCAAGTAGGTCTGTGACTATCCAGAGTGTCCTCAGACTGGTGGGCCTTACTCTGCTCCCTCGAAATGGACTTTCCTGTCTCAGATCAGGTCTCCTTTACCAACTCTGTAAAGTTGTCAGCATCAATCAGTGAGTCACTACCTGATTTCTCAGGAAAGGCCCCTCTTCAGAGCTTTCCTGGCATTTAGCCATCCACACATCAGTATGTACCAAGAAAGACCGACTCTATCCTTGGTAAATCCAAACAAGTGAACCCACTGGGACTGGGACTGGGACTGGCTCTGAATGCCTGGTTTCCTGGATCCCAAGTTCAGAGAGTTCCATCACCAAGGAAGTGAGGTAGGTCACTTCCTTCAGGAACTGAATGAGGTCACTACCTTGGCAACAACTTTATCCTAACATTTGCTTCCAAGGGTCCCATGAGAGAGAGGCTGCCCCTACTTCCTGTGTCACATTCACAAGATATAATGGTATATCAACCATAGGCACATGTTAACAGCTCTCCACACAGACCTGGTTTGGTCCATCTTCTCTACATTAAGAAGAGAGAGGCTTATTCAGACACATCGCTTCATCCTGACCAGGTATTTTACCAAGGAAGATATCTGTTGCTCTCTCAGGTCCTTCATAGCTGCCTACATCTTCTCCAGGGTTTATTTCTGCATGGAACTTGAGGTTCTCAACAGGTGGAAGATCCCCTATCTACCTGTATTATAACACCAACTCTGTCCCTGCTCTTCGTAAAGTTAAATTGAGGGAACAGTGCATGGTTAGGGTTAATAGCATGTTCGATTTGGGTTAGGAATCATTCTGCGAGATGAATAATGGTATTGGGAACCTCCGATATTTACAAGCATATATAGGTGTAATATAAGTATGAAAACAGAAATCTAGGAAAGATTTGAAACCCAGATGAACATTGGACCCTTGATTGGGATACTTAGCTTTGAATTATTTCCACAAAGTTGTCTCAGATAAATCAATATACAATGGTATATGACCTTGTACCTTGGATGACTGAATGAGGAAGAGATCGTCCAGACAAAAAGAGATAGTTCGAAAAGTTATTTAGATATAGGGTTTTGGTTAGAGAGTGAATGTAAATGTCAGCATATGTGAAGAGTCAGTCACAGTGATGAACTGGGGAAAATGTGTAGGAAAGCAGATATCAATAGAGACATTAGAAATCAGGGAAAGTACAAAGTGAGTGATAGGATAAGATGTTTTTAACAGGGTTGAGTTTGAATATATAATCTTAGGAAGAAACAAATATGTAGTCACCAATAGGAATGATATTTGAGATCATTAGTTAATCAGGACATGTATGTTGTTAGTAATACATGCTCACATTAAATTTAGGCTTTGGTACAATCATAAGGGTGTCCATTGAATTTTTTGTCAGGAATATTACTGTGATGAAATGTAAATGTATATCAGGTGACTAGAGTATTTCTTCAACCATTTCTGAAAGCAGCATTTTAAGACTTATAAATTAGTATTGGGGACACAAGTACGTGTACCCTGTGCCTATGATTATAAAGATGATGCCTTAATAGACCATACTGTAAATAAATAATATAACTGGATCAAACTTTAAATAATGGATTGAATTGATATCTGAAAATATATAGGAAATCTTATATTGATATACATAAGTTCATTCTAACCAGTTATACATCTAATGGTAATTTTAGCATTAGGATTTATCATGAAGAGTGTGGGAGTTTTGCTTCAAAAATGATTATGGAAATCGAAAATAATATGTTTGGAAATAATCTCATGAAAAGAACAGTCAAGAAACATGGAGGAATACATATGTTCTGAAGCAGGAAGTAATTGCAAGTGAACCAAATGCGTACAGATTTGTGAACTTGTGGATGAAAAGTATTATCCTATGATGTCCATAAACTGAAGAAATAGTAATGTACCAGTGTTGAATAAAAATGAACTTCAAAATACACATCATGTCCCATAGGATTTTACTTGCATTGATGTTAAACTGGGTCAGTTACTGTACAAATATTAGTATTTGTAAGCACCATTCACCAAAGTTAGTTTTCAGTACTGGGAAATAAATATGTATTTCATGTGGATGAATATTTCTGAGAATAATCTTGTGAAAATTTGATTATAAATCCACATATAGGAACATGAGTTAAACTAGTGAGTGTATAATAAGACACATATATTTCATATTTTGAATAATCTGGAGAAAAAAAAAATATATATATATCTATATATATATATATATATATATATATATATATATAAAGATACAAACACAGACATTAAAATGTAGTAATATGTATGCCAATCAAAATTCATTATGAAATATATATCATCCTCATATCCAAAAATATTATTTTTACTGAGCATGGATTTATGTATAATGCTGTTCATCTAGGAAATTCACCAATATGTTGAATTTTCAGTTCCATCAGTATTTAGGGGGAGTGATCTCTTCTCACAATTTGTATCTTCCTAAAACAGCAAGCTCACAAGAATGTACGTGTGATACCAGGTTGGATACTAAATATGCATAATAAATTTTATGAGATGAATAGGCTACAGAGAAAGGGAGACAGAAATGTACATATGTGTTAACTTTAAAAACTCGTGGAGAAGTATTACAATGAAAAGTTGACTGGATTTATAACACATACACTTGATAAAGCAGAAGGCAAGTCCTAGTATACACCATGCCTCCTATGAATGGCCTGTATTTCTATTCTGTTAGGTTTCTTTTTCTACATCATATTAAGATTAGTAGTCAGAGTCTAGTAGGGTATGGGTTAGTGACAGGGATTCAGTATTTCTAATGGAAAATAGGAAAATGAATCTAATGTGTATGCAAATATTTGCTAGACAAAAATCTTCCCACTGTCCTCCAAAACAATGCCTTGATATTTCCTTCGCCACAAGTAATACACAATTAGTGGAGAAGAGTTTGAAAATCTGTGAATATATATCTGGAAAAGAAAATGCTCAGGAGTTCACAACCTTGGAGGTGGTAGAGGAATTTCCAAAAGTAAGGTACAGGGTAAACACTCCACAAACATGGAACTCTGGTGGCCTAATGAGTTTTTGAGAAACTGCCTCTGAGTTTGGGCCCTTGAAAAATTTGTTGTTGTCAGGAGCTTTAGCTTCCTTTGTATTGAGACCATCAAACCTGGGTCGGCATCTATGTGACCTGGATGACATGGTTCCTTATATGCTATTGAACATGAGGCAGAAGTTCTGAATTTTCCCTTTGTTAGTAAACTGAGGACACTGGGGTCTAAGTGTCTAACCATGTGATCTGTGAAGCCATTTGGTCATACTCCACTTTTCGTGGTGTTTCTTACTGCTGCACTGGGAGTTTGGTATTGGCTTCATGTAATACAAGGAGAAAAACTGGGACACAGTGCTAGAGGGAGTACTCTCACGTGTAGTGGGTGAGGGTCTGCAGGAGAATGCACCAACCAGGCTTCTATCCCAAAAAGCTTGCACCCATGTCCATAGCAACCTGATTCTGAACATTGCCCTGAAACCTCTCCACATAACAAGGTCACTTTACTTGTAAGGTTCTGCTGGCTGCACCATGTCAGTCACAAGTCATTCGGAAACCAATGGCAGAACCACGTGTCCCCACGACAGATGTTTTATCATACACCTGCCCACCACTGCTCTGGGCCCACTAATCAGCAGGCTCCAACTTTCTGGCATCTCTGTTCTCACCATTTTCATGAAACCCAGTCAATCAATGCAATGTCTGGTACACTCATGATCAGCAACAGATATCCAAAGGTTCTCCAGTGCCATCTGTTCATGGGAATTTAAAAAATTCATGGTATTTATCTAGCCAATTTTCAAGGATGAAGTTGGAGGCACTGTGGCTTTCAATTTATTCAGGAACCATGAAATGGTGAGGAAGCTTATTTCAATTAAAGCTCGGGAGAACTCTCAGAGGCAAGGCTTCCCAAAGAGTGGCCAAAAGGTCACATTAAGCCAGGCCCATTGAGGTCTACAATTGAGGTCCATGTGTGTTTTGACTCTCAACAATGGCTGCCACGTCTTTCTGAATAAAGTCATGTGATATCCTGGCTGAGATTCCCAGTGCTCTTTGGAAAGCTATCCTGGGCCTAGATCTCAGTCTCCAAGGGCAACTCTCATGTGTGGCCTCCTAAAATCCCAACACAATTCATGGCAATACTTCTCTGAGTTAATTTCCAGAACTCAGTCTCTAAGGGGAATCACTCCAGAGTTGAAGCCCATGTGGACCCAGTCATCTCTTCCAACCACCACACAAATGACCACAATTAAACCAAAACACTCCCACATGGCCCTCATCTTCTTCAATATAAACTCTCATCATTACCTCTTGCTGGAGGTTTCCATCAGGGGCACAGCCTAAAGAAGTGTCCAAAATAAGCTCACTTGCCCCTTATTTGCCTAAAGTCAGTGTGGCCTGGAAACCCTTCCTGTGAACCAGGTGTGATCAAATAGGCCTGCCATTAATACTGCTCTACTTCTCCAATTTGAGGCCTACTCTCTGTGGGGCAAAGATTCTTTATGTGAATTGGGGTCATGAGAAAACCCAAGCACCTATGGGCTACCTTCTGCAGGGCTTTGAAGAACCCATTTCAGTGAGTCGAGGAGTTGCACCAAAAGTTCATTAGATATAGGGTTTTTGTTAGAGAGTGAATGTAAATGTCAGCATATTTGAAGAGTCAGTCACAGTGATGAACTGGGGAAAATGTGTAGGAAATCAGATATCAATAGAGACATTAGGAAATCAGGCAAAGTACAAAGTGAGTGATAGGATAAGACATTTTTAACAGGGTTCAGTTTCAATATTTAATCTTAGGAAAAAACAAATATGTAGTCACCAATAGGAATGATATTTGAGATCATTAGTGAATCAGGACTTGGATGTTTTTAGTAATACATGCTCACTTTCAATATAGGCTTAGGTACAATCATAAGTGTGTCCGTTTCATTTTGTGTCAGGAATATTACTGTGATGAAATGTGTATATATATCAGGTGACTAGAGTATTTCTTCCACCAATTCTTAAAGCAATATTTTAAAGACTTATAAATTAGTATTGGGGATACAAATAGGTATACCATCGGTCTATGAATATAGAGATGATGCCTTAATAGACCATACTGTGAATAAATAATATAACTGGTTCAAACTTTAAATAATGGATTGAATTGATATCTGAAAATATATAGGAAATTTTATATTGATATACATAAATTCATTCTAACCAGTTATACATCTAATGGTAATATTAGCATTATGGTTTATCATGAAGAGTGTCTGAGTTTTGCTTCAAAAATGATTATGGAAATCAAAAATAATGTGTTTGGAAAGAATCTTATGAAAAGAACAGTCAAGAAACATGGAGGAATACTTGTGTTCTGAAGTAGGAAGTGATTGAAAGTGAACCAAATGCCTATAAATTTGTGAAATTGTTAATGAAAGGATATATCCTATAATGTCCATAAATTGCAGAAATAGTAATGTATCAGTGTTGAATAAAAATGAACTTCAAAATACACATCATGGTCCCATAGGTGTCTACTTGCATTGATGTGAAACTGGGTCAGTCACTGTGGAAATATTACGATTTGTATGCACCATTCACTGAATTTAGTTTTCAGTACTAGGAAATAAATATGTATTTAAGGTGGATGAATATTTCTAAGAATTATTTTGTAAAAATTTGATTATAAATCCACATACACACACATGAGTGAATTTAGAAAGTGTATAATAAGACACATATATTTCATATTTTGGAAAATCTAAAGAGTAGATATCTATATCTATATAGATAGATAGATAGATAGATAGATAATTAGATAGATACTCACATACACAGACATTAAAATGTAGCAATATATATGCCATTCGAAAATCATAATAAAATAGATATCATCCACATATCCAAAAATATTCATTTTACTGAACATTTATTTATGCATAATATTGTTCATCTAGGAAATTCACCCATAGGTTGAATTTCCAGTTCCATCAGTATTTAGAGGGAGCGATCTCTTCTCACAATTTGTATCTTCCAAAATAAGCAAGCTCACAAGAATGTACATGTGATACCAGGTAGAATTCTAAAGATGCATTAAAAAATACATGTGATGAGTAGGCTACAGAGAAAGGGAGACAGAAATTTACATATGTGTTAATTTTAAAAACTCATGGAGAAGGATTACAATGAAAAGTTGACTAGATTTATGACACATACCATTGATAAAGCCAAAGGCAAGTCCAAGTATACACCATGCCTCCTATGAAAGGCCTGTATTTCTATTCTGTTAAGTTTCTTTTTCTCCATCATATTTGGATTAGTAGTCAGAGTCTAGTAGGGTATGGGTTAGTGTCAGGGATTCAGTATTTCAAATGTAAAATAGGAAAATGAATCTAATGTGTATGCAAATATGTGCTACACAAAAATCTTCCCACTCTCATCCAGAACAATGCTTTGACATTACCTTCGCCCCAAATAAGACACAATTAGTGGGAAAAAGTTAGAAAATCTGTGAATACATATGTGGAAAGGAAAATGCTCAGGAGTTCACAAACTTGTAGGAGGTAGAACGGGTTACAAAAAGGGAGATGGTAAACACTCCACAAACATGGAGCTCTGCTAGCCTTTTTGAGAAACTGCCTCTGAGGTTGGGCAGTTAAAATATATGTTGTTGTCAGGAGCTTTAGCTTCCTTTGTAGTGAGACCATCAATTCTGGGTCTCCATCTATGTGACCTGGATGACATGTTTTTTTATTTTCTAGTGAACATGAGGCAGCAGTGCTAAATTCTCTCTTTGTAGGTAAACTTTGGCCACTGGGGTCTAAGTATCTAACTGTGTTGTCTGAAAAGCCATTTGGTCATTATCCACTTTCGTGGTGTTTTTTACTGCTGCACTGTGAGTTTGGTATTGGCTTCACGAAATACAAGGAGTTCTACTGGGACACAGTGCTGGAGGATGTACTCTCACGTGTGGTGGGTTAGTAAAATGCACCAGTGGGGCTTCAATCCCACATAGCTTTTCAACTTGACAATAGCAACCTGATTCTGACCATTGGCAGGAATCCTCTCCATATAATAAGATGCCTTTACATAGAAGGGTCTGCTGGCTGTACCATGTCAGTCACAAGTCATTTCTAAACCAATCGCAGATCCACGTGGCCCCACCACAAATGTTTTTTTCACACACCTACACTCCACTGCTCTAGGCCCACTAGTCTGCAGGCTCCAACTTTCTGGCATCTATGTTCTACACTTTTTTTCATGAAACCCAGTCAATCAAGGCACTGTCTGGTACAATCATGATCAGCAACAGGACATCCAGAGGTTCTCCAGTGCAACCTGGTCATGGTAATTTCAAAAAATTCATGGTATTTATCTAGATATTTTTCAATAATGAAGTTGGAGGCACTGTGGGATTCAATTTATACAGGAACCATTAAAAGGTGAGGAATCTCATTTCAATGAGAAATTCAGACAAATTTGATTTGATTCAGACAAATCCCTTTCCAAAGCAATGAAGTAAAAAGCCACAGGTGATTCCCATTCATTTCCATTTGAAAACTCTTTTCTTCAGGCTTCACTAAGGTTTGGCCTGAGGCAAAGACCTTTCTGACATTCAGAGCAACAGAACAATAGGTAATCAAAAGCCCCAAAGCAGGGTTTCTCCTAGGAGACTTTCCTGGTTACTCTGATATGTGAGTTTTCTGAGATGCTCGCCATTCCCTTCAGCTATCCAGTACATGGCTATGTCACAGAGCTTGGAGGTGGTACGTATCTTGTACAAAAATACATGATACTAATCTTGAGAGTGGCCAGAATTCACGAAAAAAAATGAAAACATAGGTAGATAGCAGGTGTTGCCCATGGATAAGGCAAGCCTCAGTCCATTCATTAATTGGGAAGGATGCATACTGGGAAGTTTTCTACTAGACAAGACACACCCAATGAGCTATTTTCTTTTCTAATATCTATAAAGAAAAATACAGTGGGATACACAGACACAGAAACAGTCTCCTTGTCAAATGACTTACTAGAAACAGTCCACTCCATACCAAACAAACCTCCTTTTTTACCTATTCTCAGATCATGTGAAAAAACCACAAACACAAACCAACACCCACAAATGCACCTCCTTCTTCCAAGTAGGTCTGTGACTATCTGGAGTGCCCTCTGACTGGTAGGACATACGATGTTCCCCAGAAATGGCCTTTCTGTCTCAGATCTGGTCTCCTTCGTCAAATCTGTGAATTCGTAAGGAGGCAGTGGTGAGCTAATTCCTATCCTCTCAGGAAAGACCCCTCTTGAGAGCTTTCTTGGTATTTGGCAACCCTTACATCAGTAGGTACCAAGAAAGACTGACTCTGTCCTTGGTAAATCCAAAGAAATGAGCCCACTGCGACTGGGACTGGGACTGGCTCAGGGTGCCTGGCTTCCTGGATCACAAAATTCAGAGACCTCCATCACCAAGGAAGTGAGGTGAGGTCACTACCTTCAGAAAATGAATGAGGTCACTGTCTTGGCCACCACTTTGTCCTAACAGTTTCTTCCTATTGTCTCCTGACATGGAGGCTGCCCTACTTCCTGTGATACTTTCACATGTTAGAATGGTATAGAAACCATAGTCACCTGGGAACAGCGCTCCACACAGGCCTGGTTTGGTCCATCTTCCCTACATTAAGAATAGAGAGGCTGACTCAGACACATCCTTTCATCCTGACCATGTTGTTTGCCATGGAATATGACTTTTGTTCTCTCAGGTCCTTCATAGCTGCCTGCATCTTCTCCAGGGATAATTTCTGCATCGATTTTGAGGTACTCAGCAGGTGGAAGATCTCCTAACTTCCTGTATTGTAATACCAACTTTGTCCCTGCTCTTCTGTAAAGTGAAATTGAGGGAATATTGTATGGTTAGGGTTAATAGCATGTTCGATTTGGGTTGGAAATCATTCTGCTGGATGAATAATGGTATTGGAAACCAGCGATATTTATAAGAATATAGAGGTAAAACATAAGTATGAAAACAGAAATCTAGGTAATATTTGAAGCCCAGAAGGATTTGGACCCTTGATTGGGATCCTTAGCTTGAGTTATTTTTTGCACCGAGGTCTCAGTTAAATTGATATACAATGGCATAAGACCCTGTACCTCAGATGATTAAATGTAGAAGAGAACATCCAGTCAAAAAGGGATTGTGTGTAGGATTAGGAAGATAGTCAGTAGGTTTAGGAGGAAGAGTGAGTCTATGATTTGGACCAAATGTTCTTTAGCAATAGGGTTTTGGTTAGAGAGTGAATATAAATGACACCATATGTGAAGAGTCAGGCACAATGATGAACTGGGGAAAATATGTAGGAAAGCAGACATCAATAGAATCATTAGGAAATCTGGCAAAGTATAACGTGATAGGATTAGACATTTTCAACAGGGTTGAGGTTGAATACATAATCTTAAGAAGAAACAAATTTGTAGTCACCAATAAGATTGACATTTGAGAGCAGTAGGCAACCTGGACATGGATATATTTAGTAATCCATGTTCACATTCCATTGAGGCTTTGGTACAATCATAAGGGTGACCTTCGCATTTTGTGTCCAGAATATTACTGTGATAATATGTATATGAAGATCAGGTGACATGAGTATTTCTTCCACCATTTCTGGGGGAAATATTTTGAAAAAATATAAATTAGTACTGGGGATACTAATAGGCTTACCCTGTGTTGATGAATATAGAGATGATGCATTAATAGACCATACTGTGAATAAATTATATGACTGGTTCCAAATTTAAATAATGGATTGTATTGATATCTGAAAAAATAGAAGAAATCATTTATTGATATACATACATTCATTCCAACCACTTATATATCTAATGGTTATCTTAGGGTTACGGTTTATCATGAATAGTGAGTGAGTATTGCTTCAAAAATGATTATGGAATCGAAAATAATGTGTTTAGAAAGAACTCTAGTGAAAAGACCAGTCAAGAAACATGGAGAAATATAAGTGTTCTGAAAGAGGAAGTGATTGAAAGTGAACCAAATGTTTATAAATTTGTGAATTTGTGAATGAAAGGATATATTTTATGATGTCTATAAACTGAAGAAATAATAACGTACCAGGTTTGAATAAAAATGAACTTTAATAAACACATCATATCCAATAGGAATCTACTTGCATTGATGTTAAACTTGGTCAGTTACTGTAGAAATATTATGATTTATAAGCACCCTTCCCTGAAGTTAGTTTTCAGTACTAGGAAACAAATATGTATTTCAGTGGATGTATATTTCTGAGAATAAACTTGTTAAAAGTTGATTATAAATCCACATATATGAATATGAATGAATTCAGGCGGTGTATAAGAAGACACATATATTTCATATTTTGATAAATCTGGAGAATATATATATATATATATATATATATATATATATATATATATATATATAGACACACAAACACACACATTATTATGTAGCAATATATATGCCAATTGAAATTCATCATGAAAAATAACTCATCCGCATATCCCAAAATATTCATTTTACTGAACAGTAATATATGTATAGTGTTGTTCATCTAGGAAGCTCACTAATGGGTTGAATTTTCTATTAAAACAGCGTTTAGGAGGAGTGATCTCTTCTCACAATTTGTATCTGCCAAGTCAGCCACCTCACAAGAATGTACATGTGAAACCAGGTAGGATTCTATTTGTGCATATAAAAATACATTTGCTTAATAGGCTACAGAGAAAGGGAGACAGGAATTCACATATTTCTTAACTTTAAAAACACATGGAGAATTATTTCAACAAATAATTGACTAGATTTATAACTCCTACCTTATATCATGCAAAAGGTAAGTCCAACTATACACCATGCTTCTTCTGAAATTCTTGTATTTCTATTTTGTTTGGGTTATTTTTCTCCATTATATTAGGATTAGTAGTCAGAGTTTAGTAGGGTATGGGTTAGTGTCAGGGATTCAGTATTTCAAACAGAAAATTGTAAAATGAATCCAATGTGTATGCAAATATGTGCTAAACAAAATCTTCCCTCTCTCATTCAGAACAATGACTTGATATTCCCTTCGCCCCAAGTAAGTCAGAATTAGAGGAGAAGAGTTAGAAAATCTGTGAATACATATTTAGAATGGAAAATGCTCAGGAGTTCACAACCTTGGAGTTGATAGAGCAATTTCCAAAAGTAAGTGACATGGTAAACACTCCACAAACATCGAGATCTGCTGGCCTAAACACTTCTTGAGAAATTGCCTCTGAGCTTGGGCACTTGAAATATATGTTGTTGTCAGGAGCTTTAACTTCCGATGTTGTGAGACCATCAAAGCAAGGTCTGCATCTATGTAACCAGGAGGACATGGTTTCTTATTTTCCAATGAACATGAGGCAGCAGTGCTAAATTCTCTCTTTGTAGCTAAATTGTGGCCACTGGGGCTAAGTGTCTCCCCATGTGGACTGTGAAGCCATTTGGTCATCCTCGACTTTTCGTTTTGTTTCTTGCTGCTCCACTGGGAGTTTGGTATTTGCTTCACGAAATACAAGGAGTTCAAGTGGGACACAGTGTTGGAGGGAGTTCTGTCACGTGTGATGGGTCAGTGCCTGCATGAGAATGCACCAACTAGGCTTCAATCCCACATAGCTTGCCCCTTGACCATAGCAACCTGATTCTAAACATTGCCGTGAAAAATCTCCATTTAACAAGGTGCCTTTATATAGAAGGGTCTGCTGGCTGCACCGTGTCTGTGTCAAGGCATTTGAAAGTCAATGGCAGATCCACATGGCCCCACCACAGATGTTTTATCACACACCTGCACACCACTGCTCTAGGCCCACTACTCAGCAGGCTCCAACTTACTGGCATCTCTGTTCTACACGATTTTCATGATACCTAGTCAATCAAGGCACTGTCTGGTATACTCATGATCAGCAACAGGACATCCAATGGTTCTCCAGTGCCACCTGGTCATGAGAATTTCTAAAAATTCATGGTATTTATCTAACTATTTTTCACAGATGAAGTTGTTGGTACTGTGGGTTTCAATTCATTCAGGATCCATTAAATGTTGAGGAAGCTCATTTTAATGAAGGATCTGGAGATCTCTCACAGGCAAGGCTTCCCAAAGAGTGGCCAAATGGTCACATGAAGCCAGGCCCATTGAGGTCTACAATGTGAGATCCATGTGTGTTTTGACTCTCAACGATGGCTGCCAAGTCTTTCAGAATAAAACCTGTGATATCCTAGCTGAGATTCCCAGTGCTCTCTGGAAAGCCTCCCTGGGCCTAGATCTCAGTTTCCAATGGCGACTCTCATGCGTGGCCTCCTGAAATTCCAACAACATTCATGGCAATACTTCTCTGAAGTCAGTTCCAAATCTCATTCTCTAAGGGGAATCACATCAGAGTTCAAGCCCAGGTGGACCCAGTCATCTCTTCCAACTACCACACAAATGACCAAAATTAAAACCAAAACCCTCCCACATGGCCCTCATCTTCTTCCATATAGACACACATCATAACCTGTGGATGGAGTTTTCCATGAGGGGCACAGCCAAACCAGTGCCCAAAATAAGCTCCCTTGCCCCTCATTTGCCTAACGTCAGGGTGGATTGGACACGCTTCCTGTGAACCAGGAGTGATCAAATAGGCCTGCCGTAAATGCTCCACTTCTCCACTTTGAGGCCTTCTTACTGTGGGGTTTATATTCTTCTTTTTCTAAATATTTTTGGAAATTTAATTGGAAAGTAAAAAAAAAATTTTTTTGCAGAATGTTAAATTTCTAATGGCAAAGCCTTCACCTTGTTTGTGAAGGAAACCTTGATGCCTTGCCAATCTGGTAATATGGAGACACTCAAAATTTTCTATTACATACTACATGGATGAATGGCTACAGCACATAGTGTTTTAAAACTGAAAGGCAGATACCAGCAAGTAAGATAACAAATAAATACAATTTTATTAAAAAATAAAGTTGTTAAATGACTCAAATATTGGAAATTCAATTCTTTTTTTTTGGTTGTTCAAAACATTATAAAGCTCATGATATATCATCTTTCATACATTTGACTCAATTGGGTTATGAACTCCCATTTTTACCCCCAATACAAATCGCAGAATCACATCAGTTACACACTCACGTTTTTACATAATAGCATACTAGTTATTGTTGTATTCTGCTACCTTTCCTATCCCCTACTATTCCCCCTCCCCTCCCATCTTCCCTCTGTACCTCATCTGCTGTTGTTTAATTCTCTCCCTTGTTTTCCCCCCTTTAGCCTCACAACCTCTTATATGTAATTTTGTGTAACATTGAGTAGTCTCCTACCATTTCCATATGCTTTTCCTTCTCTCTCCCTTTCTCTCCCCCCACTCATCTTTGTTTAGTTTTAATATTTTTCTCATGTTCTTCCTCCCTGTTCTGTTCTTATTTGCTCTCTCTATATAAAAGTAAACATTTGGCATTTGTTTTTTAAGGATTGGATAGATTCGCTTAGCATAATCTATTCTAATGCCATTCATTTCCCTGCAAATTCTATGATTTTGTCATTTTTCAGTGCTATGTAATACTCCATTGTGTATAGATGCTACATTTTTATTATCCATTCGTCTATTGAAGGGCATCTAGGTTGGTTCCACAGTCTAGCTATTGTGAATTGTGCCGCTATGATCATCGATGTGGCAGTATCCTTATACTGCTCTCTATTAAGATCCTCAGGGAAGAGTCTGAGAAGGGCGATATCTCCGTAAATGGTGGTTCCATTCCCAGCTTTCCCAGGAATCTCCATACTGCTTTCCATATTGTACTCACCAATCTGCAGTCCCACAAGCAGTGTACAAGTGTACCCTTTACCCCACATCCTCACCAACACTTATTGTTGTTCAACTTCATAATGGCTGCCAATCTTACTGGAGTGAGATGGTATCTTAGGGTGGTTTTGATTGCATTTCTCTGACTGCTAGAGATGGTGAGCATTTTTTCATGTACTTGTTGATTGATTGTATGTCCTCCTATGTGCAGTGTCTGTTAAGATTTTTGGCCCATTTGTTGATTGGGTTATTTGTTATCTCATTGTTTAATTTTTTTGAGTTCTTTGTATATTCTAGATAATAGGGCTCTATCTGAAGTGTAAGGGGTAAAAATTTGTTCCCAGGATGTAGGCTCTCTATTTACCTCTCTTATTGTTTCTCTTGCTGAGAAAGATCTTTTTAGATTAAGTAAGTCCCATTTGTTTATTCTTTTTATTAACTCTTGGGCTATGGGTGTCCTATTAAGGAATTTGGAGCCCAACCCCACAGTATGTACATCGTAGCCAACTTTTTCTTCTATCAGACGCAGTGTCTCTGATTTTATATCTGGCTCCTTGATCCATTTTGAGTTAACTTTTGTGCATTGTGAGAGAAAGGGATTCAGTTTCATTTTGTTGCATATGAATTTCCAGTTGTCCCTGCACCATTTGTTGAAGATGCTATCCTTCTTCCATTGCATGCTTTTAGGCCCTTTTTCAAATATAAGAAAGTTGTAATTTTGTGGATTTGTCTCTGTGTCCTCTATTCTGTACCATTGGTCCATCTGCCTGTTTTGATACCAGTACCACACTGTTTTTGTTACTATTGCTTTGTAGTACAGTTTGAACTCTGGATTCACACTTCCTGCTTAGAATTGCTTTCGCTATTCTGGGTCTTTTGTTGTTCCATATGAAATTCATGATTACTTTATCTATTTCTACAAGAAATGCCATTGGGTTTTTGATTGGCATCGCATTAAACCTGTAGAGAACTTTGAGTAATATCGCCATTTTGATGATGTTATTTCTGCCTATCCATGTACAGGGCATACTTTTCCATCCTCTAACATCTTCTTCTATCTCTCTCTTTAGGGTTCTGTAGTTTTCATTGAATAAATCTTTCACCTCTTTGGTTAGGTTGATTCCCAAGTTTTTTATTTTCTTTGAGTATACTGTAAATGGAGTGGTTTTCCTCATTTCCATTTCAGAAGTTTTGTTGCTGATATACAGGAATGCCTTAGATTTTATGCGTCTTGATTTTATATCCTGCCACTTTGCTGAATTCATTTATTAACTCTAGCAGTTTCTTTGTAGACCCTTTTGGGTCTATTAAATATATTATCATGTCATCCACAAATAGCGATAATTTAAGTTCTTCTTTTCCTATTTTTATGTCTTTAATTTCTTTTGTCTGTCTAATTGCTCTGGCTAGTATTTCAAGAACTAAATCGAATAGAAGTGGTGATAGATGGCATCCCTGTCTTGTTCCAGATTTTAAAGGGAATGCCTGCAGTTTTTCTCCATTTACGATGATGCTAGCCTGAGGTTTAGCATATATAGCTTTTACAATGTTGAGGTAAGTTCCTGTTATTCCTAGTTTTTATAGAGTTTTAAACATAAAGGGATGCTGTACTTTGTAGAATGCTTTTTCTGCATCTATTGAGATGATCATATGGTTCTTCTCTTTAAGTCTATTGATGTGGTGAATAGTATTTATTGATTTCCGTATATTGAACCAGCCTTGCATCCCTGGGATGAATCCCTCTTGATCATGAAGCACAATTTTTTTATATGATTTTGTATTTGATTTGCCAGGATTTTATTGAGAATTTTTGCATCCAAGTTTATTAGAGATATTGGTCTGTAGTTTTCTTTCTTTGAAGTGTCTTTGTCTGGTTTTGGGATCAGGGTGATCTTGGCCACATAGAATGAATTTGGAAGAACTCCTTCTTTTTCTATTTCTTGAAATAGCTTGAAAAGTATTGGTATTAATTCATCTTTGAACGTTTTGTAGAACTCTGCTGTATAACCATCTGGTCCATGGTTTTTTTTGGTTGGTAGTCTTTTGAAGGTTTCTTCTATTTCTTCCTTTGTTATTGGTCTATTTAAATTTTGTGTGTCTTCCGGACTCAATCTGGGCAGATCATATGACATAAGAAATTTATCGATATCTTCATTATCTTCTGTTTTATTGGAATATAGGGTTTCAAAATACTTTCTAATTATCTTCTGTATTTCTGTAGTGTCTGTTGTGATATTGCCTTTTTTATCCCATATGTTAGTAATTTGAGTTCTCTCTCTACTTCTCTTCATTAGCATGGGTAAGGGCCTGTTGATTTAATTTATTTTCAAAGAACAAACTTTTATTTTTTCAATTTTTTTGTTTCAATTTTGTTGATTTCTCCTCTAATTTTAATTATTTCTTGTCTTCTACTACATTTGTTGTTTTGCTCTTTTTTTCTAGGTTTTTGAGATGTTGTGTGAGATCATTTATTTGTTGTTTTTTTCTTTTATTTGAGGAAAGAATTCCAAGAAATGAATTTCCCTCTTAAAACTGCTTTCATTGTTTCCCACAGAATCCGGTATGTTGTGTCTGTATTGTCATTTGTCTCTAAGAAATTTTGTATCTCCTCCTTTATGTCTTCTGTAATCCATTGATAATTCAGTAACATATTGTTCATTTTCCATGTGATGTAGAATTTTTCCTTCCTTCTTCAATCATTAATTTCAAGTTTCATTCCATTATGATCAGATATGGTGCATGGTATTATCTCCATACTTTTATATTTACTAAGAGTTTCCATATGGCATAATATATGGTGTATATTTGAGTAGGACCAATGTGCTGCTGAGAAGAACATGTATCCACTTTATGATGTTTGATATATTCTATATATGTTGGTTAAGTCTAGGTTATTGATTGTGCTATTGAGTTCTATAGTTTCTTAATTCAGATTTTCTCTAGAGGATCTTTCCAATGGCGAGAGTTGTGCTCTGAAGTCACCCGTAATTATTGTGTTATAGCCTATATGACTCTTGAACTTGAAAAGAGTTTGTTTTATGACTTTGCACCACCATTGTTTGGTGCATACAAATTGATAATTGTTATGTCTTGTTGGTGAATATTTCCTTTTAACAGTATATAGTGTCCTTCTTTATCACTTTTGATTAAATTAGGTTTTAAGTTGATTTTATTTGATATGAGTATGGCCACTCCTTCTTGCTTCCGAGGGCCAACAATGGCTGCAAAGTCTTTCAGAATAAAATCATGTGATTTCCTGGCTGAGATTCCCATTGCTCTGTGGAAAGCCACCTTGGGCCTAGATCTCAGTTTCAAAGGGTGACAATCATGCGTGGCCTCCTAAAAACCAACACAATTCATATCATTACTTCTATGAGGTACGTTCCAGAACTCAGGCTCTAAGGGGAATGACACCAGAGTTCAAGCCCAGGTGGACCAAGTCATCTGTTCCAACCCCCACAGAAATGACCACAATTAAAACAAAAAAACTCCCACATGGCCCTCATCTTCGTCCATAAAGACCCTCATCAAAAGTTCTGGATGGAAGTTTCCATGAGGGTCGCAATTAAAGACAGTTTCCAGAATAAGCTTCCTTGCCTCTAATTTTCCTAAAGTCAGGGTGGCCTGGACACCCTTCCTGTGAACCAGGAGTGATCAAAAAGGCCTGCCATTAATTCCGCTTTTTTTCTATAATTTGAGGCTTACTGAATGTCAGGTATAGATTTTTTATGTGATTTGGAGTCATGAGAAAACCCAAGCACATCTGCAGAGCATTGAAGAATTCATTTGACAAAGAGGATCCCTATTCTCACTTGAAGGGGGTCAGGAACCTAACAGAGAAAGGCAAGAATCTTCATCCACAATGACTGCTCTTTTTGCCATTTTGGTTTTGACATTTGAGAGCATTAGGCACCCTGGACATGGATGTTTTTAGTAATCCATGGTCACTTTCCATTTAGGCTTTGGTACAATCATACGTGTGACCTTTGCATTTTGTGTCCAGAATACTACCGTGATAAAATTTATATGTAGATAAGGTGACATGAGTATTTCTTCCACCATTACGGGGAGTAATATTCTGGAAACTTATAAATTAGTACTGGTGATACAAATAGGTGTACCTTGTGTTGATCATTATTGAGATGTTGCATGAATAGACCATATTGTGAATAAAGTATATAACTGGTTCCAACTTTAAATAATGGATTGAGTTTGCATCTGAAAATATATTGGAAATCTTATATTGATATATATACAATCATTCCAACCAGTTATATATGTAATGGTAATAATAGGGTTATGGTTTATCGTGAAGAGTGAGTATTGCTTCAAAAATGATTATGGAATCAAAAATAATGTGTTTAGAAAGAAGTCTAGTGAAAAGACCAGTAAAGAAACATGGAGGTATACATGTGTTCTGAAGTAGTAAGTAAATGAAAGTGAACCAAATGCCTATAATTTTGTGAAGTTGTGGATGAAAAAATATATCCTATGATGTCCAAATACTGAAAAAATAGTAATGTACCAGTGTTGAGTAAAAATGAAATTCAAAATACACATCATGTCCCATAGCAATCTACTTGCATTGATGTTAAACTGGGTCAGGTACTGTATAAATATTAGGATTTGTATGCACCACCTACTGAACTTAGTATTCAGTAGTAGGAAACCAATATGTATTACAGGTGTATAAATATTGCTGAAAATAATCTTGTAAAAATTGGATTTTGAACCCACATACATGAATATAAATGAATTTAGGGAGTGTATAATAAGACACATATTTTTCATATTTTTTTAAAATCTGGAGAATATATATATATATATATATATATATATATATATATATACATATATATATGTATATATATGAATATGTATATATATACATATATATATACATATATATATGTATATATGTATATATATATATATATATATATATATATATATATATATATACACATATATATTTTTTTCCAGATTTAAAAAAAATACACACACACACACACACACATTAATATTTAGCAATATATATGCCAATCGAAATTCATCATGAAATATAATTCATCCACATATCCAAAAATATTCATTTTACTGAACATGGATTTATGTATAGTGTTTTTCACTAGGAAGCTCACCCATACGTTGAATTTTCAGTTCCATCATTATTTAGGGAGAGACATCTGTTCTCACAATTTTATATTCCAAAATGAGGGAGCTCACAAGAATGTCCGTGTGATACCAGGTAGGATATTATATATATGTATAAAAAATACATGTGCTGAATAGGATACAGAGAAAGGGAGACAGGAATTTATATATGTGATAATTTTAAAAAATAATGGAGAAATATTACAATGAAAAGTTGACTAGATTTAAAACACATACTCTTGATAATGCAGAAGGCAAATAGAAGTATACACCATGCTTCCTATGAAAGGCCTGTATTTCTATTCGGTTAGATTTCTTTCTCTCCATGATATTAGGATTAGTAGTCAGAGTCTAGTAGGGTATGGGTTAGTGTCAGGGATTCAGTATTTCAAATGGAAAAAAGGAAAATGAATCTAATGTGTATGCAAAAATGTGATACACAAAAATCTTCCCTCTCTCATCCAGAACAATGCCTTGACATAACCATTGCTAAAAGTAAGACACAATTAGAGGAGAGGAGTTAAAAAATCTGTGAATATATATGTAGAATGGAAAATGCTCAGGAGTTCACAACACTGGAGGTGGTAGAACAGTTTCCAAAAGTAAGGGAGAGGGTAAACAATCCAGAAACATGGTGCTGTGCTGGCCTAAAGACTTCTTGAGAAACTTCCTCTGAGGTTGGAAACAAGAAATATATGTAATTGTCAGGAGATTTAGCTTCGTTTGTAGTGACACCATGAAATCTGGGTCTGCATCTCTATGACCTGGAGCACATGGTCCTTATTTTCTAATGAACATGAGGGAGCAGTTCTGAATTCTCTCTTTGTAGGTAAACTGTGGCCACTGGGAGCTAAGTGTCTTTCCGTGTGGACTGTGAAGCCATTTGATGATCTTCCACTTTCCAGGGTGTTTTTTACTGCTGCACTGGGAGTTTGGTATTTGCTTCACGAAATACAATGAGTTCAACTGGGACAAAATGCTGGAGGGAGTTCTGTCATGTGTGGTTGGTGAGGGACGCGAAGAGAATGTACGAACCAGGCTTCTATCCTACATAGCTTTCCCCTTGACTATAGCAACCTGATTCTGAACATTGCCCTGAAACCTCTCCATATGACAAGATGCCTTTACATATAAAGGTCTGCTGCCTGCACCATGTCAGTCGCAAGTCTTTCGAAGCCAATGGAAGATCCAGGTGGTCCTACCAAAAATATTTATTTACACACCTACAGTCCACTTCTCTACGCCCACTACTCAGCAGGCTCCAAATTACTGGCATCTCTGTTCTATACCATTTTCACGAAACCCAGTCAATCAAGGCACTCTTTGGTACACTCATGATCAGCAACAGGAAATCCAAAGTTTATCCAGTGCCACCTTGTCATGAGAATTTCAGAAATTTCATGGAATTAATCTAGTCATTTTTCAAAAATGAAGTTAGAGGCACTGTGGGTTTCAATTAATTCAAAAAGCATTAAATGGTGAGGAAGCTCATTTCAATGAAAGCTCTGGAGAACACTCACAGAAAAGCCTTCCAAAAGACTGGCCAAAAGGTCATATGAATCCAGACACATTGAGGTCTACAATGTGAGGTCCATACATGTTTGGACTCTCAACTAGGGCTGCCAAATCTTTAAGAATTAAATCATGTGATATCCTGGCTCAGAAACCCCGAGCTCTGTGGAAAGCCATCCTGGGCCTAGATCTCAGTTTCCAAAGGCGATTCTCACGCGTGGCCTAGTAAAATCCCAAGAGAACTCACGACAGTAGTTCTCTGAGGTCAGATCCAGAACTCATTCTTTAAGGGGAATCACACCAGAGTTCAAGCCCAGGTGATCCCAGTCATGTCTTCCAACTACCACACAAATTACCACAATTAAAACAAGAACACTCCCATATGGCCCTCATCTTCTTCCATATTGACACTCATCATAATTTGGCTGGAGGTTTCCATGAGGGGCGCAGACCAAGACAGTGTTCAAAATAAGCTCCTTTGACCCTCATTTGCCTAAAGTCAAGGTGGCCTGGACACCCATCCTGTGAACCAGGAGTGATCAAATAGGCCTGCCATTAATACCGCTCCAATTCTCCAATTTGAGGCCTACTGACTGTTGGGTTTAGATTCTTTATGTGAATTTTAGTCATGAAATAACCAAGCACCTATGGGCTAGCCTCTGCAGGTTTTGAAGAACTCATTTGACCCAAAGGATCCCTGTTTTCACTTGATGGAGATCAGGAACCTTACAGAGGAAGTCGAGAGACTTCATCCCAATGGCTGCTCTTTTGGCCATTTTTCCTTTGGATGCAAACATGGGAACTTTCTTTAGATCCATCAGGTGCTGAGAATCTAAGCCACAGCCACACACAGGGCCAGGGGACTGATTCAGTCACAACCGTTTTCAAAGCACTTAAGAAAAGAGCCACAGGTATGCCCAATCATTTCCATTTGAAAACTGTTTTCTTCAGGCTTCACAAAGGGGTGGCCAGAGGCAAAGACCTTCCTGACATTCAGGGCAACAGAACAATAGGTAAGCAAAAGGCCCAAAGCAGGGTTTCTCCACTGAGACTTTCCTGGTCACACTGATATCTGAGTTTTCTGAGATGCTCCCCATTCCCTACAGCTATCCAGTACATTGCCATGTCACAGAGCTTTGAGGTGGTAAATATCTTGGACACAAACCATAGGCCTATTCTTGAGATTGGCCAGAATTCAGGAAGAAAACAGGAACTTAGGAAGATAGCAGGTGTTGCACATCAATAAGGCAAGCTACAGTCCATTCATAAATGGGGCAATATGAATGCTGAGAAGCTTTCTACTAGACACGACACATCCATTGATGAATTCTCTTTTCTAATGTCTACAACCACGGACACAGTGAGATACACAGACAGAGAAACACTCGCCATGTTAAATGACTTACTAGAAACAGTCCACTTCAAACAAAACAAACTGACTTTCCTACCTATTCTCAGAAAATGAGACAAAACCACAAACCCACAACCACACCCACAAAGACACCTTCTTCCCCCAAGTAGGTCTTTGACTATCCGGAGTGTCCTCTGACTTGTAGGCCATAATATGTTCCCCCAAAATGGCCTGTCCTGTCTCAGATCTGGTCTCCTTGGCAAACTCTGTGAACTTCTCAGGAGCCAACGGTGAGCCACTAACTGCTTTCTCAAGAAAAGCCCCGCTTCCAAGCTTTCCTGGCATTTGGCCTTCTCACGTCTGAAGGTACCAAGAAAGACTGACTGTCCTTGGTAAATCCATAGGGACTGGGACTGGGACTGGGACTGGGACTGGCTCTGTGTGCCTGGCTTCCTGGATCCAAAGTTCAGAGAGTTCCATCACCATGGAAGTGAGGTGAGGTCACTTCCTTCCTGAACTGAATGAGGTCCCTGTCTTGGCAACCACTTTGTCTTAACTGTTGCTTCCAAGGGTCCCATGAGATTGAGGCTGCCCCTACTTCCTGTGACACTTTCACAAGTTAGAATGGTATATCAACCATAGGCACCCAGTAATAGATCTCCACACAGGCCTGTTTTGGTCCATGTTCTCTACATTAAAAAGAGAATCAGATTCAGACACAACCTTTTATCCTGACCGGCTTGTTTGCCATGGAAGATGACTTTTGGTCTCTCAGGTCCTTCATAGCTGCCTACATCTTCTCCAGGGATCATTTCTGCATGGGCCTTTGAGGTTCTCAGCAGGTGAAAGTTTCCCTAAATTTCTGTATTGTAAAATCAACTCTTTCCCTGCTCTTCTATAAAGTTAGATTGAGGGAACAGTGTATGATTATGGTTAAAAACATGTTTGATTTGGGTTAGAAATCATTGTGCTGGATGAATAATGGTATTGGGAACCTGCTATGTGTATAAGAATATATAGGTGTAATATATGTATGAAAAAAGAAATCTAAGTATGATTTGAAGGCCAGAAGGGCATTGGGCCCTTGATTGGGAT
Source organism: Callospermophilus lateralis (assembly GCF_048772815.1). Classification (NCBI taxonomy): domain Eukaryota; kingdom Metazoa; phylum Chordata; class Mammalia; order Rodentia; family Sciuridae; genus Callospermophilus; species Callospermophilus lateralis. Next base: position 283,599 of record NW_027512769.1, read on the forward strand.
ATGCAGCGTTGAATTACGTTCTGCCGAGATATCTTAGATAAATCGATATACAATGGCATAGGACCTTGTACGTTGCATGAATTAATGTAGAAGGAACATCCAGTCAAAAAGGGATAGTCGGTAGTGAAAGGTTAATAAAATAGGTACTTGCTATTTCCTGTATTTCTGTATGCTTAAAAAAACACTGTTGAAATCTTGAGAAATGTTTGCTAATCTTGTTCTAGAACGTACTGTTCCCAACTGCCAAACTGCAGAATGTACTGCCTCACTCGTTGTCACGCGAACCGCCCACTCACCCTTACACATCAGTAAACTTCCCTCCCTTCCCTCTCCAAGGAATGTATGTAAGCTCTGCATAAGCTGTTCTCAGAGCTCTCTGATCTATTTAAGTTAGCTGTGAGCCCCAGCAAGCTGAACCCAAAAAAACCCTTTGCTGTTGCATGAGACAGACTCTTGGTAGTTTCTTCCTCCAACACTCGCCTGACCTTTACATATTGAGGTTCCACCGAGTTCCGGCAGTGGCGGATGACAGACCCCAACGGGCTCCTCTCGGAGCAAGTAAGGCGCCTCTTTCTGGTTTCAGGTTTCATGTTAGGGCTTGGCAAAATTGCTGGCGATGAAGAGCCTGGGCTATCTCCGACGGTGGCTGAGAGACGTGTCACAGAGACACAGGGCACCTCCCTGGGGGACCCCGCAGAGGACTCGGAAAATCAAGGAACAATTGCTTCCTCAACTCAGTGATATTTTGTTTTAGATTCGGTATTGCCATCCTATCGGGTTTTGCTGGCTACGCATTCCTGGTCTCAGTGTTGGACGTCCATTGCCTGTCTTTATGGTCTTGTCTTATCTATGTCATGTGTCTTTGCTTTTACTGTTTCTGTACCTTTCATTATGGGACAGAGTACTTCAATGCCTCTGTCCCTGACCCTTGATCACTGAACCAAAGTCCGCTTAAGGGCTCAGAATCTTTCTTTTTTTAGTAAAACGCTGGACCTGGCAGACTCTCTGTGCCTCAGAATGGCCCATCTTTGGAGTCGTATGGCCCCTAGAAAGATCTTTCTACTTCCCACTAATTTAAAAATCAGAGATATTGTCTTTCAGCCAGGGCCACATAGCCATCCTGATCAACAGCCATATATCTTAACTTGGCAGGACCTCTGCAAATCTCCTCCTCCATGGGTGAAGCCTTTCCTTGCCCATGCCTCTGCTCATACTCCTTCCCACATGATCTCTCAAACCCTCACCTCTTCCTCCTCCTCCACCCTCTGTTTCCCCTGAGTCACAAGATTTGACTCTACTGGACTCTTCCTCCTCTTCTTATCCCCTCCCCTCGTCCCCTAACACACAACACACTCTAAGTGATTCCCCTGCTGCTGACTAAGCCTCTCTCCCATTGGAGGAAGCTAAGCTGGTAATAGGATCTGATAATGGACCGATATTCATGGCCCAGGTAAGTCACGGGTTAGCCAGGAACCTGGGGATTAATTGGAAGTTATATTGTGCTTATAGACCCCAGAGTTCAGGACAAGTAGAAAGAATGAATAGAACCATTAAAGAGACCTTAACGAAATTAAGCTTAGAGACCAGCATAAAAGATTGGACTATGCTCCTGCCTTATGCAATGTTTCATGCAAGAAAAAATCCTTCTGTTTCTTTGAGTATCCTTACCCCCTGAGAAATTCTCTATGGTGGCCCTCGTCCAGTAAGGGTCCTAAGCCCAACTGTAAGACCTAAGGATCCTTTCCACACCCTCTTGCTTGACAAACTTAAAGCTCTTGAAAGAACTCAGTGATACCTGTGAAAATAGCTGGCCACTGCGTACCAAACTGTGTACCAGGGGATTCCACATCCATATCAAATAAGACACTTCATGTATGTAAGATGACATCAGGTGTCATCCCTGGAACCCCGCTGGAAAGGACCATACCAGGTGCTACTTATAACACCTACAGTGGTAAAGGTATACAGAATCACTTCCTGGATCCATGCCTCTCATCTCAAGCCTGCTCCTTGTCCAGAATCTTTCTGGAAACTGGAAAAGACTGGTAACAGTTTCAAATTGTGTAATCACGATGTGGATAAGGTTATATACTCTCCCCTTGGCCACAAGTAGTCCTAACCCTCATCAGCCTTTTAAGCAGCGATGGCTGATCACAAATCCTACTGGAAAAAAGTATAATCTATCTCGCATACAGCCCCCTTAGGGACCTGGTGGCCATCTCTCCACCCAGACATTTGTCAGCTGGCCATAGGTCTTTTCTATTGGGATATCCCTGATGAAGAAAATCCCACTAAAATACCATTAAATCCCTTCCGTACCATAGATAATGGAAACAAACATTATGGATGTAGGGACACGCGAGCCAGGTGCAGGTTGGCTAGCCTAGATTACTATGTTTGCCCGGCAAACTATCAAAGCCACAAACAGTAATGGCTGTGTGGGGGAAAAGCCGACTTCTTCTGTATGTCATGGAGATGTGACCATACAGAGGCTGCCTGATGGAACCCCAATACTTCATCAAATTCAGTACACAGCATTGGCCATATTACCAAGTAGACAACAGAAAAAGGATGGCCCCCAGAGGGGTCTCTAGATCCTCAAATTTGGCGTGACCTTTTTAAATTCTGCAAGTGCTCAAAAGGGTGAAAGGAGATTCCCCTATGTGGAAGCCTTTTCCCTCCTTCACTCACATCCTGAACTATGCTTCTCCAATAGATTTTTATCCTCAGCCTTCTGCTCCAGACTCTCTGCTGTCACTCCCACCTCAGCAACCTGATTTCTCTCCTCCAATTACTAGATCAGAAACCCAAACCTCCACCAGTTCTCAGACAATTGCCCGCTTGTGAGGTAGCAGGTACTGAGGTACCCCTCCACCCACTCACTCCTCTCTCTTCCTGTCAGTGCCCGCACCAGGTCCCACCAGGTCCTCTTTCCAGCTAACTCAAAGCTCAAACGAGCTGAGAAGAGCTCTCAGAACCTTATCCAAGATGTAATATAAATGGCCATTAAAGTTGCTTTGTCATCACTGAAAACAGGTTACTAAAATTTAAAGTCCCTCACAGGATTTTGGGATACTCACTCCCGTTTTCTGCTCTGCTCTACCTGTTCTACTGCTCAAGTTTTTTGCTAGGAAATTCCCAAACCCCTTTCCAATTATTCTTTTACATCTCTCTTTTACCTCATTCTCAGATCCTCGGAGCTTCTCTCAGCCCCACCTTCCCCGTATTCCCCCTCTGTACCAGGCCCACAGAAAAGTCTTAAATGTCCTTCTCCAGAAGTCTTCACCATGGCTGACTTTAGAACTTTCAGCATAGAGTTTCTATAAAGAGTTCAATGTAGATAAACTTTCTCTTTTTGTATTGACCTGTTCTACTTGGCCACTGGCTAAAAAACTCAGTACTTCTAAGCTAGACAAACCCTAACTAGTTTTTCACAAAATATGTGAACAAGGCCTCTGGCCTTCAGCTGGGGCTTCACAGAAATGGCCACATTTCTAAGATAAAGAAATTACCAACTGGGCTGCGTTGTAACAGCTGGCAGGGGGAAAATAAGAAAGGGAATAAAAAGCTCTCCTCCTCCCAGGTGTCCTTGAAAATTTAACTTGCCCAGAACAGAGGAAAAATCAGAAACATATACTGCTTTTTTGAACTTCTGCAGACTGTAAACTTCTGAGCCCCAACCCTTATATGTTGGGTACACAATTCTGAAACTACCAAAACTTGAGTTTCAGGGGATTAATTGATTACAACAGAAGCAATGCCCTCTGAATCCAGTTGCAACAAAATAAGACTGTTTCCCTGTCTTCAGTGCTATCTTAGGTGCCTTGCCTTGTCTGTTCCTACAACAGCATAATTCTATATACTTAATCATTGTTTATGTTTTCATGAAATGGTCAACAGATGTGATTATTTTGAAATGGTGAAGATGTTTCCCAGAAAGCTCTATCATGACGCAGGTTCGTTTGAAGATCAAATAGGGGGGGCATACAACCGGTTCCACTGGGAACATGTATCCCTCACTTTAGCCATCCTATTAGGAATAGGAGTTGCTGCACGGGTGGGCACAGGAACCACTGCCATTGTCCATGGGACACAACAAATGACCCAATTAGAAGCAGCAATAGAGCAATACTAAGATATTAGAAACCTCCATCAGAGCTTTGCATGAATCTTTAACCTCTCTCTCTGAAGTTGTTTTAAAGAACAGTTGAGGGTTGGACATCCTCTTCTTTAGAGAAGGGGGCCTTTGTGCTGCATTGAGGGAAGAATGTTGTTTTTATGCTGACCATACTGGAGTTGTAATAAAATCTATGAGTAAATTTAAAAGACACCTTCAAGAGCATCAACAAGAGAGAGAGGCCCAAAAAGGGTGGCTTGAGTCTTGGTTCACACACTCCTCCTGGTTAACTACGTTTTTATCAACCCTGGCCGGTCCAATAATAATCCTCATATTATTGCTAACTATAAAATCCTGTTTGCTCAACCGTGTAATTTCTTTTCTCCAGGCTCCAATTGCACGAGTTAAACTTATGGTAATACCCCACTAGCAGACATAGAATGTGACACCATCCAATGATCATTTTTATGTTTAAAAGTAGCCAGAAGAAGAAGTGGGGAATTAAAGGTTAATAAAATAGGTACTTGTCACTTCTTCTTTTTCTGTATGCTTAACAAAACACTGTTGAAATCTTGAGAAATGCTTGCAAATCTTGTTCCCAGAATGTTCTGTCCCCAACTGCCCAACTGCAGAATGTACTCCCTCACCCAGTTGAATGCAAACCACCCATTCACCCTGACCCATCAATAAAATTCCCTCCCTGCCCTCTCCAGGGAAAGTATATAAGCTCTATTTAAGCTATTCTCAGGGCTATCTGCTCTATTCAAGTGATCTCTGAGCCCCAGCATGCTGGACTCCCAAAAAACCCTTTGATGTTGCATGAGATAGTCTGTTGGTGGTCTCCTCCTCTGAAGCTCGCCCCACATTTACTTGGATGATTGAATGTAGAAGAGAACATCCAGTCAAAAACGATAGTCTGTAGCATTAGGAAGATAGTCAGTAGTTTTAGGAAGAAGGGTGAGTATAGGAATTGGAAAAAAAAGTTCTTTAGCAATAGGGTTTCGATTAGAGAGTGAATGTAAATGTCAGCACAGGTGAAGAGTCAGTCACAATGATGAACTGGGGAAAATATGTAGGAAAGCAGATATCAATAGAGACATTACAAAATCAGGCAAAGTATAATGTGAGTGATAGGATTAGATATTTTGAACAGGGTTGAGTTTAAATATATAATCTTAGGAAGAAACAAATATGTAGTCACAAATAGGATTGACATTTGAGAGCATTAGGCAAATTTCAGGTGGATGAATATTTCTCAGAATAATCTTGTGAATAGTTGATTATAAATCCATATACATAAACATGAATGAATTTAGGGAGAGTATATAAGACACATATATTTCATATTTTGAAAAATCTGGAGAGTGTATATATATATATATATATATATATATATATATATATATATATATATACAAAACACACACACAGACAAAAAAGTAGCAATATATATGTCAATCAAAATTCATTTTAAAATATATATCATCCACAGATCTAAAAATATTAATTTTACTGAACATGGATTTATGTATAATGCTGTTCAACTAGCAAGCTCAACCATAGGTTGAATATCCAATTCCAACAGGTTTAATAGGAGTGATCTCTTCTAACAATTTGTATCTGCCAAGTCAGCCACCTCACAAGAATGTACGTGTGGTACCAGGTAGCAATCTATAGGTGCATATAAGAATACAGAGAAAGGGAGACAGGAATTCTCATATTTGTTAACCTTAAAAATACATGGACAACTATTTCAACAATAAATTGACTAGATTCATAACTCCAACTCTGTATCATGCAAAAGAAAAGTACAACAATACACCAGGCCTACTCTGAACTGCTTGTATTTCGATTCTGTTTGGGTTAGTTTCCTCCATCATATTAGAATTAGTAGTCAGAGTCTGGTCGGGTATGAGTTAGAGTCAGGTATTCAGTATTTTGAATGGAAAAGAGAAAACTGAATCCAATGTGTATGCAAATATATGCTACAGAAAATTCTTCCCACTCTCCTCCAGAACAATACCTTGACATTACCTTCGCCCCAAGTAAGACACAATTAGAGGAGAAGAGTTAGAAAATCTGTGAATATCTATCAGGAATGGAAAATGCTCCAGATTTCACATCTTTGGAGGTGGTAGAGGAGTTTCCAAAAGTAAGGGACAGGGTAAACACTCCACAAACATGGAGCTCTGCTGGCCTAAAGACTTTTTGAGAATCTGCCTTTGAGGTTGGGCACTTAAAATATATGTTGTTTTCAGGAGCTTTAGCTTTATTTGTAGTGAGACAATCAAAGCTCGATCTGCATCTATGTGACCTGGAGGACATGGTTATTTATTTTCCAATAAAAATGAGGCAGCAGTGCTGAATTCTCTCTTTGTAGGTAAACTGTGGCCACTGAGGGCTAAGTGTCTCCCCGTGTGGACTGTGAAACAACTTGGTCATCCTCCAATTACTGTGGTGTTTCTTGCTGCTGTACTGGGAGTTTGGTATTTGCTTCATGAAATACAACGAGTTCAAATGGAAAACAGTGCTGAAGGGAGTTCTTTCAGCTGTGGTGGGCAGGGTCTCCAGGAGAATGCACCAACCAGGGTTCTATCCCACGTAGCTTGCCCCCTTGACAATAGCAACATGATTCTGAAAATTGCCCTAAAACCTCTCCATATAAAAATATGCCTTTACGTATATGGGTCTGATGGCTGCACCATGTCAGTCTCAAGCCATTTGGAAGCCAATGGAAGATCCACATGGCCCCACCACAGATGTTTTATCACTCACTTGCATAACACTTCTCTAGGCCCACTACTCACCAGGCTCCTACTTACTAGCATCTCTGTTCTACACCATTTTCATGAAACCCAGTCAATCAAGGCCCTATCTGGTATATTCATGATGATCAACAGGACATCAAAGGTTCTCCAGTGACATCTGGTCACGGGAATTTTAAAAATTTCATGGTAATTATCTAGCAATTTTTCACGGATGAAGTTGGAGGCACTGTGGGTTTCAATTCATTCAGGAACCCTTAAAGGGTTAGGAAGCTAATTTCAGGGAAAGCTCTGGAGTACTCTCACAGGCAAGGCTACCCAATGAGTGGCCAAAAAGTCACATGAAGCGATGCCAATTGAGGTCTATAAAGCGAGGTCTATGTGGGTTTTGAATCTCTATAATGCATGCCAAGTCTTTCAGAATAAAATCATGTAATATCCTGGCTGAGATTCCCAGTGTTCTGTGGAAAGCCAACCTGTGCCTAGATCTCAGGTACCAATGGCAACTTCATGCCTGGCCTCCTAAAATCCTAACACAATTCATGGCAATACTTCTCTCAGGTCAGTTCCAGAACTCAGTCTATACGGAGAATCACACCAGAGTTCAAGTCCAGGTGGACCCAGACAACTCTTCCAACCGCTACTCAAATGAAAACAATTAAAACCAGAATACTCCCTCATGGCCCTATTCTTCTTCCATATAGACACTAATCATAACCTCTTCCTGGAGTTTTCCATGAGTTGAGCAGCCCAAGAGAATGTCCAAAATAAGCTTCTTGCACCTCTTTTGCCTAACTTCAGCGTGGCCTGGGCACCCTTCCTGTGAACCAGGAGTGATCAAATAGGCCTGCCCTTAATACTGCTCCACTTATCCAATTTGAGGCTCTCTGACTGTGGGGTCTAGATTCTTTATGTGAATTGGAGTCATGAGAAAAGCCAAGACAGTGTCCAAAATCAGCTCGCTTGCCCCTCATTTGCCTAAAGTCAGGGTGGCCTGGACACCGTTTCTGTGGACCAGGAGTGATCAAATAAGCCTGCGGTTAATACTTCTGTGTTTCTCCAATTTGAGGCCTACTGATTTCAGGTATCAATTTTTTATGTGATTTGGAGTTATTCGAAAACCCAAGCACCTCTGCAGGGAATTGAAGAAGTCATTTGACCCAAAGAATCCCTATTCTCACTTGATGGAGTTCAGGAACCTAACAGAGGAAGGCAAAAGACTTCATCCATAATGAATGATTTTTTTGCCATTATGGTTTTGGATGCACACATGGGATCATTCTTTAGATGCATCAGGTGCTGAGAATCTAACTCATAGCCACACACATGGCCAAGAGACTAATTCAGACACATCCCTTCCCAAAGCAATTAAGCAAAGAGCCACAGGTGATGCCATTGATTTCCATTTGAAAACTGTTTACTTCAGGCTTCACAAAAGGGGTGGATTGAGGCAAAGAAATTCCTGACATTCAGTGAAAAACAACAATAAGTAAGCAAAAGGCCGAAAGCAGGGTTTCTCCACTGAGAATTCCTGGTCACACTGATATCTGCGTTTTCTGAGATGCTCGCCATTCTCTTCAGCTATCCAGTACATGGCCATGTCACAGAGTTGGAGGTGGTACATATTTTGGACACAAATCCATGAGCCTATTCGGGAGAGTGGCCAGAATTCAGGAAGAAAACAGCAATTTAGAAAGATAGCAGGTGTTGCACATCGACAAGACAAGCTGCACTCCATTCATATATTGGGCAGGTTGAAATATGGGAAGATTTACACTTGACAGGACACATCCATTAATGCATTCTCTTTTCCAATGTCTACAACAATGGACACTGAGGGATACACAGACATAGAAACACTCGCCTTGTCAAACAACTTACTAGAAACTGTCCACTCCAAACCAAACAAACCGCCTTTCCCATCTATTCTCAGAACATGAGACCAAACAATAAACCCACACCCACTGCCACAAAGGCACCTCCTTCCCCCAAGTAGGTCTGTGACTATCCAGAGTGTCCTCTGACTGGTGGGCCATACTATGTTCCCCTGAAATGGTCTGTCTTCTCTCAGATCTGGTTTCCTTGGCCAACTCTGTGAAGTTGTCAGGAGCCAGTGGTGAACCACTATCTGCTTTCTCAGGAAAGGTCCGTCTTCAGAGCTTTCCTGGCATTTGGCCATCCTCACATCAGAAGGTACCAAGAAAACTGACTCTGTCCTTGGTAAATCCAAACAAGTGAGCCCACTGGGACTGGGACTGGGACTGCCTCTTGGTGCCTGGCTTTTTGGATACAAAGTTCAGACAGTTCAATCAACAAGGAAATGAGGTATGTCACTTTCTTTGGAACTGAATGAGGTCACTGCCTTGGCAACGACTTTGTCCTAACACTTGCTTCCAAAGGTCCCATGAGATGGAGCCTTCCCCTACTTCCTGTGACACTTTCACAAGGTAGTATGGTATATCAACCATTGGTACCCAGGAACAGCTCTCCACACAGGCCTGGTTTGGTCCATCTTCTCTACAATAAGAAGAGAGGGGCTGATTCATACATATCCCTTCATCCTGACCAGGTTGTTTGCCATGGAAGATGACTTTTGCTCTCCTTCATACCTGCCTACAACTTCTCCAGGTATCATTTCTGCATGGACCTTTGAAGTTCTCAGCAGGTGGATGGTCCCCAACTTTCCTGTATTGTAAAAACCACTCTGTCCCTGCTCTTCCGTAAAATGAGATTGATGGAACAGTGTATGTTTAGGGTTAATAACAGGTTTGATTTGGGTTACGAATCATTCTGTGCGATGAATAATGCTATTGGGAACCTGCGATATTTACAAGAATATAGAGGTGAAATATAAGTATGAAAACAGAAATCTAGGTATGATTTGAAGCCCAGAAGGACATTGGGCCCTTGATTGGGATACTTAGCTTTGAATTATGCTCTGCAAAGTTGTCTCAGATAATTCGATATACAATGGCATAGGACCTTTTACCTTGGATGATTGAATGTAGAAGAGAACATCCAGTCAAAAAGGGATAGTCGGTAGGATTAGCAGGATAGTCGGTAGGTTTAGAAAGAAGAGTGAGTATAGGATTTGGACCAATAGTTCTTTAGCAATAGGGTTTCGATTATAGAGTGAATGTAAATGTCAGCACATATGAAGTGTCAGTCACTAGGATCAACTTGGGAAAATATGTTGAAAAGCAGATATCAATAGAAACATTACGAAATCAGGCAAAGTATAAAGTGAGAGATAGGATTAGACATTTCCAACAGGGTTGAGTTTGAATATATAAATTAGGAAGAAAAAAATATGTAGTCACCAATAGGATTGACAATTGACAGCCTTAGGCAACCTGGACATGGATGTTTTCAGTAATTCATGTACACTTTACATTTAGGCTTTGGTACAATCATAAATGTGACCTTTACATTTTTTTGTCCAGAATATTACTTTGATAAAATGTATATGTACATCAGGTGACCTGAGTATGTCTTCCACCATTTCTGCGAGCAATATATTGAAGATGTAAAATTAGAATCGGGGGTACAAAGAGGTGTACCCTGTGTCTATGAGTATAGAGATAAAGCATGAATAGACCCTAATGTGAATAAATAATATAACTTTTTTCAACTTTAAAAAACGAATTGATCTAATGTCTGAAAAATCACAGGAAATTGTATATTTATATACAATCATTCATTCCAAGCAGTTATACATCTAATGGTAATATTCGTGTTTTGGTTTATCATGAAGAGTGTGTGAGTTTTGCTTCAAAAGTGACTATGGAAATATTGTGTTTGGAAAGAAGACTCATGAAAATACCAGTAAAGAAACCCTGACAATACATGTGTTCTGAAGCAAAAAGTGATTAAATTTGAAAAAAATGCCTACAAATTTGTGAACTTGTGGATGAAATGTATATACTATGATGTGAAAAAAACTGAAGAAATAATAATGTAGCAGTGTCGAATACAAATGAATAAAGAATTACATATCATGTCCCATAGGAATCTACTTGCATTGATCTTAGACTGGGTCAGTTACTGTAGAATAATTAGGATTTGCATGCATCATTCCCTGAAGTTAGTTTTCAGTACTAGGAAACAAATATGTATTTCAGGTGGATGAATATTTCTGAGAATAATCTTGTGAAAAGTTGATTAAAAATCCACATACATGAACATAAATGAATTTACAGAGTGTATATTAGACACATATATTTCATTTTTTAAAAAATCTGGAGAGTGTACACACACACACACACACACACACACACAACACTCACAGACATTAAAAAGTAGCAATATAAATGCCAATCGAAATTCATCAGTAAATATATATCATCCACAGACGAAAAAATATTTATTTTACTGAACATGAGTTTATGTATAATGTTGTTCTGCTAGGACGCTCCCTATAGGTTGAATTTTCAGTTCCAGCAGCATTTAGGAGGAGTGATCTCTTCTCACAATTTGTATCTGCCAAGTCAGCCACCTCACAAAGATGTACGTGTGATACCTGGTAGGATTCTATATATGCATATAAATATACAAGTGTGAATAGGCTAAAGAGAAAGGGAAACATGAATTCTCATATTTGTTAACTTTAAAAACACATGGAGATCTTTTTCTATTAAACATTGACTAGATTTATAACTCCTACCTTGTATAATGCAAAATGCAAGTCCAACTATACAACATGCCTCCAATGAACTGCTTGTATTTCTATAGGTTTGGGTTATTTTTCTCTATCATATTAGGATGAGTTGTCTGAGTCTAGTAGGTATGGGTTAGTGTCAGGGATTCAGTATTTCAAAAGGAAAATTGGAAATTGAATCCAATTTGTATGCAAATATATGCTGCACAAATATCCTCCCACTCTCATTCAGAACAATGCCTTGAAATTACCTTCACCCCAAGTAAGACACAGTTAGAGGAGAATAGATAGAAAATCAGTGAATACATATCTGGAATGGAAAATGCTCAGGAGTTCACAACCTTGGAGGTTGTAGAGGAGTTTCCAAAAGTAAGGGACAGGGTAAACACTCCACAAACATGGAGCTCTGCTGGCCTAAAAACTTTTAGAGCAACTGCCTCTGAGTTTGGGAACGTGAAAAATATGTTGTTGTCAGGAGAATTGGCTTCCTTTGTAGTGAGACCATCAAAGCTGGGTCTGCCTCTATGTGACGTGGAGGACATGGTATCTTATTTTCCAATGAACATGAGGTAGCAGTGTTGATTTTCTTCTTTTTAGGTAAACTGTGGCCTCTGGGGGCTAAGTGTCTCCCCGTTGGACTGTGAAGCCATTTGGTCCTCCTCCACTTTTTGTGGGGTTTTTGCTGCTGAACTGGGAGTTTGGTATTTGCTTCATGAAATTCAAGGAGTTTAACTGAGACACAGTGCTGGAGGGAGTTCTTTCATGTGTGGTGGTTCAGAGTCTGCAGAAGAATGCACCAACCACGCTTCTATCCCTCAAAGCTTGCCACATTGCATCCTTGTCCATAGCAACCTGATTCTGAACATTGCCATGAATCCTCTCCATATAACAAGATGCCTTTAATTACAAGGGTCTGCTGGCTGCTTCATGTAATCCACAAGCCATTTGAAAGTCAATGGAAGATCCACATTGCTCCAACACAGATGTTTTATCACACTCCTGCCCACCACAGCTCTAGGCCCACTTCTCAGCAGGCTGCAACTTTCTGGCACCTCTGTTCTACACCATTTTCATGAAACCCAGTCAAGCAAGGCACTGTCTGGTACATCCATGATCAGCAACAGGACATCCAAAGGTTTTCCAGTGCCACCTGGTCATGGGAATTTCAAAAATTTCATGGTATTTATTTAGACATTTTTCAAGGATGAAGTTGTAGGCACTGTGGGTTTCAATTCATTCAGGAACCAGTAAATGGTGAGCAATATTATTTCAATGAAAGCTCTGGAGAACCCTCACAGGCAAGGCTTCCTAAAGAATGGCCAAAAGGTCACATTAAGCCAGGCCCATTAAGGTCTACAACATGAGGTCCATGTGTGTTTTCACTCTCAACTATGGCTGCCAAGTCTTTCAAATAAAATCATGTGTTATCTTGGCTGAAATTCCCAGTGCTCTGTGGAAATTCACTCTGAGGCTAGATCTCAGTTTCGAAAGGTGACTCTCATACGTGGCCTCTTAAATCACAAAACAATACATGGCAATACTTCTCTGAGATCAGTTCCTGAACTCAGTCTATAAGGGAAATCACACCAGAGTTCAAGCCCAGGTAGACCTTGTTATGTCTTCCAACTGTCACACAAATATCCACAATTAAATCCAAAACACTTCCACATGGCACTCATCTTTTTCCATTTACACAATCATCATAACCTCTGGCTGGAGGTTTCCATGAGGGGTGCAGCCCAAGACAGTGTCTAATATAACCTCCCTTGCCCCTCATTTGCCTAAAATCAGGGTGGCCAGGGCATCCTTCCAGTGAACCAAGAGTGATCAATTAGGCCTGCCATTAATATGGCACTGATTCTCCAATTTGAGGCCTACTGACTGTGTGTTTTAGATTCTTTATGTGAATTGGAGTCTTGAGAAAAACCAAGCACTTATGGGCTAGCCTCTGCAGGGTTTTGAGGAACACATTTGAACCAAATGATCACTATTCTCACATGATGGATGACAGGAACCTTACAGAGGAATGCGAGAGACTTCATCCACACTGACTGCTCTTTTGTCCATTTTGGTTTTGGATGCACACATGGGATCCTTCTTTAGATCCATCAGGTGATGAGAATCTAAGCCACAGTCTCACACAGGGCCAAAAGGCTGATTCAGACACATCGCTTTCCAAAGCAATTAAGCAAAGAGCCACAGGTGATGCCCTTTCATTTCCATTTGAAAACTGTTTCTTTAGGCTCTACAATGGTGTGGCCTGAGGCAAAGACCTTCCTGACATTCAGGGCACCAGAACAATTGGTGAGCAAAAGGCCCAAAGCAGGGTTTCTTCACTTAGAATTTCCTGGTCAAACTGATATCTGAGTTTTCTGAGATGCTCCCATTTCTTTCAGCTATCCAGTACATGGCCATGTCACAGAGCTTGGAGGTGGTACATATTTTGGACACAAAACCATGAGCCTATTCTGAGGAGTGGCCAGAATTCAGGAAGAAAACAGGAACTTAGGAAGATTGTTGGAGTAGTCCACCCATAAGTCAAGCCGCAGTCCATTCATAAATTGGGCAAGTTGAGTCTAGACAGGACACATCCAATGATTCATTCTCTTTTCTAATATCTAAAACCACGGACACAGTGGGATACACAGACAAAGAAACACTGGCCTTGTCAATCGACTTACCAGAAACAGTTCACTCCAAACCAAACAAACTGCCTTTCCTACCTATTCTCAGAACATGAGACAAAATCTCAAACCCAAACCCACACACACAAAGGAAGCTCCTTCCCCAAGTAGGACTGTGACTATTGGGAGTGTCTTCTGACTGGTGGGCCAAACTATGTTCTGATGAAATCGCCTGTCCTGTGTCAGTTATGGTCTCGTTGGCCAAATCTGTGATGTTGTCACTAGCCAGCGGTGAGCCACTACCTGCTTTCTCAGGAAAGGCCCCTCTTCAGAGCTTTCCTGACATTTGTTCATCCTCACCTCAGTAGGTACCAAGAAAGACTGACTCTGTCCTTGGTAAATCAAAAGAATAAGACCACTGGGACTGGGACTGAGACTGGCTCTGGGTGCCTGGCTTCCCGGATTCCAAGTTCAGAGAGTTCCATCACCAAGGAAGTGAGGTGAGATTACTTCCTTCAGGAATTCTTTGAGGTCATTGCCTTGGCAACCACTTTGTCCTATGAGATGGAGGCTGCCCTTACTTCCTGTGACACTTCTACAAGTTAGAATGGTATATCAACCATAGGCACCCAGGAACAGCTCTCCACACATGCCTGGTTTGGTCTATCTTCTGTACATTAACAAGAGAGAGGCTTATTCAGACACAACCCTTCATCCTGGAAAGGTTGTTTGCGATGGAAGATGACATTTGCTCTCTCAGGTCCTTCATAGCTGCCTACATCTTCTCCAGGGATCAAATCTGCATGGACATTTGAGGTTCTCAGCAGGAGGAAGATACCCTACATTCCTGTATTGTAAGACGAACTCTGTCCCTGCTCTTCTGCAAAGTTAGCTTGAGGGAAGAGTGTATGGTTAGGGTTAATAACATGTTTGATTTGGGTTACGAATCATTGCGAAGGATGATTAATAGTATTGGGAACCTGCGATATTTATAAGATTATAGAGGTGAAATATAAGTATGGAAACAGAAATCTAGGTAAGATTTGAAGCCCAGAAGGGCATTAGGCCCTTGATTGGGATACTTAGCTTATAATTACGTTCTGCACAGATGTCTCAGATAAATCGATAATCAATGGCATAGGACCTTACACCTTGGATGATTGATTTTAGAAGAGAACATCTACTCAAATTGAGATAGTCGGTGGGATTAGGAAGGTAGTCCGTAGGTTTAGGAAATAGAGTGAGTATAGGACTTGGAGCAAAAGTTCTGTAGCAATAGGGTTTTGGTTATAGAGTGAATGTAAATTTCAGCACATGTGAAGAGTCAGTTACAATGATTAACTGGGGAAAATATGTAGAAAGGAAAATATCAATACAGACATTACGAAATGAGGCAATTATACAGTGAGTGATAGGATTAGACATTTTCAATAGGGTTGAGATTGAATACATAATCTTAGGAAGAAACAAATATGTCGTCACCAATAGGAATGACATTTGAAAGCATTAGGCAACCTGGACATTTATCGTTTTAGTAATCCATGTTCACTTTCCATTTAGTATTTGGTAGAATCATAAGTGTGATCTTTGCATTTTGTGCACAGAAAAATATTGTGATCAAATGTATATGTAGATCATATGACATGAGTATTTCTTCCACGATTACTGGGAGCAATATTTGAAGACATATAAATTAGTATTGGGGCTACAAAGTGGTGTACCCTGTGTCTATGAATATAGAGATAATGCATGAATAGACCATACTGTGAATAAATATTATAACTGGTTCCACTTTAAATAATGGATTGAATTGATATCTTAAAATATATAGGAAATCATATATTGACATACAATCATTCACTCCAACCAGTTATATATCTAATGGTAATCTTAGGGTTATTGTTTATCATGAAGTGTGTGTGAGTTTTGTTTCAAAAGCGATTATGGAAATCGAAAATAATATGTTTGGAAAAAAGTCTCATGAAAAGACCAGTCAAGAAATATGGAGGAATCCATGTGTTCTGAAGCAGGAAGTGATTGAAAGTGAAACAAATGCCTATTAATTTTCTAAATTGTGAATGAAATATATATCCTGTTATGTGCATAAACTGATGAAATCGTAATGTACCAGTGTTGAATAAAAGTGAATGTCAAAATACACATCATGTCCAATAGGAATCTACTTGCATTGATGTTAAACTGGGTCAGTTACTGTAGAAATATTAGAATTGTGTGCATTATTCACCAAAGATAGTTTATTTTTTAATTTTTATTTATGGTTGTTCAAAACATTACATAGTTCTGGATATATCATATTTCACACTTTGATTCAGGTGGGTTATGAACTCCCATTTTTACCCTGTATACAGATTGCAGAATCACATCAGTTACACATCCATTGATTCACATATTGCCATACTAGTGTCTGTTGTATTCTGCTGCCTTTCCTATCCTCTACTATCCCCCCTGGCCTCCCCGCCCCTCCCCACTTCTCTCTCTACTCCCTCTACTGTAATAAATTTCTCCCCCTTGTATTATTTTTCCCTTTCCCCTCAATTCCTCTTGTATGTAATTTTGTATAACCCAGAGGGTCTCCTTCCAATTCCATGCAATTTCCCTTCTCCCTCCCTTCCACGTCTCATCCCTGTTTAATGTTAATCATCTGGTCATGCTCTTCGTCCCTATCTGTTCTTAGTTACTCTCCTTATATCAAAGATGACATTTGGCATTTGTTTTACAGGAATTGTGTAGCTTCACTTAGCATAATCTAGTCTAATGCCATCCATTTCCCTGCAAATTCTATGATTTTTTCATTTTTCAATGCAAAGTAATAATCCATTGTGTATTAATGCCACATTTTTTTATCCATTCTTCTATTGAAGGGCATCTAAGTTGGTTCCACAGTCTTGCTGTTGTGAATTGTGCTGCTATGAACATCGATGTAGCAGTGTCCCTATAGTATGCTCTTTTTAGGTCTTTAGTGAATAGACCAAGAAGGGGAATAGCTGGGTCAAATGGTGGTTCCATTCCCAGCTTTCCAAGAAATCTCCATACTGCTTTCCAAATTGGCTGCACCAATTTGCAGTCCCACCAGCTATGTACAAGTGTACCTCTTTACCCACATCCTTGCCAGCACTTCTTGTTGTTTGACTTCATAATGGCTGCCAATCTTACTGGAGTGAGATGGTATCTTAGGGTGGTTTTGATTTGCATTTCTCTGACTGCTGGAGATGGTGAGCATTTTTTCATGTACTTGTTGATTGATTGTATGTCCTCATCTGAGAAGTGTCTGTTGAGGTCCTTGGCCCATATGTTGATTGGGTTATTTGTTATCTTATTGTCTAATTTTTTGAGTTCTTTGTATACTCTGGATATTAGGGCTCTATCTGAAGTGTGAGTAGTAAAGATTTCTTTCCAGGATGTAGGCTCCCTATTTACCTCTTATTGTTTCTTTTGCTGAGAAAAAACTTTTTTTAGTTGAGTAAGTCCCTTTTGTTGATTCTAGTTATTAACTCTTGTACTATGGTTGTCCTATTGAGGAATTTGGAGCCCAACCCCACAGTATGTACATCGTAACCAAATTTTTCTTCTATCAGACAGTGTGTCTCTGATTTGATATCAAGCTCCTTGATTCATTTTGAGTTAACTTTTGTGCATGGCGAGAAAAAGGGATTCAGTTTCATTTTGTTACATATGGATTTTCAGTTTTCCCAACACCATTTGTTGAAGATGCTATCCTTCCTCCATTGCATGCTTTTAGCCCCTTTATCAAATATAAGATAGTTGTAGTTTTGTGGATTGGTTTCTGTGTCCTCTATTCTGTACCATTGGTCCACCTGCCTGTTTTGGTACCAGTACCATGCTATTTTTGTTACTATTGCTCTGTAGTATAGTTTGAAGTCTGGTATCGCTATACCACCTGATTCACACTTCCTGCTTAGCATTGTTTTGCAATTCTAGGTCTTTTATTTTTTCATATGAATTTCATGATTGCTTTCTCTATTTCTACAAAAAATGCCTTTGGGATTTTGATTGGCATTGGATTAACCCTATAGAGAACTTTTGGTAATATCGCCATTTTGATGATGTTAGTTCTGCCTCTCCATGAACAGGGTATATTTTTACATCTTCTAAGATCTTCTTCTATTTCTCTCTTTAGGGTTCTGTATTTTTCATTGTATAAGACTTTCACCTCTTTTGTTAGGTTGATTCCCATTTTTTTTAGGATATTGTGAATGGAGTGGTTGTCCTCATTTCCATTTCAGAGGATTTATCGCTGATATACAGGAATGCCTTTGATTTATGCGTGTTGATTTTATATCCTGCCACTTTGCTGAATTCATTTATTAGCTCTATTAGTTTCCTTGTAGACCCTTTTGGGTCTGCTAGGTATAGAATCATGTCATCTGCGATAGTGATAATTTAAGTTCTTCTTTTCCTATTTATATGCCTTTAATTTCTTTCATCTGTCTAATTGCTCTGGCCAGTCTTTTGAGAACTATATTGAACAGAAGTGGTGAGAGCGGGCATCCCTGTCTTGTTCCAGATTTTGGAGGGAATGTCTTCAATTTTTCTCCATTAAGAATGATGCTAGCCTGCGGTTTAGCATAGATTGCTTTTACAATATTGAGGAATGTTCCTGTTATTCCTAGTTTTTCGAGAGTTTTGAACATAAAGGGATGCTGTACTTTGTCGAATGCTTTTTCTGAATCTATCTAGATGATAATATGGTTTTTATTTTTAAGTCTATTGATGTGGTGAATAACATTTATTGATTTTCGTATATTGAACCCTCCTTGCATCCCAGGGATGAATCCTACTTGATCATGGTGCACATTTTTTTGATATGTTTTTGTATCTCATTCGCCAGAATTTAATTTACGATTTTTGCATTTAGGTTCATTGGAGATATCGGTCTTTAGTCTTCTTTCTTTGAAGGGTCTATCTGGTGAAGAAATCAGGGTGATATTGGCCTCGTAGAATGAATTTGGAAGATCTCCCTCTTTTTCAATTTTCTGAAATAGCTTGAAAAGTATTGGTATTAGTTCATATTTAAAGGTTTTGTAAAACTCTGCTGTATACCCATACGGTCCTGGGATTTTCTTAGTTGGTAGTCTTTGGATGGTTTCTTTTATTTCCTCAATTGATATTGGTATGTTTAGGTTGTCTATATCCTCCTAACTCACTCTGGTCAGATAATATGACTTAAGAAATTTTTCGATGCCTTCACTATCTTCTATTATATTAGAGTATAAGGATTCAAAGTAATTTCTGATTATCTTCTGTATTTCTGAAATATCTGATGTGATATTGCCTTTTTCATTCCGTATGATAGTAATTTGAGTTCTCTCTCCTCTTCATTAGCATGGCTAGGGGTCTGTCCATTTTATTTATTTTTTCAAAGAACCAACTTTTAGTTTTGTCAATTTTTTCAATTGTTTCTTTTGTTTCGATTTCATTAATTTCTGCTCTGATTTTAATTATTTCTTTTCTTCTACTTCTTTTGTTGTTGTTTGCTCTTGTTTTTCTAAGATTTTGAGATGAAGTATGAGATCATTTATTTGTTGTTTTTTTTTTCTTTTTCTAAGGAATGAACTCCAAGCAATGAATTTTCCTCTTAGAACTGCTTTCAATGTGTCCCATAGATTCCGATATATTGTGTCTGTGTTTTCATTTTTCTCTAAGAATTTTTTATTTTCCTCCTTGTTGTCTTCTGTAACCCATTGATCATTCAGTAACCTATTGTTCATTCTCCAAATGATGCATGATTTTTCCTTCCTTCTTTTATCATTGCTTTTTAGTTTCATTCCATTATGATAAGATGCATGGTATTATCTCTACTCCTTTATATTGTCTAAGAGTTGCCCTGTGACATAATATATGATCTATTTTTGAGAAGGATCCATGTGCTGCTGAGGAAAAATGTAACTGCTTGATGTTGGGTGGTATATTCTATATATGTCAATTAAGTCTAGGTTATTAATTGTGTTATTGAGATCTATAGTTTCCTATTTCAACTTTTGTTTGGAAGACCTGTCCAGTGGTGAAAGAGCTGTGTTGAAGTCTCCCATGATTATTGTATGGTGGTCTATTAGACTCTTGAACTTGAGAAAAGTTTGTTTGATGAACATAGCTGAACCATTGTTTGGGGCATATATATTTATGATTGTTATGTCTTGCTGGTGTATGGTTCTCTTGAACAGTATGTAGTGTCCCTCTTTATCCCTTTTGATTAACTTTGGCTTGAAATCCATTTTATTTGATATGAGTATGGACACTCCTGCTTTTTTCCGAAGTCCATATGAGTGATATGATTTTTCCCAAACTTTCACCTTCAGTGTATGTATGTCTTTTTCTTATCAAATGCGTCTCCTGTAGGCAGCATATTATTGGGTCTTGTTTTGTGATCCATTCTACTGGCCTGTGTCTGTTAATTGGTGAGTTTAAGCCATTAACATTTACAGTTATTATTGAGATAAGGGTTGTTCTTCCAGCCATATTTGTTTATTTATGTTATTAAACATGGATTGTTTTCCTCTTTGATTATTTCCCCCCTTTAATGTCCTATCTCCCACTGTTGGTTTTCATTATTTTCCAATTACTCTTCCTGTAATATTTTGCCAAGGATGTTTTGAAGAGATGGTTTTCTAGCTACAAATTCTTTTAACTTTTGTTTATCGTAGAAAGTTTTAATTTCATCTTCCATCCTTAAGCTTAATTTCGCTGGATACACAGTACATGGTTGAAACCCATTTTCTTTCTGTGATTGAAAAATGTCATTCCAGGATCTTCTAGCTTTCAGAGTCTTTGTTGAAAGATCAGCTGTTATCCTGATTGGTTTACCCCTAAATGTAATCTGCTTCCTTTCTCTTGTAGATTTTAAAATTCTCTCCTTATTCTGTAAGGTGGGCATCTTCATTATAATGTGTCTAGGTGTGGATCTCTTATGATTTTTCACATTCGGCGTCCTGTAGGCTTTTAGAACTTGGGAGTCTGTCTCATTCTTCAAGTCTGGGAAGTTTTCTCGTATTATTTCATTGAATACATTGCTCATTCCTTTGGTTTGGACCTCTATACCTTCCTGTATCCCAATGACTCTTAAGTTTGGTCTCTTTATTTTATCCCATATTTCTTGGATGTTCTGTTAATGGCTTCTTAACAGTTTTGCTGAGCTGTCTATGTTCTTTTCAAGTTGAAATACTTTGTCTTCATTGTCTGATGTTCTATCTTCTAAGTGTTCTACTCTGATGGTAGTATTCTCAATTGAGTTTTTAAGATGGTTTATTGCTTCCTGCATTTCTAGGATTTCTGTTTGTTATTTTTTACAACCTCTATCTCCCTGTATAGTTTATCTTTTGCTTCTTGGATTTGTTTATGTAATTCATTGTCAAAGTGATCTTTCATTGTCTGATTTTGCTGTCTAATGTCTTCCTTGAGACTCCAGATCATCTGAAGCATGTATATCCTGAGTTCTTTATCTGACATTCCATCTGCTGCAGCTATTACCTCTTCTAAAGTTGTGATGACCTGCATTGCTTGTGGTTCTTTTTTCCTTGTCTTTTCATACTGCTCGCGTTTCTTTCTGCTTGGTGAAACTGTTGTGATTTTGAAATTTTCCCCCTATATATTTATATTGCTCTTGTATATTTGAAAAGTCTTCATTGCAGGGGCGGGGGTGGCTGTGCTGTTCCACCAATTGGGGTGATGTATCTACCACGCTGATGGGGCGCTAGGCCTGTTCTTCTGATCCGTCGCAGGTCTGCTTACCATGCAGGCGCGGGAGGCGGCTCTGCTCTGCCCCTCCTCCAATTGGTGTGACGTGTCTACCACGCCCGTGGACCCCTGCGGTGTTCTGCCAATCGGTCGCAGGTCTGCCTACCTTGCTTGCGTGGGCGGCGGCTCTGCTGTACCCCTACTCCAATTGGGGTGACATGACTACCACGCCGGCGGGCCGCTGGGCCTGGTCCGCCGGTTGGTCGCAGGTCAGGATACCTTGTGAGCATGGGCTACAGATCTGTTCTGCCCCTACTCCAAATGGGGTAAAGTGTCTGCCACGCCAGCAGGCCGCTGGGCCTCTTCTTCTGGTCAGGTGCAGGTCTGCTACCTTGCGGGCGTGGGTGGTGGCTCTGCTCTGCCCCTACTCCAATTGGTGTGTCGTGACTACCATGCCGGCAGGTTGCTGGGCCTGTTCTGGGCATGGGCGAAGGCTCTGCTCTTCCCCTACTCCTATTGGGGTGATGTGACTACCATGCCGGTGACCCACTGGGATTGTACTAGGCGCGGGAGAAGGCTCTGCCCTGAAACTACTCCAATTGGGGTGACGTGACTACCACACCTGCGGGTAGCTAGGCCTGTTCTTGGCACGGGCGGCGGCT
Organism: Callospermophilus lateralis; assembly: GCF_048772815.1. Taxonomy (NCBI): domain Eukaryota; kingdom Metazoa; phylum Chordata; class Mammalia; order Rodentia; family Sciuridae; genus Callospermophilus; species Callospermophilus lateralis. The sequence continues at coordinate 306,137 of NW_027512769.1, forward strand.
CTGTTCTGCCTCTACTCCAATTGGGTTGACGTGACTACCATGCAGGTGTGTCACTGGGTCTGTTCCAGGCGCGGGCGGCTGCTCTGCTCTGCCCCTCTGGCTTGATGACAAAGTGAGAGAGACCCGGGTGTTTGTGACTCACTTTCTTCACCAGGAGACCAACTGTTTCTGTCACTGCTGGTGTCAATGAAGTTATCTCCTCTGCTGCTTTCTGATGACATCAGAAATTTGCCATGTTGGTATCCCATGTGAAAGGCAGCATTTCGTTCCCTTTTCTGGGTGACCAAAGCAATGGGTGAGTCCTGACCGGCCCTCACAAGCCGCGTCTCAATCCTGTTGCCACTGCCTATGAAGGCTCGGTTGATATTTACCTCCACAGTATTCAGCAAGACCCGGACCGAGAAGCAATTTCCGTGGGTTTTTTAGCCCTGGGCCAGATCAGTTCCTCAGAGGCGGAATTCGGCCGCTCTGGGCTTGGTGTATGTTCTAATAGGAGCAGGCTCCAAGACGGAGTTTCTGCAGGTTCTTTGGCACTGAGCCTGAGTAATTTGTCTGTGACACAAAGGTGAATGGCATCCTGAAATTTCCTGTTCTATAGCTGAATGAGCTTCGATCAGTCGAAAACAGGGATGGTGACATCAGCTCTCCAAGATGGTGGCCGCTGGCTTCCTCTGTGGTCTGAGCGGTGTGGAGAACCGAATTGGACCGCATCCTTCCCCGTCTCAAACCCAGAATTCAGCACTTAGCACAGTGATTGCATACCTGTCAGGAGCCCACAGAATCCACACCGCTGTATATTTGCATTGCTATCTCTTCGTTTCCCAGTGCGCGCCGCAGACTCTAGCCGCAGACCGATTTCCTGAATAAGCAGCATGACCCTCTATGCGGACAAATCACTCGTGTTTGAGCCCGCGTAGGTGATCCTCGTGAGATGGAAATATGTCCACTAGGTTTTGGAACACCCCAATTTTGCTGGAAATTTCTAACAAGAAAGGTTTTAGCCATTATAACTCGTCAGTCTCCCGCACAGTGACGCGGTACATGGGGGTGATGCACTCCCTTCACCACCATCATATGATCCCCCGAAGTTAGTTTTCAGTACTAAGAAACAAATATGTATTTCTGGTGGATGAATATTTCTGAGAATATTCTTGTGAAAACTTGATTATTAATCCACATACATGAATATGAGTGAAATTAGGGAGTGTATAATAAGAAAAATATACTTCATATTTTGAAAAATCTGGAGAGTGAAAATATATATATATATATATATATATATATATATATATATATATATATATATATACACACACATTCACAGACATTAAAAAGTAGCATTATGTATGCCAATCGAAATTCACCATGAAGTAATATATCATCCACAGATCCAAAAATATTCATTTTAATAAACATGGATTTATGTTGTTCAAATAAGAAGCTCACTCGTATGTTGAATTTTCAGTTCCAACAGCATTTAGTAGGAGTGATCTCTTCTCACAATTTGCATCTGCCAAGCCAGCCACCTCACAAAATGTACGAGTGATACCAGGTAGAATTCTATATGTGCATATAAAAATACATGTGATGAATAGGCTACAGAGAAAGGGAGACAGTTATTCACATATTTGTTAACTTTTAAAACACATGGAGAACTATTTCAATTAAAATTCGCTAGATTTATAACACCTACCATTTATCATACGAAAGGCAAGTCCAACTATACACCATGCCTCCTGTGAATCTCTTGTATTTCTATTCTGTTTGGGTTATTTTTCTCCACCATATTAGGATTAGAAGTCAAAGTCTAGTAGGGTATGTGTTAGTGTCAGGGATTCAGTATTTCGAATGGAAAATTGGAAAATGTATCAAATGTGTATGCAAATATGTGCTACACAAAAATCTTCGCACTCTCATTCAGCACAATGCCTTGACATTACCTTCGCCCCACATAAGACACAATTAGGGGAGAAGAGTTAGAAAATCTGTGAATACATATGTGGAATGAAAAATGCTCAGGAGTTCACAAATTTACAGGTGGCAGAGGAGTATCCAAAAGTAAGGAACAGGGTAAAAACTCCACAAACATGAAGTTCTGCCAGCCTAACATCTGGAGAAACTGCCTCTGAGGTTGGGCAATAAAATATATGCTGTTGTCAGGAGCATTAGCTTCATTTGTTGTGAGAACATCATAGCTGAGTCTTCATCTATGTGATCTGGATGACATGGATTCTTATTTTCCAATGAACATGAGGCAGCAGTGCTGAATTTTCTATTTGTAGGTAACCTGTGGCCACTGGGGTCTAAGTGTCTCCCCTTGTGGACTATAATTCCATTTGGTCATCCTCCACTATTCGTGGTATTTCTTGCTGCTACACTGGGAGATTGGTATTTGCTTCATGAAATACAAGGATTTCAACTGGGACACAGTGCTGAAGTAAGTTCTGTCAAGTGTGGTGTGTCAGGTTCGTCAGGAGAATGCACCAACCAGGCTTCTATCCCACATAGCTTGCCCCATTGACGATAGCAACCTGATTCTGAACATTGCCCTAAAACCTCTCCATATAACAATATGCTTTTACATATAAGGGTCTACTGGCTGCAAAATGTCAGTCACAATCCATTTGGAAGCCAATGGCAGATCCAAATGCCCCCACCACAGATGTTTTATTACACACCTGCCAACCACTACTCTAGTACAACTACTCAGCAGGATCCAACTTACTGGCATCTCTGTTCAACACCATTTTCATAAAACCCAGTCAATCAAGGCACTGTCTTGTATACTCATGATCAGCAACAGGACATCCAAATGTTCTCCAGTGCTACCCGGTCATGGGAATTTCAAAAATTTCATGGTAATGATCTAGCCAATTTTCAAGGATGAAGTTGGAGGCACTGTGAATTTCAATTCACTCAGAAACCATTAAATGGTGAGGAAGCTCATTTCAATGAAAACTCTGGAGAATTCTTACAGGCAAGGCTTCCAAAAGTGGCCAAAAGTCAGATTAAGCCAGGCCTGTTGAGGTCTACAATGTATGGTCCATGTGTGTTTCGACTCTCAAATATGGCTGCCAAGTCTTTAAGAATAATATCATGTGATATCCTGGCTGAGATTCCCTGTGCTCTGTGGAAAGTCAACTTGGGCCTAGATGTCACTTTCCAAGGGCAACTCTCATGCATGGCCATCTAAAATTCCAACACAATTCCTGGCAGTAATTCTCTGAGATCAGTAAAAGAACTCAGTCTCTAAGGGGAATCACACCAGAGTGCAAGCCTAGGTGGACACAGTGATCTCTTCCAACCGCCAGACAAATATCCACAATTGAAACCAAACACTCTCACATGGCCCTCATCTTCTTCCATATAGACACTCATCATATTCTCTGGCTGGAGGTATCCATAAGGGATGCAGCCCACGACAGTGTCCAAAATAAGTTCCCTGCCCCTCATTTGCCTAATGTCAGGGTGGCCTGGACTCTCTTCCTGTGAAGCAGGAGTGATCAAATAGGCCTGCCTTTAATATTGCTTGGCTTCTCCAACTTGAGACCTACTAGCTTTGGGGTTTAGATTCTTTAAGTGAATTGGAGTCATGAAAATCAAGCACCTATGGCCTAGCCTCTGCAGGGCTTTGAAGAACTCATTTGACCCAAAGGATCCCTATTCTCACTTGATGGATATCAGGAACCTACCAGAGGAAGGCAAGAGAGTTCATCAACAATATCTGATCTTTTTGCCATTTTGGTTTTGGATGCACGCATGGGATCTATCTTTAGATCCATCAGGTGCTGAGAATCTAAGCCACAGCCTCACACAGGGCCAACAGGCTGATTCAGACATATCCCAATCCTAAGCAATTAAGCAAAGAGCCACAGGTGATGCCCATTCATTTCCATTTGAAAACTCTTTTCTTCAGGGTTCACAAAGTGGTGGCTTGAGGCAAAAAACTTCCTGACATTCAACAGAACAATTGGTAAGCAAAAGGACCAAAGCAGGGTTTCTCCACTGAGACTTTCCTTGTCAACAGATATCTGAGATTTCTGAGATGCTAGCCATTTCTTTCAGCTATCTAGTACATAGCCATGTCACAGATCTTGGAGGTGGTACAAATCTTGGACACAAAACCACGATACTATTCTGGAGAGTGGCCAGAATTGAGAGAGAAAACAGGAAATTAGGAAGCTTGTAGGTGTTGCCCATCCATAAGGCAAGCCAGAGTCCACTCATGAATTGGACAGGATGAATGCTGGGAAGCATTCTACTAGACAGGACACATCCATTGATGCATTGTCTTTTCTAATGTCTACAACAATGGACTCAGTGGGATACACACACATAGAAACACTCGCCTTGTCAAAGGACTTAATAGAAATATTCCACTCCATACCAAACAAACCACCTTTCCTACCTATTCTCAGAACATGAGACAAAACCACAAACTCACACTCACACCCACAAAGGCACCTCCTTCCCCCTAGTAGGTCTGTGACTCCCTGGAGTGTCTCCTTACTGGTGGGCCATACTATGTTCCTCCGAAATGACCTCTCCTGTCTCAGATCATGTCTGCTTGGCCAACTCTGTGAAGTTCTCAAGAGCCAGCGGTGAGACACTACCTGCTTTCTCAGGAAAAGCCCCTCTTCAGAGGTTTCCTGGCATTTGGCCATCCTCACATCTGTAGGTACCAAGAAAGACTGACTCTGTCCTTGGTAAATCCAAACATGTCAGACCACTGGGACTAGGACAGGGACTGTCTCTGGGTGCCTGGCTTCCTGGATTTCAAGTTCAGAGAGTTCCATCACCAAGGAAGTGAGGTGAGATCACTTCCTTCAGGATATGAATGATGTCACTGCCTTGGCAACCACTTTGTCCTAACAGTTGCTTCCAAAAGTATCATGAGGTGGAGGCTGTCCTGATTTTCATGGGACACTTTCTCTAGTTAGAATGTTATATCAACCATAAGCACCCGGGAACAGCTTCCACACAGGACTGGTTTGGTCCATGTTCTATACATTAAGAAGAGAGAGACTGATTCAGACACAACCCTTCATCCTGACCAGGATGATTGCCATGGAAGATGACTTTTGCTTTCTGAGGTACTTCATAGCTGCCTTCATCTTCACCAGGGATCATTTCTGCATGAACATTTGAGTTTCTCAGCAGGTGAAGATCCCCTAGATTCCTGCAGTTTAATAGCCACACTGTTATTGCTCTCCTGCAAAGTTAGTGTATGGTTATGGTTAATAATATGTTCGATTTGGGTTAGGAATCATTCTGCAGGATGAATAATGAGATTGGGAACCTGCGATATTTATAAGAATATATACGTGAAATACATGTATGAAAACGGGAATCTAAGAAAGATTTGAAGCCCAGAAGGGCATTGGGCCCTTTACTTGGATACTTAGTGTTGAATTATGTTCTGTACAATTGTCTCAGTTAAATCGAAATACAGTGGCATAGGACCTTGTACCTGGATGATTGAATGTAGAAGAGAACATCCAGTCAAAAAGGGATAGTCAGTAGGATTAGGAAGATAGTCAGTAGGTTTAGGAAGAAGAGTGAGTATATGATTTGGAATAAAAAGCTTCTTTAGCAATAGGGTTTCGTTTAGAGAGTGAATGGAAATGTCAGCACATGTGAAGAGTCAGTCACAATGTTGAACTGGGGAAAATATGTAGGAAAGCAGGTGTCAATAGAGACATTACGAAATCAGGCAAAGTATAAAGTGAGTGATAGGATTAGACATTTTCAACAGGATTGAGTTTGAATACATAATCATAGGAAAAAACAAATATGTCGTCACGAATGGGAATGACATTTGAGAGCATTAGGCAACCTGGACATGGATGTTATTAGTTATCCACGTTCACTTTCCTTTTAGGCTTTGGTACAATCATAAGTGTGACATTTTTATGTTTTTTTTGTTCAGAATATTACTGTGATAAAATGTATATGTAGATCAGGTGACATGCGTATTTCTTTCACCATTTCTGGGAGCAATATTTTGAAGACGTATACATTAGTATTAGGGGTACAAAGAGGTGTACCCTGTGTCTATTAATATAGAGATAATGCATGAATAGACGATACTATGAATAAATAACGTACCTGATTCCACTTTAAATAATGGATTGAATTGATATGTGAAAATATATAAGAAATCTTATATTGATATACAATCATTCATTCCAACCAGTTATATATCTAATGGTAATATTAGGAGTATGGTTTATGATGAATAGTGTTTGAGTTTTGCTTTATATGTGATGATGTTAAACAAAAATAATGTGTTTGGAAAGAAGTCTCATGAAAAGACCAGTCAAGAAACATGGAGGAATACATGTGTTCTGAATCAGGAAGTGATTGATCGTGAAACAAATGCCTATAAATTTTCTAATTTGTGACTGAAATATATATCCCATCATGTGCATAAACTGAAGACATAGTAACGTACAAGTGTTGAATAAAAATGAAAGTAAAAATACACATCCTGTCCCCTTGGAATCTACTTGCATTAATTTTAAACTGGCCAGGTAACTGTAGAAATATTAGGGTTTGTATGCACCATTCACTGAATTTAGTTTTCATTACTGGGAAACAATATGTATTTCAGGTGGATGATTATTTCTGAAAATAATCTTGTGGAAAGTTGATTATAAATCCACAGATATGAATATGAATGAATTTAGGGAGTGCATAATAAGACACATATATTTCATATTTGAAAAATCTAAAGAGTATATATATATATATATATATATATATATATATATATATATATACACACACACACACGCAAATGCACAGATATTAAAAAGTAGCAATACAGGAGATCCATTATGAAGGCAGGCATGGAGAAATCAAGTCTCTGATCTCTTCAGCTGCGCGGGCATAGGGAGTCGTAAACTGTCTAAATGCTGTTTGCTCAGAATCACTAGGCAATATTGACCTGTTGTGAATCTGGGGCGAACAGTCTGGGCCCCTCAGAACACACACAAAGCCCGGATTGGCTGCATTCAAGCTTAGATTCATCTGGTTTTTGTGACTCAGCACTAACATTCCCGCTGAAATAATTGGTCGGGCTTTCGGAATTGACAGAGTTAAAAGCCAACTGAGCCTTCATAGGCAGTGGCCACAGGATTGAAATGGGGCTTGGGAGAGATAGTCAGGACCCACCTGTTGCATTGGTCACCCAGCAAAGGGAACGAACGGTCACCATTTTAATGGGATACCACCATGGCAGAGAACTGACGTCACAGTCGTAGGAGATAACTTCATTGAAACCAGTGCGACAAGTGTGTTATCCCATTGCCATCTCTCTCAACACCGCAGGGAAACCTCAAGGGCCCTTCCCACCTCTGCTGTAATGGCCCCTCCCAGCTCTCCAAGGAGCGAGATACCCAGACCTAGGGAATCAAGATTGGCTCGGGACTCGCGGCGTGGAATTCCCTGCTACCGCTCCCACCAATGCTGACAATTGAGGTCTCGTACACCACCTACTGGGGCCATGGCTCCCGAAGGGCAAGCAAATTCGCTGGGGTTTCTCAGCCCCAAGCTCTACAAACTTAGGATCTGAGGGAGGCAAACAAGGAGAGTGTGCCCAGGCGTTCATGGAAACAGGGCTACCAGGAGCAGAGGCCTGGCTTGTAACCAGTATTGTGGTGAGCGTCACAGGTGAGTGGGGCCTGGCTTGATGAAGCACAAGAGAAGGCCCTAGGCACTCAGGATTGGAGACCCGCCCAGTCTGGGAGGAAGAGCTGCTGCACAGTGATTGGTTCCCACTTATTGAGAGGAGAAGCTTGGCCCAGTGCGCACAGCTCCACCTACTGGAAAAGAAGTTAATTGAACTCCAGGACTGCATGTATTATTACTATTTTTTTATTTGTATTTTTTTCTTTTTCTTTCATTTTCATTTTTGTTGTTGTTGTTCTTTAACTTTTTTTAATGTTTTTATTTTTTTATTTTATTATTATTAATATTATTATAATTATTTTAAATTTTAATTTTCAATTTTTTAATCATCATTATTACTTAAAATTTTCTTTCTTTATTTTCTATTTTTTTTCTTTTGTCTTTTCATTTCATTTCAATTTTCTTATTCCCCTTCCTTGAATTCTACCTGCCTACTCTCATTCTCTTAATGACTTCTCCCTTCCCTTCTAATATCTTTCCTCCCAAGCATCAAATAAATTTATAAGAGTAACCAGTAACTCAGTAGTCAAACAGAACGAGAAGTAACATGAGAAGCATAAAAAAGCAAGGAAAAAAAGGAGTACGAACAATGAAGGACAACCTAAATATTCAGCAACACCTAGAGTCATCAGAAAAATGGTCATATAAAGAACTCAAGGAATACCTTAGACAGATGGAATGGAACCTTAAAGAGGATACGAGACAGCAAAAAACAAACAGTGATAGAACGCATTGAAAATGAATTACATAAACAGATAAAATAAGAAATTAAGCATCTTTATCAGGAGATAGAGATTATTAGAAAAATCAAACAATAATTCTAGAAATCAAGGAAATGATAAACCAAATTAAAAATTCAATTGAGAGCATCACTAACAGAGTAGAGCAAGTAGAAGACAGAATGTGAGATAATGAAGACAAAATATATCATCTTGAAAAAAGTCTAGCCAACAAAGAAATGCTGTAAAAAATTATGAGAAAACATTCAAGAGATATGGGATAACATAAAAAAAAAAAAACTAATGAGTCATATGGATAGAGGAAGGTACAGAGATTCAAACCAAGGGAATGAGAAACCTGCTGAATGAAATAATTACAGAAAACTTTCCAGAAATAAAAATGGAAACAGATACACAAATTGTAGATGCTTACAGGACACCGTAACACAAAATCACAGTAGACCAATGCCAAGACACATTGTTATGAAGGTATCCAATATACAGAACAAAGAGAAAATATTAAAAGCTACCAGAGAAAGGAGGCTAATTACAATCATTACAATCAGGGGTAAACCAACAAGGTTAACAATGGATTTTTCATCATAGACGCTGGAAGTGAGAAGATCCTGGAACAACGTACTTCAAACACTGAAAGACAATGGATGCCACCCAAGAATTATGTATCCAGCAAAATTAAGCTTAAGGTAAGACAACGAGATAAAAATATTTCATGATAAACAAAAGCCAAAAGAATTTGCAGCCAGATAACCAGCATTGCAAAGCATCTTGAGCAAAACAGTACACGAGGAAGAAATAAAAATCAACAACGAAAACCATCAGTGAGAAGTGCCTCAGTAATGACAGAGGGCGGGGGAAAAGCTAATAATGGAGAAACAAACTAATTAAAAAAAAAGATATAAGCAAACATGGGTAGCAGTACAAACCATATATCAATAGTAACTCTAAAAGTTAATGGCTTAAACTCTCGAATAAAGTGACATAGGCTTGTAACTTGAAATAAAAAAAAATCCAACAATATGTTGCCTCCAAGGGACACATCTAAATGGAAAAGACATACACAGGCTGAAGGTGAAAGATTGGGAAAATGTATACCATGCAAACAGTCCTCATAAGCAAGCAGGGGTGGCCATCCTCCTATCGAATAAAATCAACCTCGAGACTAATTTAATCAAAAGGGATAAAGAAGGATATTAAATACTGTTAAAATAAACCATTCACCGACAAGACATAACAATTATCAATATTCACACAGCAAATAATGGTGCTGCGATGTTCATAAAACAAATTCTCCTCAAGTTCAAGAATCAAATAGACCACAATACAATAATTATGGGTGACTTCAACTCACCTCTCTCACCATTGGACAGATCCTCCAAACAAAAGTTGAATAAAGAAACTATAGAACTCAATATCGCAATCAATACCCTAGACTTAACTGACATATATAGAATATATCAACCATCATCAAGTGGATATACTTTTTTCTCATCAGCACATGGATCCTTCTCAAAAATAGACCATATGTTATGAGATAGGGCAACACTCAGTAAATATAAAGGGGTGGAGATAATACCATGAATTTTTTGTGATCATAATGGAATGAAACTGGAAACCAATGATAAAAGAAGGAAGAAAATATCATACATCACATCCAAAATGAAGAATATGTTACTGAATGATCTATGGGTTACAGAAGACATAAAGGAGGAAATCAAAAAATTCTTAGAGATAAATGAAAATACAGACACAACATATCAGATTCTATGGGACACAATGAAAAGAAGTTTTAAGGGGTAAATTAATCGCCTGGAAATCATTCCTCAAAATAGAAAAAAAAAAAACAAATAAATGAGCTCACACTTCATCTCAAAGCCCTAGAAAAGGAAGAGCAAAACAACAGCAAATGTAGCAGAAGGCAAGAAATAATTAAAATCATAGCGAAATTGAAACAAAAGAAACTTTTGAAAAAATTAACAAAACTAAAAGGTGGTTCTTCGAAAAGATAAATAAGATCGACAGACCCTTAGCCATGCTAAAGAAGAGAAGAAGAGAGAGAAATCAAATTACTAACATACGGGATGAAAAAGGCAATATTACAACAGATGCTACATAAATACAGAAGAAAATTAGAAATTATTTTGAAAACCTGTATTCCAATAAAATAGAAAATAGTGAAGACATCAATAAATTTCTTAAGTCATATGATTTGCCCAGACTGAGTCAGGAGGAAACACACAATTTAAACAGACCAATATCAATGGATGAAGTAGAAGAAGCAATCAAAAGACTATCAACCAAGAAAAACCCAGGACCGGATGGGTATACAGCAGAGTTTTAAAAAACCTTTAAAGAAGAATTAATACCAATACTTCTCAAGTTATTCAGGAAATAGTAAAACTGGGAGCTCTGCCGAATTCATTCTATGAGGCCAACATCACCCTGATTCTGAAACCAGACAAAGACACCTCAAAGAAAGAAAATTACAGACCAATATCTCTGATGAACCTAGATGCAAAAATCCTCATTAAAATTCTGGCGAATTGGATAGAAAGGCACATCAAAAAAATTGTGCACCATAATCAACTTGGATTCATCCCTGGGATGCAAGGAGGGTTCAATATATGGAAATCAATAAATGTTATTCACAACATCAATAGACTTAAAGATAAGAACCATATGATCATCTCGATAGTCGCAGAAAAACCATTCAACAAAGTAGAGCATTCCTTTATGTTCAAAACACTTTAAAAACTAGGGATAACAGGAACTTACCTCGACATTGTAAAAGCTATCTATGTTAATCCTCAGGCTAGCATCATTCTGAATGGAGAAAAATTGAAGGCATTCCCTCTAAAATCTGGAACAAGACAGGGATGTCCTCTATCACCACTTTTATTCAACATAGTTCTCGAAAAACTGGCCAGAGCAATTAGAGAGATGAAAGACATTAAAGGCATAAAAATAGGAAAAGAAGAACTTAAATTATCACTATTTGTAGATGACATGATTCTATACATAGAAGACCCAAAAGGGTCTACAGAAAAAACTACTAGAACTCATAAATGAATGCAGCAATGTGGCAGGATACAAAATTAACATGCATAAATCAAAGACATTTCTGTATATCAGCGACAAAACTTCTAAAACAAAAATGAGTCAAAACACTGCATTCCCAATTTCCCCAAAATAATTAAATACTTGGGAATCATCCTAACAAAAGAGGTGAAAGATTTATATAATGCAAACTACAGAACCCTAAAAAGAGAAATAGAATAAGATCTTAGAAGTTGGAAAAATATACCGTGTTCATGGATAGGCAGAACTAACATCATCAAAATGGTGATATTACCAAAAGTTCTCTATAGGTTTAATGCAATGCCAATCAAAATCCCATAGGAATTTTTTGTAAAAATAGAAAAAGCAGTCATGAAATTCAAATGGAAAAATAAAAGACCCAGAATAGCAAAAGCAATTCTAAGCAGGAAGTGTGAATCAGGCAGTATAGTGATACCAGATTTCAAACTATATTACAGAGCAATCATAACAAAAACAGCATGGTACTGGTACCAAAACAGGCGGGTGGACCAATGGTACAGAATGGAGGACACAGAGACTAATCCAAAAAGCTACAACTATCTTATATTTGATAAAGCAGCTAATGGCCTGCAATGGAGGAAGGATAGCATCTTCATCAAATGGTGTTGGGTAAACTGGAAATCCATATGCAACAAAATGAAACTGAATCCCCTCCTCTCGCCATAAACCAAAGTTAACTCAATGTGCATCAAGGAGCTAGATTCAAATCAGAGTCTCTGCGTCTGATAGAATAAAAAGTTGGCTCCGATCTACATATTGTGTGGTAAGGCTCCAAATTCCTTAATAGGACACCCATAGAACAAGAGTTAATAATAAGAATCAACAAATGGGACTTACTTAAACTGAATTATTTTTTCTCAGAAAGAGAAACAATAAGAGAGGTAAACATGGAGCCTACTTCATGGGAACAAATTTTTAGTCCTCACCCTTCACATGGAGCCCTAATATCCAGAGTATACAAAGTATACAAAGAACTCAGAAAATTAGACAATAAGATAACCAATAACCCAATGGGCCAAGGACCTGAACAGAAACTTCTCAGAGGAGGACATAGAATCAGGTAGAATTCTATATGTGCATATAAAAATACATGTGCTGAATAGGCTACAGAGAAAGGGAGACAGGGATTCACATATTTGCTGATTTTAAAAACACATGTAGAACTATTTCAACAAAAAAATTGACTAGATTTATAACTCCTACATTATATAATGCATAAGGCAATTCCAACTATACACCATGCGTCCTCTGAACTGCTTGTGTTTCTTCTCTTTTTTGCTTATTTTTTACCATCATATTAGGATTATTAGTCAGAAACTAGTAGGGTATGGGTTAGTGTCAGGGATTCAGTATTTCAAATGGAAAATTGGAAAATGAATCCAATGTGTATGTAAATATGTGCTACACAAAAATCTTCCCACTCACATCCAGAACAATGCCTTGACATTACCTACGCCCCAAGTAAAACACAATTAGAGCAGAAAAGTGTGAAAATCTATGAATACATATATGGAATGAAATATGCTAGGGAGTTCACAACCTTGGAGGTGGAAGAGGAGTTTCCAAAAGTAAAGATCAGGGTAAACACTCCACAAACTAGGAGCTCTGCTGGCCTAAGAATTGTTCAAAAACGGCTTCTGAGGTTGGGCACTTGAAATATATGTTGTTGTCATGAGCTTTAGCTTCCTTTGTAGTGAGACCATCAAAGCCGGGTCTGCATCTATGTGACCGAAAGACATGGTTTCTTATATTCCAATGAACATGAGGCAGCAGTGCTCAAATCTCTCTTTGTAGGTAAACTGTGTCCATTGGAAGCTAAGTGTCTCCTGGTGGGGACTGTGAAGACATTTGGTCATCCTTCACTTTTCGTGGTATTTCTTGCTGCTGCATTGGGAATTTGGTATTTGCTTCACAAAACATAAGGAGTTCATCTGGGATACAGTGCTGGAGGGAGTTCTGTCACGTGTGGTGGGTCAGCGTCTGCAGGAGAATGCACCAACCAGGCTTCTATCCCACATAGCTTGCCCCAATAACCATAGCAACATGATTCTGAATATTGCCCTGAAAACTCTCCATATAACAAGATGCTTTTACATATAAGGGTCTGATGTCTGCACTATATCAGTCACAAGCCATTTGGAAGCCAATGGAAGATTCACATGGCCCCACCATGATGTTTTATCACACACCTGCTCACCACTGCTCTAGGCCCCCTACTCAGCAGGCTCCAAATTACTGGCTTCTCTTGTTCTACACCATTTTCATGAAACCCAGTCAAAAACAAGGCACTGTCTGGTATACACATGATCAGCAACAGGACATCAAAAGTTTCTGCAGTGCCACCTGGTCATGGGAATTTCAAAAATTTCATTGTATTTATCTAGCAATTTTTCAAGGATGAAGTTAGAGGCACTGTGGGTTTCAATTCATTCAGGAACCATTAAGTGTTGAGAAAGTTCATTTGAATGAAAGCTCTGGAGAACTCTCACAGTCAAGGCTTCTCAAACAGTTGCCAAAAGGTCTCCTAAAGCCAGGCCAATTGACGTCTACAATGTGAGGTCCATGTGTGTTTTGACTCTCAAATATGACTGCTAAGTCTTTCAGAATAAAATCATGTGATATCCTGGCTGAGATTCTCAGGCCTCTGTGGAAACCACCCTGGGCCTAGATCTCAGTTTCCAAGAGTGAGTCTCATGCGTGGCCTCCTAAAATCCCAACACAATTCATGGCAATACTTCTCAGAGGTCAGTTTCAGAACTCAGTCTCTAAGGGCAATCACACCAGAGTTCAAGCCCAGGTGGACCCAGTCATCCCTTTCATCTGCCAAAAAATGACCACAATTAAAATCAAAACACTCCCACAGGGCCATCATCTTCTTCCATGTAGACACTCATTATAACCTCTAGCTGGAGGTTTCTATGAGCCCAAGGTAGTGTCCAAATAAGCTCACATGCCCCTCATTCGCCTAAAATCATGATGGCCTGGACACTCTTCCTGTGAACCAGGAATGATCAAATATTCCTGCTGTTAAAGTGTTCCACTTCTCCAATTTGAGGCCTACTGGCTGTAGGGCATACATTCTTTATGTGATTTGGAGTCATGAGAAAACCCAAGCAAATATGGGCTAGCCTCTGCAGGGATTTCAAGAACTCATTTGACCCAAAGGATCCCTATTCTCACTTTATGGAGGTCAGGAACCTAAAACAAGAAGGCAAAAATATTCATCCACAATTACTGCTCTTTTGGCCATTTTAGTTTTGGAAGCACATGGGATCTTTCTTTAGATCCATCAGGTGCTGAGAATCCAAGCCACAACCTCATACAAGGACAAGAGGCTGATTCAGACACATCCCATTCCAAATCAATTAAGCAAAGAGCCACAGGTGATGTCCATACATTTCCATATGAAAACAGTTTTCTTCAGGCTACACAAAGGGGTGGTCTGAGGCAAAGACCTTCCTGACATTCAGGGTAATAGAAATAGAAGTAAGCAAATGGCCCAAAGAAGGGTTTCTCCACTGAGACTTTACTGGTCACACTGAAATCTGAGGTTTCTTAGATGCTCCCCTTCAGCAATCCAGTACATGGCCATGTCACAGAACCTTCTGGTGTTACATATTTGGGAAACAAAACCATGAGCCTATTCTGGAGAGTGGCCAGAATTCACGAAGAAAACAGGAACTTTAGAAGATAGTAGATGTTGCCCATCCATAAGGCAAGCTGCAGTCCATTCATTAATTGGGCAGTATGAATGCGGGGAAGCTTTCAACTAGAGACAACACATCCATTGATGCATTCTCTTTTCTAATGTCTACAACCACAGATACAGTGGGATACACAGACCTAGAAACACTCACCATGTCAAACGACTTACTAGAAACAGTCCACTCCAAACCAAACAAACCACCTTTCCTACCTATTCTCAGAACATGAGAAAAAACCACAAACTCACACCTACAATGGCAAAGGCACTTCCTTCCCCCAAATAGGTCTGTGACTATCCGGAGTGTCTTCTGACTGGTGGGCCATATTATGTTCCCCCAAAATGGCCTGTCCTGTTTCAGATCTGGTCTCCTTGTCCAACTCTGTGAAGTTGTCAGGAGCCAACGGTGAGCCACTACCTGCTTTCTCAGGAAAGGCCCCTCTTCAGAGCTCTGCTGGCATTTGGCCATCCTCACATCAGTAGGTACCAAGAAAGACTGACTATGTCTTTGGGAAAAGAAAACAAGTTAGCCCACTGGAACTGGGAGTGGGACTGGCTCTGGGTGCCTTCCTTCCTGGATCCCAGGTTCAGAGAATTCCATCACCAAGGAAGTGAAGTGAGGTCACTTCTTTCAGGAACAGAATATGGTCACTGCCTTGGTAACCACTTTGTGCTAACAGTTGCTTCCAGGGTTCCCATGAGATGGAGGCTGCCCCAACATCCTGTGACACATTCAGAAGTTAGAATGGTATATCAACCATAGGCACCAGGAAACAGCTCTCCACAGAGGCCTGGTTCAGTCCATCTTCTCTTCATTAAGAAGAGAGAGGCTGATTCAGACCATCAATTAATCTTGACCAGGTTGTTTGCCATGGAAGATGACTATTGCTCTCTCAGGTCCTACATAGCTGCCTATATCTTCTGCAAGGATCATTTCTCCATGGATCTTTGAGGTTCTCAGCAGGTGGAAGATCATCTACATTCCTATATTGTAAGACCCACACTGTCCCTGCTCTTAAGTAAGTTATACTGAGGGAACAGTGTATGGTTAGGGTTAATAACATGTTCAATTTGTGTTACAAATCATTCTGCGGGATGAATAATGGTATTTGCAAAATGCGATATTTACAAGA